>NW_006295823.1:675730-687047 GCF_000327345.1 Myotis davidii | reverse complement strand
GCCTCTAGTATCCTATATAATGAAAGCCTAATATGCAAATCAACCAAACAGCAGAACGACTGGTTGCTATGATGCACACTGACCACCAGGGGGCAGATACTCAATGCAGGAGCTTCCCTCAGCCCACAGGCCCCAGGCCAGCCAAGGCAGGTGCAAGTGTGGGCCCCCCAATCGCCCCACCAGTCACCCCACAGAGAGAGGCGACGGGTGGCAGTGGGAGGCGGGACCAGCGCGTGGGCGGGGCCAGGCCAGCCAAGGCGGGTGCCAGTGGGGGGCCCCCCCAATTACCCCACAGGTCACCCTATGGCTGGCCAGGCCTAGGGACCCTACCCGTGCATGAATTTCACACACCGGACTTATAGTATATATGTATTTATTTATTGATCTCAGAGAAGAAGGGAGAGGGAGAGAGAGATAGAAACGTCAATGATGAGAGAGAACCATGGATCGGCTGCCTCCTGCACGCCCCCCACTGGGGATGGAGCCCACAACCCGGACCTGTGCCCTGACCGGGAATCGAACCCTGACCTCCTGGCTCATAAGTTGACGCTCAACCACTGAGCCACACCGGCCGGGTGGTTCTTATTTCCTCTGGAAATGGCTTGAAGCTACTCGGCGGTTTGTACCCACCCCCCTCCCCTCCCGACACCTGCAGAGACGGGAAGTCCGCCGGATCCTGGCCCGCAACCCGGGCCTGTGCCCTGACCGGGGAATTGAACCGTGACCTCCTGGTTCATAAGTTGACGCTCAACCACTGAGCCACGCCGGCCGGGCGGTTCTTATTCCCCTTGGAAATGGCTCAAAGTTACTCTGTGGTTTGTCCCCACCCCCCTCCCCTCCCGACACCCACAGAGACGGGAAGTCCGTCGGATCCGGAGTTTGAGGTTTGCTTCAGTGAACATTCAACGCTGTCGGTGAGTTTGGAATTAAAGTCAAAACCATCGACCGTTGATTGTACCCTATGGCTAACCATCACCTGCCGACCGACCGACCTATCTACGCAACGGCTTCCAAATCCGCCGGCCACAGGACACCCAAGCCGGGCGCTGCCGGGGCACCCCCTCCCCCCGGGCAGAGACGAGGCGGTCAAAGGTCACAATCAACATTCATTGCTGTCGGTGGGTTGAGCGGTGCGGACGAGCTCACTGAACAATGAATGCAACTGTGGCCCCGTTTTCTCCGGCTCAGCAGACGCGTCGCCCGGAGGGAGAGAGTCAGGAAGAGGGTGGTCCTGGTGTCCCCCCGGATTTATTTCCTCGTTTTCTATTGCACGTGCAGGATTTGAGGAATAAGTCCTGCGTTTAGACAAAGAGGAATGATAATTCTCTGCATTTCTGTGTGTTAGAGAGAGAGAGAGAGAGAGAGAGAGAACTTTGGGAGAAAAGGTTGACGTTTTGTGGCCGATCCACCGCATAACCGTCTAAGTTAGCGACCTTGGGGCTGTCGCAGGGGTTGAAGGAGGAGGCAGACGGGCATCTGAGAGTTAGTGACACGGAGGGTTTATTCTCAGAGCTCCACATGCAACGAGTTGATTCTCTCTCTCTCTCTTTTTAAAAATAATTTTTATTGATTTCAGGGAGGAAGGGAGAGGAAGAGGGAGAGAGAAACATCAGTGATGAGAGAGGATCACGGATCGGCTGCCTCCTGCACGCCCCCCACTGGGGATCGAGCCCACAACCCGGGCCTGTGCCCTGATGGGGAATCGAACCCTGACCTCCTGGTTCCTAGGTGGACGCTCAGCCACGGAGCTAAGCCGGCCAGGCCGATAGGTTGACTCTTTATGCGAAACAACAGGTCCAATGAACCCCAAAAAGGTAATGCAAGTCGGGGGCGGGGGGGGGGGGGGGGGGTGGAAAGGTTTGGGGAATGGTTCTAATTCTTTTCCCCGCCATGGACCAGAAATGAAACGCGTGCTTTGAACTTTACAAGAGTTTAAAGGATTTTCTAGGGTTATTTTTGGCTGTGAGTGAGTCTTCTCTTCGATGCTGACTTTAAAACCCAGCATTCCCCTGGACCTTAAGGTAAGAAAAATTCCTTGTTGGAAACAGATTTTTCTTTTATTTTCGTAAGATTATAAATCACAGCCAGCAAGAACAGCGGCCATTTACTGAGCAGTCAAATTGGTATTTTCACTAATCCTTTCTTTTACTTCCACAATGCTATGACAATCATATATCTATGCATACATATATATTTTTAATATATTTTTATTGATTTCAGAGAGGAAGGGAGAGGGAGAGAGAGATAGAAAACATCCATGATGAGAGGGAATCATGGATCGGCTGCCTCCTGCACGCCCCACACTGGGGATCGAACCCACAACCCGGGCCTGTGCCCTGACCGGGAATCGAACCCTGACCTCCTGCTTCATAGGTCGACACTCGACCACTGAGCCACACTGGCCGGGCCTCGCTGGTTACGTTAGAATCCCAGTTCAATAATTTTTCACGCACGCAGGCCTTAAACCATCTGGAAGAACTGAAGACACATATTGTTTTTAAATCTTACAAACGGCCAACTAGTGGCAAGTCATGGAGCACAGAACTCATCAGGGGTTTGACGAGCTGCCCTAGGGCTGACTCGGTGCCATGGCCGCCTGCCCCCGCCTGGGACTGCTGTCCGAAAGGCCAGCTCCACGCCGGGCCGGAGCCGCCGGGACCCACACCCCCTGTGCATTAATCCCAGGACCAGAACCGACTGGCATCGCCTCCGGGAGGTGCCCCGTCTCCCCGAGCGACTTCTCGCTGCACCTTTGCCGTCAGGAAACCCAACGGCTGGGCTCGCCTGACCTCATCGGCTCCATCCCAGGGCATCCGAGCGGCTCAGCAGCTCATGGATCTTCGTGTGAAAGAGAAAGAGAACTTGGCCGAGCGGAGCTGGGATGGGAGACACGTGTCGGAAATCGCCGGGCTTTCCGGTTGAGCGTGAACGTGCGGCTGGAATACGTGGAGACGGGTGCGGCCGGTGAGTTAGGACGTGCCCACATCGCCGCTGTCCTCACGGGATCACGTCTTTGTGGGCTTGGGCGTCGGGGAGATGCATTTTCCAGAAAATTCCGTCGTCAGGAGAGGCAAGTGTGGATGACCCTTGTGCCTGAAAGTGTCTTTTTAAAAATGTATATTTTTTTATTGATTTTTTTTTATTAGGCCCTGGGCTCTTGTACATGGTTAGGCTAGCAATCCCACCAGGCCAGTGGTCGGCAAACTCATGAGTCAACAGAGCCAAATACCAACAGGACAACGTGCATGGGTGGGAGGGTCCCTCAGCCCAGCCCGCACCCTCTCCAGTCAGGGACCCCTTGGGGGATGTCCGACTGCCGCTTTAGATCTGATCCCTCTCGCAATCCAGGGCTGCTGGCTCCTAACCACCCGTGCCTGCCTGCACCCCTAAGTGCCCCCTGCTGGCCTGGTCACCCCTAACTGCCCCCCTGCTGGCCTGGTCGCCCCCTAACTAGCCCCCTGCCGGCCTGGTCACCCCCCAACTGCCCTCCTGCTGGCCTGGCTGCCCCCCAACTGCCCCCTTGCCAGCCTGGCCGCCCCCTAACTGTCCAGAAGGAAGTCGGAAGTCCTGGAGATGTCCCATCACCCGGTCTAATTAGCATATTGCCCTTTTATAGATAGAGAGGTGCCTCCAGGCCGAGGTGGGAGGTGAAGCCATTTCTCAAAGGATCCGTGGACGGGTACAGCCGTCAGCAGAGAGGAAAGGAGGTGGGCACAGGAGAGGGCACGGCCAGCGCCGGGGAGACCAACTAAACGCTCCCCACGCATAGCCTCTGTGTGTTCGTTCTTTCGGTCTATTGTGTCTATGTCACGCTCTTTGAAGGAAATGGAACATCCCCCCTCTTTTCAAAAATAACTATCGCCCTGGCCAGTGTGGCTCACTGGACAGAGCGCCAGCCTGCAGACAGAAGGGTCCCGGGTTCGATTCCGGTCAAGGGCATGTACCCTGGTTGCAGGCTCCTCCCCGGCCCGGGCCCTGGTCGGGGCTCGTGCAGTTGGCAACCCATCCATGTGTCTCTCTCACATCGATGTTTCTCTCTGTCTCTCCCTCTCTCTCCCACTCACTCTCTACAAAGCAATGGGAAAGCATCCTCGGGGGAGGACTGAAACATAAAAATAAATAAAAAGTGTCTAACCTGGTGGAATCCCGTCTTATTTTCCTGACTGAACGGCTCCCGTCCCATCTGCCTGACTTCCCCACTGCACGGGCTCGATTCCCAGTGGGGGGCGTGCAGGAGGCAGCGGGTCCATGATTCTCATCACTGATGTTTCCGTCTCTCCCTCTCCCTTCCTCTCTGAAATCAATGAAAATATATGTTTAAGAGCCCAGCACGTATGAACAGACCCTATAGCTGATCCACGTGACAGACACAGGCCCAGCTGGCTAAATCCATCCCAGAGGTCTGAGCGCCACCTGGTGGCCGTTCCACAGTCCACGCTCAGTTCTCAGGCGCCTCCACGCAAACATACGCCCGTGTTTCAGAATAGGACCTGATTACTAGAATTAATCCAGTCTTATCATTGTGGCATACGATATTTATATTTGAGTGTTTGATAGGACACAGTAAATTTGTGTATAACTTAAGACGGACACTCTATTTGCTTCCAAAGATACATAAAACCCATAATTATCAGAATAATAAAGTGATATGAGAGGTCAGCTAATATATTAAAAAAAATACATCGGTGTTAACACCACTGTCCCAGAGAAGCCAACCGCGGGAAAGTTAACGATTTGTGTTGCTTCATAATATGAAAATGTAAGCGCACATCGGTAAAATAAAACCTGTTTTCTCACCTTTGTGTTGAGCCGGCATTCATTCAGGAAGGAAATATGTAATTTTTTGGATGAAAAAGGGGTCCTGGGCTGAAGTCTACTCTCCTAAGACTTGTTTGTTTTCCTTTGTGCTCAGAGAGTTCGTCGCTTCCATAGCATTCGCTTTAAAAAATGTTTTAAAAGTTAACAACTTGGCCTCCGTCGAAGAAAGAAGAAGTTGGAGCTCGGGTTAATGATCACCGGTTTCTAGAAAGAGAAATTGCAAATGCATATGAAGACACAGTCCTGATGTCAACCCTGCATAAGTACCTTTTGTTTCACGACTCAATGCCCACTTCATCTCGCGGAATAAGCAAGCGAAAATTAATTGGAGAGCGTTTTGGCCTGGTTCTTGTCACCCACGCATCCAAACCCCAAGGAATTCATTTGTATCGTATAGAAAGGTTATGCGCTTATGAAATCTTACAAAAGTTATTTTTAAAACTTTTTAAACACACATGTGCGCGCACACACACACACACACACATTGTAGAGAGAGGGACACAGCAGCTCCTTCGGGTGGGCGGGGGGTCAGGCTGCCGGCTCGGGAAGATTTATTTCCCTGGAGCATTCAGGGGACTCACTTCCTCTGACATTTTAGATGATAGATTACTGGGGTCAGAACTCTGTTAACTCTGAGAATTTGGACGCTTCTCCCAAGATTTCTTGGATAGTTTGTGAAGAAAACGTTCAACCAGCACGTGTAAAGCAAGGCCAACGTTTCCACCTGGCATTCAGTCACCACGAGAGGCTGGCTGTCGGCCGCAATGGAACCAGGCCCTCCAGCTCAGGGCAATGGGCCCCCATAGAATGAGACTCTCTGCCCAGTGCTGTTGCCCACAACAGAATGAGAGCCTCCAGCCCAGGGTCATTAGCCCCAATAGAATGAGAACCTCCAGCTCAGGGCTATTGGCCCCAATAAAATGAGACTCACCTGCCCAGTTCTGTTGCTCGCAATAGAATGAGATTCACCTGCCCAGGGCTGTTGGTCCCAATAGAATGAGAGCCTCCTGGCCCATGCTGTTGCCCGCAATAGGAGCTTGTAATGACCAGGGCTGTTGGCCCCAATAGAATGAGAGCCTCCTGCCCCATGCTGTTGCCCGCAATAGGAGCTTGTAATGCCCGGGGCTGTTGGTCCCAATAGAATGAGAGCCTCCTGCCCCATGCTGTTGCCCGCAATAGGAGCTTGTAATGACCAGGGCTGTTGGCCCCAATAGAATGAGAGCCTCCTGGCCCATGCTGTTGCCCGCAATAGGAGCTTGTAATGACCAGGGCTGTTGGCCCCAATAGAATGAGAGCCTCCTGCCCCATGCTGTTGCCCGCAATAGGAGCTTGTAATGCCGAGGGCCGTTGGTCCCAATAGAATGAGACCCTCTGCCCAGTGCTGTTGCCCGCCATAGAATGAGATTCATTTGCTCTGTGCTGTTGCCCTCAATACAATGAGACCCTCCTGACCAGCGCTGTTGACGCTCTATAGAAATCACAAAACACCAGTGTCTGATAATATTCACGGAAATATATCTTCTGTGGAAATCTCCATGGGGGCACATGAAATCATGAATATCCGACCACGTGTGCTGTCTTGCAGTGCTGGACAGAGTTAATCTCTTCCTTTAAATTGCATAAATATCAGGTTCCTTTTATTTCGGACATTCACATGTCCTCTGAGCGACGGGAAGCATCGAACTGAAAACACTCTCAACATCTGTGGAGAGAAACTCCGTGAGCGCTCGCGATGGTGACGACACTTGTTGACTGGGCTGATTTTGACCCTTTTGAACTTCCTGCATTTACATTGTGAACAAATATCTGGCGACCACGTGAACGGACCACGCTAGCTTCCCACGGACTCCCATCAAAGAGAAATCTGACGTCCGGCGATTTAATACTACTTTCAACAAAGGGAAAGCTGCCAGGGCAGGTTTTATTTACAAAAATCATTTGTTTCCTTTGAAAAGTCATCTTTCTCAAACGAAAACCGAGTGGGAGCCCTGAGGAGAAACCTTAGACTATCTTGGGGGGAAACCCACACCCCTGCACACACTCGGAGAGATTCAGGTGACTGCGTTGTATGGAGGGTCTCATTCTATTGCGGGCAACAGCCCTGGGCATTAGGATTCCTTCTATTGCAGGCAATAGCCCTGGGCAGGAGGCTCTCATTCTATTGGGGCCAACAGCCCAGGGCATTACAAGCTCCTATTGCGGGCAACAGTCCTGGGCAGGAGGCTCTCATTCTATTGGGACCAACAGCCCTGTGCATTACAAGCTCCTATTGCGGGCAACAGCATGGGGCAGGAGGCTCTCATTCTATTGGGGCCAACAGCCCAGGGCATTACAAGCTCCTATTGCGGGCAACAGCCTGGGGCAGGAGGCTCTCATTCTATTGGGACCAACAGCCCTGGGCATTACAAGCTCCTATTGCGGGCAACAGCAGAGGCTCTCATTCTATTGGGGCCAACAGCCCTCGGCATTACAAGCTGCTATTGCGGGCAACAGTCCTGGGCAGGAGGCTCTCATTCTATTGGGGCCAAAAGCCCCGGGCATTACAAGCTCCTATTGCGGCAACAGCATGGGGCAGGTGAATCTTATTCTATTGGTGGCAACAGCCCTGGGCAGGTGAGTCTCATTCTGTTGGGGCCAATGACCCTGGGCTGGAGGGGCTGGTTCTATTGGGGACAACAGAACTGGGCAGGAGGGTTTCATTCTAATCCAGGCAAAGCCTTGGGCAGGGGGACCATTCTACGGGGGCCAACAGCCCTGGGCATTAGGATCTCGTTCTATTGCGAGCAATAGCCCTGGGCAGGTGAGTATCTCCCTCTCCCTTCTCTGAAATCAATAAAAAAAAATAAAAATAAAATGATCATTGCAGACATTCAACTAGTCACATCACACAGTTTAATCTGCAAGGAAATATTAAAACGTATACCTCTTTTCTGCAAATATTTATTTGTAAACGATGTTTTGTGTAAAAATAAATATTTGTAAAAAAAAAAACTAAGCAATTTCTTATCGTGCATTATATGAGAAAAAAGGAATGGCTTGGGGGCTGAATTTTAAGAACTTTGAGAATTTTCTATCTTTTAGTCCCAATGAATTCTGGTACCAAAAGTAAAACAAACTTTAAAAGGGTGTGTGATTCCTGTGTCATTTTCTTTTTTAAGATAAAAGTGAAAGGCATAGATAGTCCCACGATCGCGTGCAGGGGGGGGCCCCCTGGTTGATCCTGGCCGATTCAGATTCATATATATTTGCACAGAGCTCATGGGCCTCCTGCCCTTGAACGCAGCGTCCCTTATGCAGAAGAAAAAAAGAAATTTTCCCCAGCTTGCTCCTGCGTTAAAATAAATCAAACGTAACATAAAATGGACATGAAGCAGGCACTGTTGCTCCACTCCAAAATCTATCTAGTAACACCTACCTAGACCAGTGGTCGGCAAACCGCAGCTCGCGAGCCACATGCGGCTTGTTGCAGAGCCAAATATCAACAGGACAACGATTGAAATTTCTTTCGAGAGCCAAATGTTTTAAATGTAAACTATACAGGTAGGGTACACTGTCATTCACTTAATTAGGGTCCTCCTAAGGCTTAGGAAGAGCCACACTCAAGGGGCCAAAGAGCCGCCGCATGTGGCTCGCGAGCCGCAGTTTGCCGACCACGGGCCTAGACAATCATGTCAGGATCCATTGCGAACTTTGTGGGTCTGATAAAAAATAAAATTAGAGCCCAAACCGGTTTGGCTCAGTGGATGGAGCGTCGGCCTGCGGACTGAAGGGTCCCGGGTTCGATTCCGGTCAAGGGCATGTACCTGGGTTGTGGGCACATTCCCAGTAGAAGATGTGCAGGAGGCAGCTGATTAATGTTTCTCTCTCATCGATGTTTCTAACTCTCTATCTCTCTCCCTTCCTCTCTGTAAAAAAAATCAATAAAACATATTTTTAAAAAAATTAGAATGGGGAACCTGAGAAGAATGTACGGCAAAGGGAAGAGACAGGCCACTAGAATAGAAATGTTTTTTTAAATAAAAATAATCCACTCAGTTCGGAGAGAGAAGATACAGAAAACCAAACCAACCCGAACGCAGGGCGGAATTTAGCCAAAGGAGTTTTCTTTATTATTTTTTTTGAAACATACCATTACAGACGACCTTTTTTCCTAGAACCTACGTAATGATTAAACTATAGATCTTAAAAAGAAACACCACCACAAACCTTTACACCAGGTACATTGAGCTATAAATGTTAACTGCATCACCTATGTTTTATTTATATGTTTATATAATTCATTCGCGAACATGGAACAGTATGTGAAGGACGAGAAAAGACCAGGTTTCCATTTTATGATTGACTGATACGACTACCTGACCACAGTGCCAGCATTTGAGAAATCCAGACACGCTTTAACATGGGAACTACGCCTGGGCCACAGTATTATTACTCATATCAAAGTTTCAGTCCACAGATACGGCCATGGGAGGTTAACACACGTATCATTTGGGGGGGGGGTTGAAAGAAACGAGAGATGAAAGTCGAACCTTATACAGAGAACACGCCCTCTTGCCAAAATGTAAACAGCCCTGTGAAGATAGGAAGGAAAGTTTTGCCGGAAATTCTTAAATTGGGTGAGATGAGCCGGCCAAAGAGACCGCGCTGACTGCTCAACTGCTAACATATGGGATAGAAAGTTTCTGGACGTCAATTGCGTTAACTTTTCTGTGAGAGATATAAACACTTTTTTTATGCCTATTCCTGGAAGAGAAACAGCAAACTGTAAGATCTATGTGGATAGAACAGCGAGGACACCTTCAGGTCATTGTAGGAACACACATGTTATTCTTGCAGCCCGCACACACTTGAGGATGTAAGAAAATAGATGCTCTAAGCTAATACTTTCGGTAAAAATATTGTTTGTTTCTTTAAAAAAAAAAACACAGACATACATCCAGGTTTCCCACCAGCCCATAGATGCACTTGAAATCCCCTTGCCTCTCTCTCTGCCTCAAGAAACACCACCACATACCCACCAGCACACACGCTAAGACCATGGAGTTATTTTTGCTGAAAGATAGCACTTTAAAGTAAGCAGGAGACTGTACAAAACTGTCTTAAATATTGCCTGCGGTAGCACAACCGAAGCTCCCCACCAACACTGGTCCAAGGCCCCCCACTCCCACGAATCCACTGGACACCTGCGTTGTCCTCCTACTGGTAGAAAAATAGAAATCGCCTTGGGAGTGAGTGAGGTTTGGCGCCGCCCGGTCCGCGCCCCTCCTACGCGCTCTGGGTCAGCGCTGGGCTCTCGGGGCCGTTGGCCGCGTGGTCTGTCCCCGCGGGGCTGCTGCTGGTCTTGGGGTCGTCCTGCTCTTTGTCTTCTGCCTGGACCTTGTCGGGGGCGCCGACCGGACTCACGCAATTAGCCTCCGGTCTGGGTTTGTCCACTTCGTTATCGAATTGGATTTTGTCTTCTCGGTTGGGGTTCTTCTTCACTTGTCCGTTCTGGGCCGGATAGGTGCTGGCGATGACGTCATAGAGGAACTGGTACTGCTCCTGGTCAAGGGGAAAGGAAAGGAATTCGGTAAAGAATGCTCCTAGCCCGGCCGGCGTGGCTCAGTGGTTGAGCGTCGACCTAGGAACCAGGAGGTCCCAGGTTCGATTCGCGGTCAGGGCACATGCCCAGGTTGTGGGCTTGATCCCCAGTGGGGGGCACGTAGGAGGCAGCCAATGGATGATTCTCTTTCATCGTTGATGTTTTTCTCTCTCTCTCTCTCCCTCTCCCTTCCAATAAGTATTCTTTCTGCAGAGCCACCACAAATTGCTGGCAAATTCTACTCAGGTAGCCTATATAATAAAAGGCTAATATGCAAATTGTCCCCTCCGGAGTTCAACCGGGAGACTGGGAGTTTGCTCGCTTGCTATGACATGTGCTGACCACCAGGGGGCGGTGCAGAACATGGCGGGCAACCAGCAGCGGTGGGGAGCACGGGCAGTGAGGGAAGGAGGAGGCGGGGAGGCCGGATGCAGGGAACCGGGCCTTGCGCAGCGATTTCACTACTTGGAAAACGTCGATCACGTCTTCCGTCTCGGCGCTCTCCAGGAGGTTAAACAGAGCACAGAACAGTCCTGTTTGCTGCGACCCATCTCTACAGGAAGGAGAAAGAATTTTAAAAAATAACTCTACATTTTATGGGTAAAAATGATAGCAGAATAAACATTAAAGAGAGTGTCCCCCATAAATTTCACCTCTGCAAACCCGAAAAAATGCTGAGAACGGCTCAATTCTAGAATATGCGATTCTGATCGCCATGGTGAGCCTTTCTGAGGAATTCTTAATGCATTTCAGTGGATTTCCACGTCTCCCTTATTGTAACATTTTTATGCAAACATTTGACCGTAGGACTCCTACTTCCGGTAGCGCTCTTCCAGGCCCTCTCCCCGCTGGCCACCGTCAGTCCGTTCTCTGTGTCTGAGCACAACACAGAGCAAGTCTTTTTCCCTCACAAAGAAG
>NW_006295823.1:672903-674136 GCF_000327345.1 Myotis davidii | reverse complement strand
ACCAGGCCCCCCCACCTGCATGAACAGGGACCACCCCCCTGCATGAACCTGGACCACCCACCTGCATGAACCAGGACCGCCCACCTGCATGAACCAGGACCTCCCACCTGCATGACCTGGACCACCCACCTGCATGAACCAGGACCACCCACCTGCATGAGCCAGGACCACCCACCTGCATGAACCAGGACCACCCACCTGCAGTGCACCAGGACCGGCACGCTCTTGTGGTGCTTGCTCCCATCCGCGGACTTCCTCCGGGGCAGCTGTTGCTTGAGGTCCCGGATCATGGAGACTAATTCCTTGGGCGCCGAGGGGAGCTCGTCCACGCCCCAGCTGCTGTACTGATACTGGTACACAGTGCGGGGTTCTTTCCTCTAAAACCGGAAGCGGGGGGCACGTGAGCTCGAGGGCGGGATGGGGGCAGCCCCTGGACTAATTGCACAGTCACGCGCTCAGCACCATGTCCTCTCTGGACCCCCTGTCAACCTTTTGTTCTGAACTTGGGACCTCGACGGGCGCTCTGCCCTCATGGGGTCATTGGTGACTATTGGGACACCAGGTTGTTTACATCAAAGATTTACGCTCCGACCCCCACCGGCCGGCTCAGAGGCTGAGCATCAACCCATGAACCAGGAGGTCACGGTTGGATTCCCAGTCAGGGCACAGGCCCGGGGTGTGGGCTCCATCCCCAGTGGGGGGCGTGCAGGAGGCAGCTGATCAGTGATTCTCTCTCATCGCTGATGCTTCTCTCTCTCTCTCTCCCTCTCCTTCCATTTCTCTCAAATGAATAAATCATTTTTTAAAAAAGCTTTGCACCCCACGAACAGTTCATCTACCTTGGAATGTCTCAGCTCGAACACACGGAGGGTGTAGCCTGAAGACGCGGTGGTGTCTTTCGCCTGAACTTCTACGTCTCCGAATGTTTGCTTTCCTTCTCCCCAGTACTGAGCGCAGGCCTCCTGGGTGAGAAAGAACACGGTTCCGCAACGTCTACTCCAGCGTCCTCCGTCTCCCTCTGTCTCCCTCCGTCTCTCTCTCTCCTCTCGTTCCCTTCCCCCTGTTCCATTCAATGGAAAGGACTAATTGCATTCTGACCCTGAAGGCTGAAAACTTGTAAAACTCTAACACCCGTGTTAAGGACGGTGGGTACCCATTCAACCAGGCGTGGCGCTTCCCGGTGTGGGCCACTGGCACCTGGGAAAACCCGGGGGAACCAGGACACAAGGAATG
>NW_006295823.1:670817-672360 GCF_000327345.1 Myotis davidii | reverse complement strand
CAGGCTTCTTCAGCTGGGAATTCTCTGGGCTGTCGGGATGCAGGGCAAGTCCCCAGGGGAAAATTACTAATCTTAGCAAATGGAATGCGGTCCAAGCGAAAGGGAATGCCGCCTGGGAGAGGATCTAAAGGTCAGTTTCCCAGGGGGAGGGGGATAGCCATTCCATTATTGATCAGACCTAACATAAAGGGTTTTAAGCAGGTCCTGCGCAGTGAGCTGAAACCCAGGCCATCAAAAGCCTGGCAGGGGCCCTGGCTGGTTTGGCTCAATGGATAGAGCGTAGGCCTGCAGACTGAAGGGTCCCAGGGTCGGTTCCGGCCAGGGGCACATGCCCCGGGTGTGGGCTCCATCCCCAGTGGGGGGCGTGCATGAGGCAGCTGATCAGTGATTCTCTCTCATCGCTGATGCTTCTCTCTCTCTCTCTCCCTCTCCTTCCATCTCTCTCAAATGAATAAATCATTTTTTAAAAAAGCTTTGCACCCCACGAACAGTTCATCTACCTTGGAATGTCTCAGCTCGAACACACGGAGGGTGTAGCCTGAAGACGCGGTGGTGTCTTTCGCCTGAACTTCTACGTCTCCGAATGTTTGCTTTCCTTCTCCCCAGTACTGAGCGCAGGCCTCCTGGGTGAGAAAGAACACGGTTCTGCAACAACGTCTACACCAGCGTCCTCGTCTCCCTCCGTCTCCCTCCGTCTCCCTCCGTGCGCAGGCCTCCTGGGTGAGAAAGAACACGGTTCCGCAACGTCTACTCCAGCGTCCTCCGTCTCCCTCTGTCTCCCTCCGTCTCTCTCTCTCCTCTCGTTCCCTTCCCCCTGTTCCATTCAACGGAAAGGACTAATTGTGTTCTGACCCTGAAGGCCGAAAACTTTTAAAACTCTAACACCTACGTTAAGGACGGTGGGCACCCATTCAACCAGGCGTGGCGCTTCCCTGTGTGGGTCACTGGCCCCTGGGAATACCCGGGGGAACCAGGACACACGGCACAGCCCTGCCGTCTCTACTGTCGGACGTTGGCCTTCCTTCTTCCTGTCCATGCCCTTGTCATCGGCTCTTCCCAGTGCGTGGCCTGAGCTGCTGTGGGTCATGACCTTGCCATAAGGCAGGTCTCCCTGCCCCTCCCGGGGCCCCCGGAGGAGACACTCCACGTCTTTGGAGCTTCGTCTCTGCGTCTGATGAGCAGCTCCCTCGGCAGTTTGACAGACGCGGACTGGACATCTATCTACAGGGTCGGACTGAAGAGGGGGGTCCTCTCTACAGATGGTCCTCCACCAACTACCTTCCCCCAACGATGGGCACAATGGGCAGCCCTGCCTGCACGCCCAGGCCACTGACAATTTAGGCGAAGGAAGAGGTTGCTGCAAATGTAAACATATATCTCTTTTTAAAAAATCCCACAGCCCGGCCGGCGTGGCTCAGTGGTTGAGCATTGACCTATGAACCAGGAGGTCACGGTTTGATTCCATGTCAAGGGCACATGAGGTTGCGGGCTTGATCCCCAGTGTGGGGCGTGCAGGAGGCAGCTGGTAATGATTCTCTCTCAT
>NW_006295823.1:667232-670768 GCF_000327345.1 Myotis davidii | reverse complement strand
GAGAGCCCTGCAAGCCAGGGTGATGCACCACACTGGTGCATGAATTTGTGCACCGGGCCTCTAGTGAAAGATAAACATGCAAACCTGGTCTCCGTTCTTCAGTTCTGTCAGCATGACGATGACTTTGACTTTCCTCTGGAAGACCATCTGCCAGAAGTCCCCGATGGTGTCCTTGAGGGGCCCTTGAGCCGCAATCATCACTTCAGGTTTCCAGTAACTCTAAAAAAAAAAGTGGGGGCTCCGTTACTAACTGACAAGAGCCGTGGGTTCTGAAAACAACCATTTAGAAACACAGCCGCTTGCTACGTATATCAATGCTGCGACGTAAAAATAGTGAGACTCTCAGGCCCATGACATAATGTGATATCTACACGCAAAAGACCTATTAGCGAAAGATGATACTGAGCTGAGCATGTACGGTCGGGTTCGGAACATCCCTCACAAAACTAACCAGTTATCCCTTCTCAAAATGCCTTGTGTTTTTTTTTCTAAAAAGGTTACTGCGATTGTAAAAGGAAATCGCATAAGCGTTTCACAGGATCTTCGTTATGTCTCTACTATATTGGTGTCTACACAGTCTTCAGGTGGCTCGCCATTAAGTTAATAGTCTACCAACGGGCTTTAGGAAAATTTGGGAAGGAAGTTAAGTCCAACTTAGTAGATATTCCAAAGACAACTTGCAAGGTTTCAATATCGCTAGGTCTTGCAATAAGTTAAAATATAGTATTAAAAATGGAAAGTTTCATGTCCATCAACGTATCATTGTGGCTAAGCTCATCATTCTTTTATAAAATCCCTTAAGGCCCGGCCGGCGTGGCTCAGTGGTTGAGCATCGACCTATGAACCAGGAGGTCAGGGTTCGATTCCCGGTCAGGGCACAGGCCCGGGTAGTGGGCTCCAACCCCAGTAGGGAGCGTGCGGGAGGCAGCCGACCAATATTCTCTCTATCATTGATGTTTCTATCTTTCTCTCCCTTTCCTTTCCTCTCTGAAATCAATAAAAATCTATTTAAAACATAAATAAATGAGAATGGCCATAATAACATCGATTGACTGTTTAAAGGGCCAGACTCTGGGCTCTGGAGACGGGGGCACCTACCATTACGAACGAGGCATTGATGTATCTGCCCGCGTCCTCTGTGTCGCTGTCATCGTCCGAGGACTCGTCCGACTCGTGCTCGCTCTCCTTGCTCACGTCCAGCTCATGCCTCAGCTGCACTCTGTTGAAGTCGTCTGCGCACGAGAAATTAGGGGTAAGTCTCCCTTCAAACTGTCGCCTCTCTGCTTGGCGGCCACGTGGAATCGGAAAGCAATTGAGGAGTGACAGGCCGCCTGATGTCAATGTGTTGACCGACATGGATTGAGATCTGACATAAAACTCAGTTCTTATCGATCAGCAAATCACCAAACAGAAATCTTAGGAAGAGAAGGCCCCCAACGGGTTCCAGGCAACATACCTGGGACATAGTTCAAGGTTAAACCACACACAGAGGTCATAACGTCCCATGTGATCACTCAGTCTTAACGCCTACACCTGAGTTTTCCATGGGACATTAGCATTTGCTTGATATAAATTAAAAAATACAAAAATACGATAATAAAATACATGGCTTAGGGGAAAACCTATTTTTTTCTATTGTATTCTATTAACAAGTCATTAACATGTCAATGGAATGAGTATCTCCAGTAAATTATTATATAATAAAAAAATTAGTTCTAATTCCTCAGTTTCTCAGTGGAAAAAAAAAAAAATCAATGACCCGATCAAATGATCTGATGACCGACATCCCCATCCATTTCATATTTTCCACGGCATTCACAAAGAATTTTCCAGAAATGAACTAGGCCAATCCTGCACTGATCTGACGTATTTGGTCTTCTAGTTTATTAGCTGGGGTTATATTTTCTCCGGGTTAGTTTTTAAAAATGATTTTATTATGGACAGTATTACAGATGTCCCCCACTTCCCCGCCCCATTATTTATTGTTGATAGTATTACAGGTATCTCCCGTTTTCCCCCTCCACCCCTCTCCTCCCGGTCCCTACCCATCCCCCCAGGTCTTCACTATCCTATTGCCTGTGTCCATGGGCTGTGCATATAAGTATACATGTTCCTTGGTTTATTATTTTAGTATATTTAACTGAATAAAATTATAGCCTTCCCAGATGTGGTGCTAGCACAATGCTTGCAGAGTGGAATTCAGGTCCTGAAATCTGTGCGTAGTTTGATCTGCGAAACGGAAGGATCGGCAGTTGACAGGGCGCTACCCACCCCCAGCGAGAAGGAGGGAGAAAAAACAAGTGATCCTCGCTCGTGGCCGGTTACCCTCGGGGGAACAGCGGAGATGAACGGAAGGTGAGACAGACCCAGAGGAGAAGGTGGCCCCCGTTCCCCTCCAGCGTGAGAGGTGACACCTCCCCGACACCCCACTTCCAAGACAATCGGTGGGAAGAAAGCTGTGGGCACAGTTGACCCCCCGAAAGTCCATCACGAACGTCTGGGGTTCAGAGTCGTTGCTAGACCTTCGCTTTAAATAGCCTGTTGACCAGTGTGCATGTGTGTGCGTGTGCGTGTGTGTGCGAGTATGTGCGCGTGTGTCATCCACCAATCAAATCCCAAAGAGCTTACGAGTCTCTGACACAAAGAAGACGACGACATGAGCCACCTACACGGGATGACGGAGGACGCCCTGTTTTTGCTCTTGTTCTCCTCCCGGTTCCCAGCGTGCTGTGTCCTCCAGCTCCGGTACGACGGGAGTCTCTGTGGGAACCAAACAGAAGTGGTGGGCGCTGCGGCCTCGGTCCCGGAGACACCACGAACCAGGCGCCTGTCTCAAGGCGAGATGCTCGTGGCCTTGGCAGCCAAAGTTGTGCTTCTCTACTGTTACTTTTTAAAAATATATATATTTTTTTTATTGATTCTAGAGCGGGACTGGAATCGAACCCGGGACCCTTCAGTCCACAGGCCGATGGTCATCATCACCGTTATCACTGTCATCATCACCATCATCATCACCATCTCCGTTATCACTGTCTGTACCTGGAACTCAGCCTCCAGCGGGGAAGGCTCGCTGGGCGGGTCCCTCTTCTTCATGTTCGACAGGTAGGGGTGGAATTCGGACAGGCTCACTTCCGTTTCTCCAAACTGGTTGTATTCGACCAAGGCCTGGTGGATCAGGATGTACTGTGCCTACGGTTTCACGGACAAACACAGGTCACGAGTGAATCTACGGCCTTATCCATCCCATTGAAATAGTTACACTTTCCTCTAACTTGGCTCACGGGGGGGCGGTGGGGGGTGCACGGAAAAGAAAACGTTATCTCTAACATCTAAATATTCTAGAAGTTGTTCTCCTGGTTCTTTGGGATACGAGCACGTTTCATCTCAGACATGTGCCCTGACCAGGAATTGAACCTCGACCTCCTAGCTCCTAGGCTGATGCTCAACCACTGAGCCACGCCGGCTGGCCACAGTATTTGGATCTCTTTAATGATCACCGATCCCACCACCAAAGATGGAGGTCAGGCAGCGAAGGA
>NW_006295823.1:660516-666956 GCF_000327345.1 Myotis davidii | reverse complement strand
AGATTTGTGTAGTTTGACAGTCTGTTCGAGGCTGCTCTGCCTCTGTATCTATTTTTGTTCATCAGTTTATGATGGTCTTTATTATCCATAAATGAGTGAGATCATGTTTTTTCATCTATGTTTATTGATCTCAGAGAAGAAGGGAGAGGGAGAGAGAGATAGAAGCATCCATGATGAGAGAGAATCATGGATCGGCTGCCTCCTGCACGCCCCCTATTGGGGATCAAGCCTGCAACGCAGGTATGTGCCCTGACCGGGAATCGAACCGTGACCTCCTGGTTCCTAGGTCGACGCTCAACCACTGAGCCACACCGGCCGGGCTAAAGTCAGTTTTTAAAAACCTATTGATCTTCAAAGAATCAAACTTCCCAACGTCAACTAAAAGGACAGTTGTTTTTTCCCCCTAGCTTTGCAAGTGGGCTTTAGGGATAAGTCGATTCTCAATCTTCCAGGACTGGGAATTGTATTTTTGGACGAATAGTACGAAGACAAAAGTGACGTAGTGGAAGGAACTCACGTTGGTGATGGTGAACTTCTGGATGATGTAATCCGGGCAGGTTTTGTACTCCGTGACCTTCACAAGGACATCTCCGTACTCCCGGGCGCTCTCCTCCATCGACGGCCAGTACTCGGCACACTTGTTCTGCAGGTTAAAGTAACCACGCACAATCCCGGTTTTCAAAACCGCAAGTATTCCTGACTTTTTAAACATTCTCATATATACACACTAGAGGTCCAGTGCACAAATTCGTGCACGATAGGGGCCAGCCGGCCATGGGAGGTTGGCTCCTGCATTGAGCGTCTGCCCCCTGGTGGTCAGTGCGCATCATAGCGACCGGTCGTTCGGTTGGTTGGTTGCTTAGGCTTTTATATATATTTCTTTTTTAAATTGATTTCAGAGAGGAATGGAGAGGGAGGGAGCGATAGAAACATCAACGATGAGAGAGAATCACTGATCGGCTGCCTCCTGCACACCCCCCACTGGGGATGGAGCCCAAAACCCGGACATGTGCCCTTGACTGGAATTGAACCAGGGACCCGTCAGTCCACAGGCCGACACTCTATCCACTGGGCCACACCGGCTAGGGCCCAAGCTCTGTTATGTTTCAAGTATTCACAGGGACTTGTGAAATGGGCTCATAGAACTTATAACAATACTTACAACAGGAAATAGGAATCACATTTAAGTCCAGCAGTTAAGCACTGACACTGCATTCCCATTTACATAGAGGTGCATGTGGACATCTAGGTACACACGTACAAATCTGATTTTTTTTTTTATACGTAGATGAAACGTTTCAATCCAGTGTTCCTCTGATTAAAATAGGGAACCATCTCTCATCACCAAGCAGGTGACTGTGGCCTTTGGAAATGTGACCAGTCACTCTCTCTTCCCAGCCACCCACCCCCCCTCCCCCCAGAGTCATCGGATCCTCACCCTGTTCCCTTCTTCGCATCGAGTGACCATGACAATGACCGTGGCTTTCTGTTCCCAGATCATCCTCCAGAAATCATCCACGGTCTCCTCCCTGGGACCTAGGAGGGGGACACATGCAACCTAAGACACCCCTTCTTTGACGCGCCCCAAAACGGTGCCTCACAGAGAATCCGGGACGGTCGGTGGGTTACCTTGTGCAGCGATGTACTTCCTGGGCTCCTTGTAACCCTGTGCAACAGACACAAAAAAAGGCACATTGTCAACTGAACGCCTGGTCATTCCTTCATGTGCAAAATCGGGGGGCAGGGGGGGCTCGGGGGAAGGACGGTATTTTGCCACTGTTTCTCGGTTGCAAATTTCGCTGGGCATTTCCAATCAGCGAGGATTTTAATAACTCATCCAGGCATTGGACTGGGCTAACCAGGTCAGGTGGCATTTACAAACAACTTACATGACTGGCGTGTGTCTGTGCTCTGCACCCAAGAATGTTTCCATGGCCAAGAAGGAACGGAAGGCAAAGGGCCGAGGACAGAATGGGGAAGACAGACGTCCCCTAACCCTGGCCGTGGGCGTTGTACTCACATCGATGTAGCTGGCGTTGATGTAGTTGGACCCTGCATCTCCGTTGATCTCCGACAGCTCCACGCGGTTGTAGTCATCTGCCCCGGGGAACAGAAACAGGAGTCAGTGATGAAGAACCAAGCCAACGCTGAAGAACCATTTTGGCTCAGCGCGTAGAGCACCGGCCTGTGGACTGAAGGGTCCCCGGTTCGATTCCCGTCAGGGCACATGCCCAGGCTTCCTGCTCCATCCCCAGTAGGGAGCGTGCAGGAGGCAGCCGATCTACAATTCTCTCTCATCATTGTTGCTTCTCTCTCTCTCTCTCTCCCTTCCTCTCTGAAATCAATAAAAATATATTTTTTTAAAATACTGAAGAACCCAGGAGCCCACCCGTCTAGAAACCCCGCTCTCGGCCCCCACGTACAGGGCAGGATGTCCACGTAGCGGTTCTTGTTCTGGTTGAAGGACTTCCGAGCCTCCTTGATGGGGAACTTGCTGAAGACCCGGGGGATGCTCTGAAAGAAGCCAGGATCCCACGGTCACGGCAGATTCTACCGGAGCGGTCTCCCCCTCGCCAGCGACCGCCTCTGTGGCAGCGGGGCGGCCTGGGCCACGCGTCCTTTTCTCACCTGAAATTCGGCCAGGAAGAGTCTCCCTTCATCCGCGATCTTCCTCTTGTACGTTTCCAGCAACACGTCCGCGTGGATCGGCTCCACGTTCATCAGCTGTTTCTCGTCATCTTGAAGCAGATGGAAGAGTCAGGACCAGCCAGGGGCGTGGCTCCCTCTCCGAGGGTCACACGCATCGTTATGTCTACATCTTAGGACTTTAACCCTTGCTGGTTAAGTTAGTAAATGCAAGTGTTGTCATCGTCCGAGGAGGTCCGGGTTAGATAAAAAGTGTTGTTTTCTGATTGAAAATGAATGAATTCAGCCCGGCCGGTGTGGCTCAGTGGTTGAGCATCGGCCTAGGAGCCAGGAGGTCATGGTTCGATCCCCGGTCAAGGGCACATGCCCGGGTTGCGGGCTCCATCCCCAGTGTGAGGCGTGCAGGAGGCAGCCGGTCCATGACTCTCTCTCCTCATTGATGCTTCTCTCTCTCTCTCCCTCCCCCTTCCTCTCTGAATGGATTCAAATGTGTGGGGAGTGTAATTCATCCGTTAAAAAAAAACGGCAAACTTACCCCTTACAACCAGTTCCTGTTCTTCATCCAAATTGCTGGGGAAAGAAGAAACGTACATTTCTATTCTGAAACGTAGCATCTGATTGGCTCTCAACTCATGTTTCATTAATGTGCCACAGGAAGGAGGGAACGGAGGCAGGAAAGATAAAAAGGGGAGAGCAAGGCGGGTGGGGAAGTGGCCCAGGGAGAGAAGGAAGAAGAACGGGGGGCGGGGCGAGGGAGAGGAGACAATGAAGGAGGAGAGGAGAGCAGGGCAAAGGAAAGATGAGGAAGGAAAACATACCAACGAAGGGCTGCCTGCTCCCCTCAGAGAAGAGACGGATTTATTTGAGTGTAAAACGCTGGTTTTTCATAAAATGTAGCTGCCCCTGGCCAAGGGCATGCATACGCCTTCCCACGGCCCACCTTTCTTTGGTCCTGGCCATGCCTACGTCGCTCTGGCCCACTGGGCACGGAGATGAATATACTTTTCGTTGGTCGTCATGGAACGGGATCCATGCCGTCATCAGCGAACGTAGGAAATGTTGGTATTTGATATAAACCAATGGGACCAGGCTCAGCGGTGAGCTGGGCGTCATGCGGCCTTGTCGTTTGTCCCTTCCCCGGTCCCCACCTGGCCTCCCCGGTGGGCGCCTTCCCCATTCTGACTATCTTAGTATTTCTTTCTTTCTTTTGTTTTTTTTTTTTTTCTCACTTAGACATCAACTCTTACCTGGACCTACTCTTGTGCAGGTCATAGATTTTATAGAGAACGACCATCAGGGCGATGGATGTCACAATGATCAGAAACACCAGGAATGCGATCAGGGCTTTGGAATTATCTAGAAGCGAATTAGAACACGCGGAGGGCGGTTACTGAGAGCACAGAGTTCGCCGGATTCTTTGAATCGTCACCTTCAGAATGCGACCCTTTCATCACATTCTCACTTCGTTTGAGGTTTTCAAATAATAATAACAACAACAACAACATATTCAGAATGAGACCAAGTACAGGACATGCCCAGTGTTGTGAATTTTGCCGATATTATTCAGAACCGATACAGACATTTTAAGAATATTTGCAAAACATATTCCCAACAAAAGACTTTATCTAGAATAGTAAAGAAGTCTGACAATTCAATAATAATAAGACAGGCAATTCAATTTAAAAACAGGCAAAAAGGCCCGGCCCACACAGCTCAGTGGTTGAGCATCGACCTAGGAACCAGGAGGTCACGGTTCAATTCCCGGTCAGGGCACAGGCCCGGGTGGTGGACTCGGTCCCCAGTGTGGGGCGTGGACTAGGCAGCCGATCCATGATTCTCTCTCATCATGGATGTTTCTCTCTCTCTCTCCCTCTCCCTTCCTCTTTGAAATCAATAAAAGTATGTTTAAAATACACAAAACAAACACACTTTGTTGCTAACAGGAACAAGGATCTGACAGATAATCATCACTTAATAGTCTGTGCAGGTTAATCCGTTTATGAATTATTTTATGAAATCAACAACCCTTTCATCATTGAATCTCTTAATCTGCATTTAAGAGATTGTGTTTTAATACGGCGCTCATCTTTTGGGGCAACTTAAAATACTATGTTTATGAAAAATGTAATTTAAATGTTTCATAGTTAAACATGATATGAGTGTAAACTATTTAAGCCTGGTAAGTTTTAATATATTTTAAAATATCAATATAATAAATAGCCAAGTAATGACTTACAAGATGTTGATGCAGAAGCACTTTTTGGTGGTCCACCATAATGCCCATTGTGGTAGTAAACCTGAATATCCGTGATAAAAGAGAAAATACTTTTCTCATGTAAATTTTATATATCATAATGTAACATATACATTATTTCTCATACAACACTTTTTTAAATTTTTATTAAGAGTATACTGGTTATCTTGAATTGAAAGTCGAAACTCTAAGGTGATGTCAGTATCTTATGAAATATTGTTAAAAAGAATATATTTAACAGTGAACAAGATGTAAAGAAATCTGAGCCCATTTAAGCCATAATGCAAGTTATAATTCACAAGAGTAAAGGAGCCGAAGGAATAAGACCTAGGCAAGCACATCAACACATTCATAATTTAGAGTCAAATTCCCTAATAAGAGGGTAATGTCTTGGCGTTTTTCTTAAGATGGAAATATCTCCCATGTTGTGTTAACAAGAGCTATACATAAAAAGCACACAAGGCCCTGGCCGGTGTGGCTCAGTGGATAGAGCGTCGGCCTGCGGACTGAAGGGTCCCGGGTTCAATTCCAGTCAAGAGCACATGCCTGGGTTGCAGGCTCGATCTCCAGTAGGAGGCAGCCAATTAATGATTCTCTCTTATCATTGATGTTTCTATCTCTCCCTCTCCATTCCTTTCTGACATTATATATATGTGTGTGTGTGTGTGTGTGTGTATAAACTAAACTAAAAAAATAAAAAGCACATAATGATGATCTGGAATAGATCAGTCAGATAAAGGGAATATCTTGATATCCTATTGAAGCTCAAAAATATTCTGACAAAATTCTTGCTTGAAACCACTGTTGTTAGCACCTGTGGTGGAAAGTTTGGAGTCAAACTTTCACGACTTTTGGGGTGTGATGGGGTCAGACCCCAGCGCTTCCTGAGGCCCGGTGGGCGCTGGCCTCGGTTATGGGAGCTCTACAGAGCCGTCGTGACGACGTGACGACGGGGATCAGAGCTCCAGGGGGAACAGGAATGGCCGTCTCACCTCAAAGGTGTACTGTGTTGAGTAGTGAAGATCCGTCACGTAGAATTTGCACTCTCTCTTAGAGTCACTTGTAACCGGGGCGCCCCCTGTTTTGACATCCAATTTGTAGTCACCGTCGTCGGGGCCATTGAATTCTATCGGCGGGACACAGGTTACCTCCAGGCTGTTGTCAGACAACGCCTTCACCTTGATGTCCTGGACCCTGCTGGGCTCTGTCAAAAGGAGGAAAGATGGGTTCCTCGTGGGGCCCATGCCTGTCTACGTTACCTGACACTCGACGCGCGCGTACAACAGGAGCCGTTCTAGGTGGTGGTGGGGGGGGGTGAGAAAGTGACCACAGTCCTCCCGTGAAAACAACGGTAGCAACACGTCTGAAAATAGATCACCGCTTCATTCGGGGAACAGGAGCGCACGGGTTGTAATTGGAAGCCTTGGGCGTTCATGGCTTCCCATAGGGACAGAGTGGAAAAGAAGAAGAGGAAAGGAGAGGAGAGAAGAGGACAGGAGAGAAGAAGGTAGGGGAGGGGAGGGGAGGAGAGAGAGAAGAG
>NW_006295823.1:654225-659210 GCF_000327345.1 Myotis davidii | reverse complement strand
GATCTGTGAGGTTCCAGAAGGATGGTATTTCTAAGCCAGCCTTGGACCCCTGATATCAGCTCTTGTGTGGATTTTAGGTGCCAATCCATCCGGGCACCAATAACCAGGTCTACTCGACAGCAAGCAGACGCGGGTCTAGAACACGGTCCCTGGGCTCCACTCCCTCCACCCACTCCTAGCGCTTTCCAAGTCCTGATTTCCTTTTCCCGACACGGAATCAAATTCTATTCAAATTACCTGAATTCAACTGATTGTAACAGAGAGTAAAATTATGAAAATCACTTGGAGGAGATTCCCAGGTAGCCCTTCCATGTGTTGCATCGACAGAGTCACAGGTAACATTCGAAGGCTTTTCTGGAGCTGTGGAAAAAATGAGAATAAACTATAAACCTGAAGCCAGGTGGTGAAAGACTCTCTGTATTGTGAGCATGCAGTCTGAATGGCCATGTTTTAATTAATCCTGAATTAATAATGACACTTATATTATTTTAAATATAGATTTGTATTGATTTCAGAGAGATGGGAGAGGGATAGAGGGATAGACACATCCATGATGAGAGAGAATCATGGATTGGCTGCCTCCTGCACGCCCCGCACTGGGGACCGAGTCCACAACCCAGGCATGTGCCCTTGACCGGAATCGAACCCTGACCTCCTGGTTCATAGGTCGATGCCTCTATCCACTGAGCCAAACCGATCAGGGCTACACACCTATTTTTAAGAAGGGAAATGGTTGAAGCAGAGCTGCTTTTCATAGGCTTACCCACACAAGCAGTGTCGAAGCTCTGATGACAGAAGCGTCTTTGGTTATGTGAACCTATATCCTGCTTCCCAGCACATGTGCCAAGTATAGGACCAGGAGAACCAGCTTGGCCATTGACCAGCTGTGTGATCTCACCTCAGCTCTTTGACCCCCTTGGTGCTGTCTTTGTAAATTGAGGGGGGAGGGGAGGGGAGGGGAGGGGAGGATGCTGGGAAACCGAAGGCCTGCGTCCAATCCACATCCTCCTTCCTGGATGAGCTGCCATTGTCCTGGGGGCTCCCACCAGGCGGGACCCTTCGGGAGCAGCTGCTACTGGTCTCTGTTTGCTGCGACGTCACAGAAATGCAGGACCCGGACACATGCATGAAGCTCAAGGCCCCGGACTCTTGCGGCCACCAGCTCAGGGACGCTGAGAAGGTCACGGCCACCCCTGCCCAGCACAGACCTCCTTCCCGAGCCCGGCGCCAGGGAGGGCCTCTGGGGCTGCAGATGCCGCCTGGAGCGCGGTGTCTCCGGTGCCAGGGCCCATGGAGCTGCCGGTCCCCTCGGGGCAGGTCTAGTCTGGCCCCGGGGACCATGGAGACGGCGGACAGGTGGCGAGAGCCAGAGGCCATTGAAAGGAAACCCCGAATGGACGATAAGACGCGGACGAAATACTTTTGAGGAATTGCTCGGCCAGATGAGCAGAGGTGAATGCTTTGCGAGGGAGACACTACCATGTGCCGATGGCGCTTACTCCTCTGGGCGACAAAGAAAGCCACAGACAATGGGTATTTAATCTAAGTTTGACGAGGCACCTTACGGCCCGAAAGCTTACACGTTGTCCGCATGATAAGCCCTCACTCATGCTTTGTGGTGTGTTTTGTTTTGTGTTTCATCATTCTTATGATTCTATCTGAAGAACCCAGAGAGCCCAGGGAATGTTGTTAAATTATTGTGCTTTCAACGATTATACACCCGAGATGTAAGGAAATGGGCCGGTCCTTGTCCTTGCCAAACGAAGCGTGAAGCCAGCTGCACCGTGTATTAAAACGCACATACTCTGCTCCGTGCCTTCCATAGAGAAAAGAAAGCATTAAGACACAGAACTTACCTGCTGCTTCTGTTTCTAATGTACACGTCCCAGCAGGTCCATTCCGCTGTACTTTTCCGATGACAAAGGCGCGTACTAATACTTTATAATGTGTATAAGGTTTCAAATTGTTCAAATCATGTTTCCTCTCGTTTTTATTCAGGTTGATGCAATTTTCGGGACCTCAAGGGAAAAAAAGTGGAAACTTTTAAGCCATTACAAGTCAAGATCACCACGTATTTCATCTGGTGTCTACACGCACTGACTTCTAGCCAACTACAAATGGGGGGACTGAGAAATCAATACATCCTCGCTGTTCAGAAGTACATACTATAACCAGCCATTGTACTGAACCGATTCCATCGTCCTGGACAAACTCAAGCGTTCACACCTCACGGCTTCAGAGATTGAATTTGGCACGTACACCGTTTAAGAAGTTCACCGAGAAGAGGCCCTTCCTTCTGGGCCTATCATGGACGCCGTGAGCTGTGAGGTTCCAGAAGGATGGTATTTCTAAGCCAGCCTTGGACCCCTGATATCAGCTCTTGTGTGGATTTTAGGTGCCAATCCATCCGGGCACCAATAACCAGGTCTACTCGACAGCAAGCAGACGCGGGTCTAGAACACGGTCCCTGGGCTCCACTCCCTCCACCCACTCCTAGCGCTTTCCAAGTCCTGATTTCCTTTTCCCGACACGGAATCAAATTCTATTCAAATTACCTGAATTCAACTGATTGTAACAGAGAGTAAAATTATGAAAATCCCTTGGAGGAGATTCCCAGGTAGCCCTTCCATGTGTTGCATCGACAGAGCCACAGGTAACATTTGAAGGCAGGCCTGGAGCTGTGGAAAAAATGAGAATAAACTATAAACCTGAAGCCAGGTGGTGAAAGACTCTTTGTATTGTGAGCATGCAGTCTGAATGGCCATGTTTTAATTAATCCTGAATTAATAATGACACTTATATTATTTTAAATATAGATTTGTATTGATTTCAGAGAGATGGGAGAGGGATAGAGGGATAGACACATCCATGATGAGAGAGAATCATGGATTGGCTGCCTCCTGCACGCCCCGCACTGGGGACCGAGTCCACAACCCAGGCATGTGCCCTTGACCGGAATCGAACCCTGACCTCCTGGTTCATAGGTCGATGCCCAACCACTGAGCCATGCCGGCCGGACAAGCATGACATTTTTAAAAAAGACAGCCGGGCATATTGAATCTGCTTTAGAGCTCACTCAACGGAATCACGTGTCCCGTGGACCGACATTCCACTTGAACACATTAGTGGCAGCCGTGTCTGAGGGTGGCTGGGTGTACACAGAATATCTATCATCTGTGACAGGCTGCCCAGAGTCACTGTGTGGATCCATTGAGCACAGATCTCATCAAATATATGATCAGGTGTGAGCTACAGCCCACGGTCACCACCGACCGTATCATGGCGAGTTTCACTGCCTAATTATTAGCCAGGTTCTAGCCGGTGTGGCTCAGTGCATAGAGCGTCGGCATGCGGACCAAAGGGACCCGGGTTCGATTCCAGTCAAGGGCACGTGCTTGGGTTGCAGGCTTCTCCCCGGCCCAGGACCTGGGTGCATGCAGGAGGCACCCCATCCATGTGTCTCTCTCACATCAATGTTTCTCTGTCTTTCCCTCTCCCTTCCACTCTCCCTAAAATTCAATGGGGAAATATCCTTGGGTGAGGATTACCAAACAAAAAAATAAAAAAAGGAGGGGGTGTTACTCAGGGGGCAGGGGAATGAGCTGGGCAATGAGTGAACAAGCATCTCACTAGCTCACGCTCTGTTCCCGCCACAAGCACACAACCGCCTCGAGTTTGCAACGACAGCAGTGGCGGCGGCAGCAAAAGACTTGACAGGGTTGGGGCGCCCCGCCAGTTACTTCTAAATTCTCCTTCAAATGTTGATACAAGAGACAAGGACGTGTTCTGAAACCCTTTCGCCGAATCTATCCCATCCGTTTCTGCAGCCCTCAAAGAATCATGGGAACATAAAAAGAAAAGAAATATTACAGGTACGTGTAGTATACTCACGTCCAAAATCTGTTTCAATAGTCTGGATTTTTTCAACAACGAGATGGTTTCCATAGAATACTTTTGAAGAACAAGTGTAATTACGGTGGGGCTCAAAGGGTCCATTTTCAAACTTCTTCTTAGTCGAAGTAAAATTTCCTGAAAGAAGTGAGTATTGCCTATGAATATCTGAAGACAATGCATTGCATTTAACTTTCTTCTGGGATCTCGTATTTGTAACTAACACCCATTAGATTGAAAACCCATGCGAGTCGTCAAAATGATACATAAAAAAATCCTTAAAACGACTAAGATGGTGCCTTCTCTTGCCACGCCCGATCTTAAGGAAAAGAGGAGGAAGCAGAATGGATTTCGGGAGCGTCCCTGATGGAGCCCATGGAGTTAGTTCGTGGTTGGTTCTCAGTTCAGAATGGAGGCTGCCCCCAGTCAGCCATCACCTAACGGGTATTTTAGGTCATTGCTTTCTCACCCGTCGGCTTTCCTCTGGCTGCGTGTGCCACCCCACAGCCGGCCCCATCCCTGTGACAGGGCGAGGGCCACCAGTGGCACCCCCATCCTCTGTGCGTGTCTGTCTCCCCAACTGTGGCCCAGCAGATGGCTTGATGCAAAGGGAGGGAGATGCCAACTCAATCGATTCCCGTAAACAGGACTAAGAAGGCGCCCCATCATTACTCATCACAGAGCAACGGCATCTCCATCGTTGCTCCTCCCCCCGCCCCGCAACAGGAACCCAAATCCAGGTCCCTAGAACAGCGGTTCTCAACCTGTGGGTCGCGACCCCTTTGGCGGTCGAACGACCCTTTCACAGGGGTCGCCTCAGACCATCCTGCATGTCAGGTATTTACATGACGGTTCATCACAGTAGCAACATGACAGTGATGAGGTAGCCACGAAAATAATTGTATGGTTGGGTCACAACGTGAGGAACTGGACTTAAAGGGCCAGAAGGCTGAGAACCACTGATCTAGAAGCTTTGCTTGTGAATGTCGGTGGGAGAGGAGTGGGCTGGCCCAGGGAATGCCCGAGTCCTGGGACCTTAGGATCGATCCTTTCCCTTCTCCTTCTCGCAGCATCTGCGTCGTCATCATTTTTCT
>NW_006295823.1:652287-654140 GCF_000327345.1 Myotis davidii | reverse complement strand
TAGTTTTCAATCTGTGGGTCGCAACTCCTTTGGCGGTCCAACGACCCTTTCACAGGGGTCACCTCAGACCATCCTGCATGTCAGGTATTTACACGACGGTTCATCACAGTAGCAACATGACAGTGATGAGGTAGCCACGAAAATAATTGTATGGTTGGGTCACAACGTGAGGAACTGTACTTAAAGGGCCAGAAGGCTGAGAACCACTGATCTAGAAGCTTTGCTTGTGAATGTCGGTGGGAGAGGAGGGGGCTGGCCCAGGGAATGCCCGAGTCCTGGGACCTTACGATCCTTTCCCTTCTCCTTCTCGCAGCATCTGCGTCGTCATCATTTTTCTTATAACCCCCTTCTCTGCACCTTGTGTTTAACGGTTGCCAAGAAAATGGCTGTACTGGACGTCTACTATTTCAGAAGTTATTTTTCAGGGGGAGTAGTTGTCTATTTTGTAAATTGGGGTGGTGTAGAGAGTACAAGATTTGACTCCAAGCAATGAGAGAGAGAGAGAGAGAGTGAGAGAGAGAGAGAGAAGAAGAAGAAGAAGAAGAAGAAGAAGAAGAAGAAGAAGAAGAAGAAGAAGAAGAAGAAGAAGAAGAAGAAGAAGAAGAAGAAGAAGAAGAAGAAGAAGAAGAAGAAGAAGGAGGAGAAGGAGAAAGTGGAGGAGGAGGAGGAAGAGGGGGAGGAGGAGGAAGAGAAAAAAGAACAGCGAGAAAAAGAAGGAAGGAAGGAAGGAAGGAAATAATTTCCTACCACAAAATTTCTCTAATGGCCCGGCCAGTGTGGTTCAGTGTTAAGCGTTTACCCAGGAACCAGTTGGGGGAGGGGGGAGTGGTCAGGGTTCGATTCCCGGTCAAGGCACGTGCTCAGGTTTTGGGCTCGATCCCCAGTGTGGGGCGTGCAGGGGGCAGCTGATCCATGATTCTCTCTCATCATGGATGTTTCTCTCTCTCCCTCTCCCTTCCTCTCAGAAATCAATAGAAACATATTTCTTAAAAACGTTCTCTGAAACATGCTGTATTCTTACCACACTGATGGCGGTACTTAATATTATTTGTCAAACAACCCTTCATTCTTCCAATTATGTTCCACTCTAAACAAATAGAAGTGTCGGCGTTTTCCGGGTCTACACATTCATCTAACTTGAAATTTCCAGGGCCTGTCAAGAGAAGATAGAAACAGGTGATCAGTATTTCGTCACGTGTCTCCTGTGCTCAGTGACAGTCACTGACCCCATCCTCACGACATGGACTTTCCCAAGCACGGAGGTCACTTGGGGAAAAGTCTACACGTGGGGTGATTTTTTGTTTGTTTGTTTCTTGATTATTGTTTGTTCTTTTTTTTAAAACATCACACATCTTGGTAGCTTTTTATTTAGAATTTGTGCTCCTGGCGAAAAACAGAACGCAAGCAATCGCCCAGAAAAAAACTGCATTTTTGCACATTTTTTAAAGAACGCCCGGCCCGTTTTGTTTTCGTATTTATATCTTCAGTGTGTTTTTTTTTCATTTACCCTTTGATTTATTATTATTATTATTATTATTATTATTGATTGATGATCACACAGAGCTATGCGGGCTTCCGCTTGGGGAGTGTCTTTTTTTTTTTTAATTGCTGTTTTCTGTTTTAATGAATCATGTATTTCAGTACTATGTAGAGAAAATACTTTTGAAAACTTTTTTTTCCCAGAAAACATCAGACTGAACTCCTTAAATGTCCATGAACTGACGGATCATATTGAATTACTAAGTGACAAACCCCTAGTGCACCCCCGTTTCGTTAAGATGCGCTTCATTGGAGTGGAGCCGGGAAGCTCAGAGGGAAGGCGGGGAGGGAGGGAGGATGGGAGGGAGGGAGGG
>NW_006295823.1:647979-652177 GCF_000327345.1 Myotis davidii | reverse complement strand
ATGGACACCGACAGTAGGTGCTGAAGGCCTGGGGCGGGCTGGAGGGTGTCAATGGGGGGGGGAAGAAAAGGGGGGACATAGGTAATACTTTCAACAATAAAAATTTTATTAAAAAGATGTGCTTTGGGGCATTGGGTGGGCGGGGGCGGTCGGGCATCAGCTTAGCAGCACCACCTGCCCCACGGCCCTCACGTGACTATAACCCTCCATCCTTGTGTGAAAGCAGTTCTGTTCTTGCCACAAACATCCAACCCTTGTCGTTGTCATTCCCTTCACTGTGCTCCAGACACACGTGTGTTTGAAACGATAAACATGGAGCACCCTGGCCGGCGGCTCAGGTGGTTGGAGCATTGTCCTGCCCACCCAAAGGCTGTGAGTTCGATTCCCAGTCGGGGCCCATACAGGAGGCAACCGATCTCTCTCTCTCTCTCTCTCTCTCTCTCTCTCTCTCTCATCAATAAAAACAAGCATACCTTCTGGTGAGGATTGATATGTTTTGTTTTTTTTAACTCTCTCTCTCTCTCTCTCTCTAATAAAAAAAAAGCATATCCTCTGGTGAGGATTGAAATACTTTTTTAAAAAGGATAAATATGCACATGTATGTATTAATGACTCGCATGAAGTGGAGGAGAAAGAAGAATTCTTGTGGATCACAGCTCGGCGGGGTGAGTCCGATCCAATCTGTCCGAACCACTCAGGAGAAGAAGGGCGGGGAGGGGCAGGGGGAGCAGGGAAGGCGTGAACGGGTCCCGACTGTTCACTGGGTTAGGGGAGCGTCCAGCCAGCGTCCTCCCCTCTGCCCTGTGCTCCCGGGAAGGCTGCACACAGGAAAACAAACTCTTTGCGCCAATAGACGAGGAGTGATCGATGGGTATTTACCTGGTGGTACATGTAATTCTAAAGTTTTAGGTGGATCCGCACATGAGTCATCAGATATTTTGACATTGATCGTTTGGCATTCCGGTAGGCCATCGACTCTTTTGTTGCCACATGTCTGATTTGGTTGACATTCCAATTTACCATCAACATCTACTTTTGCATGAAATGTTTTATTATTATTATTGTCATACTCGTAGGTCACATTGACGTTCCCAAATTTTTTATCTGAAAGAACATGACACAGCGAGATTATTTTATTTTTCAGAGCAAATACACCTACATTAAATGCAAACTCCTTAGCTATCCAATCGCTGGCAAAATCCCCTCCGCACCCCCCCTCGCCCCGTCCCCCCAAACATGGAATCAGAGGAGCCCCCAGCTCCCCCATGGCTTTCTTTCCTCTCCCTTTACAGCTTTGCTAAGGACCCCAGCTGGGAAGTTCCCATGTTGGGGGGGCGGGGGGTGTTATTAGGTTAATGTCCGTCCTGCTCTCTGGGCTGTGCACCTCATGAGAGCAAAAGCCAGTCCATTGGGATCATCACCAAAAACCTGTCACGAGTCGGGGGGCTCGACAGTGACTGGTTAAACTGATGACCCAGTGGGTGATGGTTCTCACAACTTTTTGTTTTTTTCCTTTACAATTTCCTTTGCCTTCGAACACGGCCTTCTCGATGTTCTGTGTCTCCAGACGTGTGGGACAGTCATCCTTTGGGGACCCCAGGCCTCATCCTTCCCTGACTTACATACCTGACTTCATTTTAGTTCTTTGTTTATATCACATTTACTGGGGGTGGCATTGGCTAATAAGATTATATAGTTTCGCCCGGCCGGTGTGGCTCAGTGGTTGAGCGTCGTCCTAAGAACCAGGAGGTCAGGGTTTGATTCGCGGTCAAGGGCACATGCCTGGGTTGCAGGCTTGATCTTCAGTGTGGGGCGTGCAGGAGGCAGCCCATCCATGAGTCTCTCTCATCATGGATGTTTCTCTCTCTCTCCCTTCCTCTCTGAAATCCATTAAAATACATATTTTTAAAAATTATAGAGTTTCAAGTGTCCAATGCTACAATACCCTCATGCACCGCTGGTGGGTATGTAAACGGATACAGCTGCTGTGGGAAACAGTATGGAGGCTCCTCCAAAAATTAAGACGTCCCAGTCTCCTGCCCCTTTCCCCCCAAGGACGCTGGCTCTTAAGATTTGGAGAGAATCACTCCTGGGGTTCTTGTGAGCGTGGCCCCAAGAAGAAAACCATTAAAGTGCTTTTCGGAAGTGACACAGCTCTCCCCGGGGAACGCAAACTTACCACATGGTTGCTTCGTTGTCGTAGGAGCTGTAATAGACGGAAAAAAAACACACATTCATGTTAGAATTTCTCCGCGACAGTCACTCGGGGGCAGGGATGGGGGTCCTGCAGAATCTACCGAGTTAGGGCTCACGGATCCCACTGGATTCGAAGCACGTAGGACAGTGATTGAGCTCAAAACGTTCAGATGCGATCAACGAATGAACGGGTTCCCTAACATGCTTCCGTGAATCCACCCAATTATCACCACCACTGCAATCACATTACTATTAAAACGTTTTCGGGCACACGTGTCACTGTGGCATGGCGACACACAGCCCAAACATACTCAAGGGCCTCATCCCTTGATTTATCTCCAAGTAGAGTTACATCATCACTAGGGGCCCGGTGCACGAAATTCGCGCACAGGTAGGGTCCCCAGGCCTGGCCGGCGATCAGGGCTGATCGGGGGCCTTCAGGCTGCCGACCGGGGCCTGCCTTCTTTCTGCGCCACCCCCTGGTGGTCAGTGCACGTCATAGCAAGCGAGCAAGCGAACTCCCGGTCTCCCGGTCGAACTCCCGCAGGGACACTTTGCCTATTAGCCTTTTATATAGAGAGATAACCTCTGGACACGTTTGTTGGGGGGCGGGGGGAGCCAGAAACTAGGCAAGGGTGGCTTCATTCTCCAGCTCGGCCGTGGCAAGCTCTTTGCGATAAGTCACTCTCTCAACCAATTGAGACGCATCTCGTGTGAACGAAGGATTGAACAGGACCGGGTGGGAATGTGCTTGGTGGGGTCTTTGAGCTGAAGAATCGGTGGGAGGCGGTGGCCTCGCAGGCTCAACCCCGGTGATTACGGACAGGGTCCCCACCCCTCGGCGGCCGGCCTGCTGTACCCTGGAGGTCCTGCCTCTGCCCACCGCCCAGGCTGTGTGGCTGGAGCTCACGCCTCCACCAAGCCATCACCTGAAATTGTTTTTTTCTCACGCCCACACCTCACCCTACTCTTAAAGAGGCCTCTATCTGTTTGCAGACATGTTCATCGGGAGCACGACTCCTGGGGGATGCTACTACGGGGACACAATAGGTTATTGCATCCTCCGAATTCTAGACACCCTTTCCTGTTCTCATCTGCTGCCATTCCCGCCCTGGGGTCTACGACCCTCCATTGAACCCCTCAACAAAAGGGCCCTCCCGTGAGCGCGTCCCGGGCGAGTGCGGGTGCCGTGGCTGCATGACTGGGGGTGAGGCTGTCACCTGCGGTGGTGGTGGTAGGGATGGTGAGGCTTGTTGTAAGCTGCTGAGTGGGTGTTGTGGGGGCCAAACCTGCAAGGAGACGAACAGAAGAGTGAACGTTAACGCGTTTGCCAGGTTGCAGGGCGAGGGGGGAAGACTCTTGAGCAAGGAGGGGTCTCCTAGGCGCCCCATCTTTGTGAGAGGGGGGCTCTTATGACTTGACGCTCGCTTGTTTTCCAATTAAGATCGTGGCCCAAAGATGTATCTACACATGGACCTTTAAGAGAACTAACAGTCCTGCCGGGCCGGCGTGGCTCAGGGGTTGAGCCTCGACCTATGAAGCAGGAGGTCCCGGTTCGATTCCCAGTCAGGGCACAGGCCCGGGTTGTGGGCTCGGTCCCCAGTGGGGGGCGTGCAGGAGGCAGCCGGTCCATGATTCTCTCTCATCATGGATGTCTCTATCTCCCTCTCCCTTCCTCTCTGAAATCAATAAAAACATTTTTTTTTAAAAAAAAGAGAGAGAGAGAACTGACAGTCCCCATAATCGGAACGCAGCATCGTGTAAGTTGAGAGCCAGGGATTCATTGCTGGCTGGAGTTCTTACCTGGTGTGCGACCCTCAACCTCCTCCCGCCCCCTCCGCTACAATTACTAATCGGGATGCCCGTTACCCTCTTGTGCTTCCCATGCCCTGCCAGGCGTTTTACACCCTCCGTCCTACAAGAAGAAAACCAGTATCATTGTGCCCATTTTACAGACGGGAACACTGAGACGCAGAAAGGACCAGGCCCCTGTGCCGAAGTC
>NW_006295823.1:633754-647910 GCF_000327345.1 Myotis davidii | reverse complement strand
AGGCTCTTACCTTCCTTCTCTGCCATGAACTTTCATAACAACAAGAAGAAAACAGAAAAACACGCCCGGGAAAAAGCTGCCTGGAGGGAGTTTCCTTTGCCTAACGTTCCGTATCAACACGCAAACACGCGTGACGCGGGAACCTGCCCGCAGTCTCCGGCGTGACACACGGAGCTGCGTTCAAGGTTAAGTGTCCGATTGGTTCTCCGTAACCCAGACCCCCCGACCCCCAACCCTGGCGCCGCGGTCCGACCTGAGGAGTTGCTGGTGCTGTTGGAGGTGAGTGCGGGTGAGGCAGCCGGGCTGCTGAGTGCGGGGTTGGTGGTGGCTGCGGCCAGGACCACCGTGGTGCCTGCAGGAGAGGTGCTGGAGGGGGCTGTCACTGTCGGGGTACCTGCAATCAGAACGGCCATCAGCTCTGTCCCCCGGCCCTGCTGCCCCCCCAGGGGCCAGGCAGCCAGCGTGGCCAGGATGTGTGAGGCCGAGCCACACCACCAGCCACCCATCCCTCCTGTGGGCCCGCAAGAGACGCCTTCTGTCGAGCGAGGAGGCCCCGCGAGGCTCGGGAGGAACGGGCATCAGGGCTGGCAACTCGGAATCTAGGTGCTTCATCACCAGAGCCCACATTTTAAAGGAACCTGGCCCGGCCGGTGTGGCTCAGTGGTTGAGCGTCGACCTGTGAACTAGGAGGTCAGGGTTCGATTCCCGGTCAGGGCACAGGCCCGGGTTGCGGGCTCCATCCCCAGTGTGGGGCATGCAGGAGGCGGCCAGTCCATGAGTCTCTCTCCTCATCAATGTTTCTCTCTCCCTCTCCCTTCCTCTCTGACATCAATAAAAATATATTTAAAATAAAATAAAAAGTAACAGGACAGGAGCCCAGGGAAGGCTGGCTATAGATGCCTGCCATTTGGGCCGCTTCACCGGGAAGCTGCAACTTTACACTCCCCAGGGGTCCAACAAAGGGGAGACAGACAGTAAAGTGGGGGTGGGGGGGCGGAGAGACAGGGGCGGGACTAAGGAAGGTGCTCACTGTCAGTCACACCTGAGAACGAAGGTCATTGGCCACTGCAAGCTGGTGAGCACTGGGGACCCTCACATCCCTGAACAGACGCTCGCTCTCTTACCCTCTCTTACCCTCTTGGTTCCTCTTGGCACGCGTGGCTCACGGCTCACGCCTGGCCTCCTGGCACCCACCCACGTGGCCCACAGCCATGTGAACCCCACGCACAATGGGCTCAGGGCCTACAACCAGCCGGATGCTGAACGGGACCGTCTCCCACGGGGAAAGGGCATCCGGCCACTGGCTTGGCCTCTCGCTGCCCCGAAACCCCAGCTACGCTTAACCAGGACTGGACTCGGGGTGTCATTCCACCCAAATAAAGATCACGCGGTCCCCGTGGGCACAGCTCAGATCTTGAGAATCCCACCTCCGGCGACACCCATCGAGGAGAGGGCGCCCCACTGCGTCCGAGGCCACCTCCCCCCGAGCAGGCGGTGGCGTCCCTGCACCCCGTCCTTCAACACGGGCGGCTTTCACGCCTCGGCACGTGCCCCCACGTGAGAACCCGCCCACCTGCTGTGCCAGTGCCGCCCGGGGCCTGGGTGCGTGAGAGCGGGGGGGCCGTGCTGGGTGCCTGCGGGTCTGTGGAGGTAGGTCCTACGGGGAGAAAGGGACACATTCCATCAATCAGCGTCCCCCACACAGGGGGGCGGACACAGGCCAGGAGTGGGCACAGCGCCCACGGCTCCCATTGCCAACCCGATTCTGAACTGACCCAGCCTGCTAACCCCGTGTCTGCCCGCATGGAATTATTTTAGTTAATTTTTTAAGAAAGATACAAATGACCCGGCCGGTGTGGCTCAGTGGTTGAGTGTCAACCTAGGAGCCAGGAGGTCAGGGTTGGATTCCCGGTCAGGGCACAGGCCCAGGTTGTGGGCTCCATTCCCAGTGTGGGGTGTGCAGGAGGCGGCCGATCGATGAGTCTCTCTCATCATGGATGTCTCTCTCTCTCTCCCTCTCCCTTCCTCTCTCTTTAAAATCAATTAATAAAATTTTTTTAAAAAGATAAGTTCCCCTCCTCCCATCTCAGGTGACATGGGTGCCAACCTGCCACGTCCGTCTGACTGCCATTTTTCTGGGGGCCCTGGGGTGTCCCTACGGGAGAAGCCCCGGTTGTAGGCGTTGGCGTGGCCGTCGGGGGGCGGCTGCTCTCCGGCTCGGAGGTGCTTGCGGGTGAGAGTTGCGTGGTGCGGGCGGGTGAGTGGGAAGTTGTGGGCTGAGCCTCGGTCGTCCCTGTCGAGTTCGGAACTGTGATACCGTGGGAAAGGGAGGAGGAGAAAATCAACAGGTGAGCCAGGCCCCGAGACCTCCTCGCACGGGAGTTCACGACTTCCCCGTCCCCGGGCTGTGTAAGCAACACAGAGCCACGCGCGTGCCCGTGCCCACGCCACCTTACGAGACGAGGCTGACGCGTCTCAGAGCTTGACTCACCTTCTTCATTCGTACCGCCCGCCGCACGATTGATCAGGGAATCAATGGCGCATTTTCAATAACGGTAACACTGAAGGGGAGCGATTTCCTTTTCCCCCAATGCAACCTGATGTTCCTCTCTGATTTGGCACATAGTAGGTGCGCATTTATTTTTCCCCAAGTGCAACCTGAGGTTTCTCCGATTTTGCACACAGTAGGTGCGCAGTTATTTTCCCCAAATGCAACCTGAGGTTCCTCTCTCATTTGGCACACAGTAGGTGCGCATTTATTTTTCCCCAAATGCAACCTGAGGTTCCTCTCTCATTTGGCACATAGTAGGTGCGCAGTTATTTTTCCCCACATGCAACCTGAGGTTTCTCTCTCACTCGGCACATAGTAGGTGCGCATTTATTTTCAGCCGCTACGTGACTTAAATGGAACTTGTCCGAGGCTCAGGATGCTTGTCAAGACAAAATTCAGGTGCGACCGTCGAGTTTGGAAATAATTAGTACAAAATGCCCGGAAAAGTCTCAAAGTGTTTCTCTGGACGGAATCTATGCCTTACGTATGATTTTTGTTTCACAATTCTCTCTCATTTTCTCAGGGAAGTCCTTACCCTGTTTTTTAACTGTAACGCTTTGTGAGCGGACTCGATTTCTTGGGCGTGCTGACCTTTTAAAAGAGATTGGAACCCTGCCCCGAGTTTAGGAAAGGCTGTACTTTACACGCGATAATACATACAAATAGCCATGTGGGCGGGAGGTTCCCCAACGACCTATCTTCTGAGCAGGTGCGTGAGGAACAGGGGAACGTTCAGTTCCTGAAAGGGCGCCCTCACACAGGGATCCCACCGGGTAGTGACGGAAAAACTCTACCAGCGTTAAGTATATCAACTTGGCAACAACAAAATAAAATCAGCAAAATGGAAAGATGCCGTCTTACCAGGGGTAGCAGTAGTAGTAGTAGTAAGTTGGTCAGGTCCTGCAAAAAAGAAAAAAAAATACATCCTCAGAAAGTCTCAGACTTCATACATACATATGTAAGTATTAGTTAGATGTATACATATATGTTTCTATATGGACATGTGTATATATATATATATTTCATACATATAAAACCTCCGTCAGTTAACATTCACAAAATGGCAATTTTCAGCCCCTTTAACCCCAATGAAACCCCATCCCTTCTCTTAACGTTCTCTTGACAAAGCCCAAGTGTGTCAAAACTACACTCTATGTTTTTGAATCCTCAGGTAAAAGAAGAAACATAATAGGACAAAGGGAACTATTGGGATTCATCGCAAGCCTGGGAAAGACTTGGGCGAGTTTCTCCCCAACGCATCATTTATTTGGGGCGGGGGCCGGGAGGGGTGATGATTAGTTATTGAGTCCCTACTGTGCGCTAGACAGTGTGCCACCTTCTAGGGATGTCATATGACCAGGATGGAGCGATTCCCTGCCCCACATCAGCTCAGTTCAGTGTGGAATTTAGACCAACACCAACCATAAAAACGCCGGAGAGTAATTTAGGCACCAGGCCAGGGCGAGGAGGTTGGATTTCTCCGGAGGGACACGCGCGGTTGGGCTCTGGGACACGGAGGAGAAATCTGATGGTAGGTTTGATGGCAGAGAAGAAGGGAATGTGCCCCGTTGCCCATCCCGGCTCCGTCGCTACCTCCACAGACCACTGCGCTCAGTGGGTCTGGCTGACCCCCACCACACCACGTAGGGAGCGCTTTGTAAGAAGGAATGGAATCCGCCACGTCTTTACGATGGAAATGAGAACAAGGGGCCATGAGGATGCTGTTTCTTTTTCAACATCAGAGCTGTGACTATGAGAGGAAATGGACCAGAAGGGCTCCCGCCCCGTAGACACGGCGTCAGCCCACACGCCCTCAGTGCCTGCCTCCGGGATGCGAAGCGAATGCCAACTGGTTACAACGCGATGCATCATTATAAGGAAACAGGTGCCGTGACGTTATCTTAATCCACATTTTGAAAAGGAGGGTGAGAGAACAGGCTAGTTCGCTATCTGCATATCTCTATCTTTACCCATCTCTACCTTTACCCACATACCCATATATCTCTACCTGTACCCATATATCTCTATCCATATCTCCAGTTCTATCTCCAGTTACATCTATATTTCTGGCTGTCATGCCTTCATAGTCAACATTTCTCCACGCCTTCAAATCCCCTTCCTGGGGAAAACAATATATAAAGATAAATCCCATTTTTCTTTTTTCTGTGTTTACGGCGACTTCCCCTAAGGGCTTCTCCGACGAATATGCATTTTCTTTCACATGCATTTATCTCAGACCCCGACTCTGAATTCCTCCACCGAGCTATATCACAGCACTAGAGTCTATCCTACTTTTTATTTCGCTTTCTTCACAGAGTAAATCTCTCTCTCTCTCTCTCTCTCTCTCTCTCTCTCTCTCTCTCTCACACACACACACACACACACACACACACACACACCCCACATTTCAGTTTAGGACTTAAGGGTCTTGTTCTCATAGTTGCAAAATCTTTATCACAGTCACATCTGTTATGATACTGAGTCACACCATACAGACATATGCAAATTACAGAGGCACTCAACATTGCAGAAGCACCCTAAAATTATTATTATTTTTTTTATAAATGCGAGCCACTCCCAATGTGAAGCCGGCACCTGGAGGTAAGATTCAGGGGCTCTGGTAACGTGACACAAAATAGCAACTTGACTTCAATAAGCCATAGCCACTGAACTACATAGTTTTTTAAAAATTTAGTTGTTGTTTTTTTTTTTTTAATATAAAAAGTAACTGCAGGTCTCCAACGAGGAGCGTGAAGACCAGGCGTGCGATAATAAAGAGACGGCATCGTATCTCTAGCAGTATGAGCCGTATTGAACGCTCTCTGACCTTCTATAATTGCACGGAAAGATTTAATAACACAGAGCGCGGGAATAAAAAGACCAGGCGTGCGATAATAAAGAGACGGCATCCGTATCTCTAACAGTATGAGCCGTATTGAACGCCCTCTGACCTTCTATAATCGCACCGAAAGATTTAATGACACAGAGCGCGGGAATAACCTTGGTGTTTTTATATATTATCCTTCGGCAACTCTTCTAGGGACTTTAAAAAAAGAAAAGAACATGTGGCCCTAACCGGTTTGGCTCAGTGGATAGAGCGTCGGCCTGCGGACTGAAGGGTCCCGGGTTCGATTCCTGTCAAGGTGGTGGCGGGCACATCTCCAGTAGGGGGCGTGCAGGAGGCAGCTGATCGATGTTTCTCTCTCATCGATGTTGCTAACTCTCTATCCCTCTCCCTTCCTCTCTGTGAAAAAATCAATAACATATATTTAAAATTAAAAAAAAGCTATCTAAAAAAAAATATGTGCTGGGTTTTCATTTAGACCAAGGAATACCTAAACTACTCCAGTAGGTGGCGCCATCACACCAAAAATCCGTCAGTCATTCGCCAGCCCCTCTAGCTGTTGACAATTAGAATTGCCAGCAGAATTGATGAGGGCTGGGCAGTTACCGATGAAAATGCGGGTAACCGGGCGCCTGATCTGCAAACGCTGCGTTGTCCTGACACACGTCCGGGACTGAGCTCACCCCGCCCACTATGTTTCATTTACAGCTCGGAATGTTCCAGCACCTCTTAATTCAAAGCCACCTGGAAGGCAGGCCCCCGAGTCCCCATCACAGACTTCACCAAACATGGGGATTCCTCCCAGTGATGATGGCATTTCAAAAGATGCCCTCAGCCCCTCAATACCACCTTCCTGCCCCGCCCCGTCCAAGAGGGAAACAGAATGCTATTCCCAGCAGGTTTACACCTGTCGGGTTCGACAGGTCTAAGGAAAGCACGATTTCAGAGGGGTGGGGCGACTCAGATGAAATAAACGCAGGTTCTCAGCATCTCCCATGAAAAAATGTGGAAAGGGCCCTGGCCGGTGTGGCTCAGCGGATAGAGCGTCGGCCGGCGGACCGGAGGGTCCCGGGTTCGATTCCGGTCAAGGGCACGTGCCTCGGTTGCTGGTTCCTCCCGGGCCCCGGCCCTGGTGAGGTCGCGTGCAGGAGGCAACCCATCGATGTGTTTCTCTCACATCGATGTTTCTCTCTGTCTCTCCCTCTTCCTTCTGCTCTCCCTAAAAATCAGTGGGAAAATATTTTTGGGGGAGGGTTAAAAAAAATGCCAAAAGCAAATCAAGACAAAAATCGAGGGCCAGCTCAGAACAGATATGCACGGGTTTCCTTACTTAGAAGGCACATCAGAATCCAAGACATAGATCAAAGGAAATGGCCTGAACCGGTGTGGCTCAGTGGATAGAGCGTCGGCCTGCGGACTGAAGGGTCCCGGGTTCGATTCCGGTCAAGGGCATGTACCTGGGTTGTGGGCACATCCCCAGTAGGGGGTGTGCAGGAGGCGGCTGATCGATGTTTCTCTCTCATCAGTGTTTCTAACTCTCTATCCCTCTCCCTTCCTCTCTGTAAAAAAATCAATAAAATATATAAAAATAAATAAAAGGGATCCGCTTTTACGCACTCCGTAAACCTGATCGACGGTCCGCAGACAGCCGTCCCCACATGCCACATGCAGTGACTACGTATTCACGCAGTGAGTGCTCTGGGCAAGTGGCCAGCTCTTATCTGGGCTTCAGAAAGCCAGAGAACGGGTCTTCCCTCCCCCCCCTCCCGCACCCCCCGCTGGTTTATCAGTGAAATATGATAATAATACACTATTATAGCAGCGTTATCATGTACCCGGCAGATGCAAATCTCTCCCCTGCGGTTCTGCATGTAAACATCCCACCAGCCCATGCGGCGGCCACGCGTTTTCCTACTTCGTGGGGAATGACCGCGAGACTGAAACAGGTGGGTGCGCGGTGCAGTCACAGGCCCCGGACGCATTAGACGCAGAGGACAGGGTGTCCGATGACAATCCTCTACCTACTGTTTATGGGGAAAGCTTGGTTGTGTTGTTATCATGCCCGGGATCCCGCGGATATGACAGGCGATCGTTTCGGACACTTCGACGCGCATGGGAACAGCGCACGCTGCACCTGTGGACACGGCGTTCCTCTCGTAGACCCCATGGGCCGGAATGCCTTTCTGACTTTGTGCCATTTGGGAAGGAAGGCTTGTGATCTGCGAGCCTGCCGGTCACCACAGAATATCAGCGTCCTTTTTGGGGGTCTTGGCTCCTTATACACTAACTAGAGGCCCAGTGCATGAAATTTGTGCACTCGCAGGGGGTGGGGGGAGGGCGGCCCAGTGCATGAAATTCGTGCACTCGTGGGGGGTGGGGGGGGGCACGGTCCCTCAGTCTGGCCGGTGCCCTCTTGCAGTCTGGGGGCCATCAGTCGGACATCCTTAGCGTTGCCATGGAAGCAGGAGAGGCTCCCAGCACCGCCACTCTGCTCCCCAGCCGTGAGCCTGGCCTCTGGCTGAACAGAGCTCCCCCTGTGGGAGCGCACCGACCACCAGGGGGCAGCTCCTGCACTGAGCATCTGCCCCCTGGTGGTCAGTGCATGTCACAGCGACCGGTCGTTTCGCCATTCAGGCAATTTGCATATTGGCCTTTTATTATATAGGATGGGCATCCAAGGATCGCCAGACCGAGGCTGCAGATGAGAAAGGCAGAGACTGAGAGAGACAGAAGAGAAGCTGAGTCAGCCCAGAAGCAGGAGAAACCCAACTGGTCAGATATGCATCAAGCAGCGAAGCGTCTCGATTATATCCATCCCTGGAACGTGCGTGTTTGCGTGGCGCTCCCGTTCCTCCAGGGTAGAGAGTAAGGGCATAGGGAAAGGGCTACAACGAATCGCTGTGCCCGTGGCGAGTGGCTTTTCTCCTGCCTTCGGTGCGAAGAATAATATGTACGAAGGAATAACCAGCTACCGTGTGGACGGCGCTAGGCTAGCTAAGTCTACCTATGACGTGAGTCATTACAGAAACCCTGCAAAGGGGATACCTGGAGTCCACACATGAAGGCTCAGAAAAAAGGAAAGAAAAGGAAGGAAGGAAGGAAGGAGAGAGAGAAAGAGAGAGAGAGAGAGAAGGGAGAGAGAGAGAGAGAGAGAGAAAAAGAAAGAAAAGAAAGAAAGAAAGAAAGAAAGAAAGAAAGAAAGAAAGAAAGAAAGAAAGGAAGGAAGAAAGAAAGAAAGAAAAGGAAGGAAGGAAAGAAGAGCTTTGACCACGGTGCTCGCACAGGAGGGCTGTTTGCACAGCTCGGAGCTCGGCGGCCGGGCCTGCTCTGCGGTTTCCCCTCCTCCGGGCGCTTCTGTTTTCTTCTTCTGCGTCTTGACAGGAAAGGAAGAGGTGTGGCTCTTGAGGTTGAGCTCACAGGCGCTTCCACATGGTGCAAGGGTTGCCATGGCGCCAGCGCCCCAGTGCTACCTGGGGTGAAACCACAGTGTCTCCCGTTGAAGGTGACCCCGTCGTGTGAGACTCCGAGCTGCGTACCCAGAAACTGAATGTCGGGGTCGCTTGTGTGTGTGTTTTCTGTCTCAATGAAAGTGCGTTTCGGAGAGAAGGGCGCCTGGCAAGAGGGGGATTCGCTTCACTTTGGAAACTGTTCATTTTTAAAATATATATTTTTTTGTTGTTGTTGATTTCAGAGAGGAAGGGAGAGGGAGGGAGAGAGAGATAGAAGCATCCACGATGAGAGAGAATCATGGATCGGCTGCCTCCTGCACGCCCCCCAACTGGGGATGGAGCCCGCAACCCGGGCCTGTGCCCTTGACCAGGAATCAAACCTGGGACCCTTCATTCCGCAGGCTGACGCTCTATCCACTGAGCCAAATTGGCCAGGGCGGGACACAGTTCATTTTGAAAAGCCTGGGCCCATGGTATTTCCATGGAAAAAGGAAAGGAAGCCAATCTTGTCTCTAATAACATGGACAAGGAGCCCTCTCGTTGGCCGGCAAGGAAAGGGGGGTGATCGATGCCAACATGAAACTTGGAGACGACAGATAACAGAGGGAAAAGCAGGGAAAACGTGCTTGAGAATGGAGTTCGCGTTCCTTCGACCTCAAGATGATAAGACGGCCAGAGTCAAGGCCAGCCTACGTCCCCGTGGAGCAGACCCTTTTGTCACCACATATGGGCATGGCTCCCTCCCGGTAGGACATAGCGCCCCGGGTCCTTTGCAAGCGAATGTCCTGAGCTCAGCAAGCCGAGTGACTCCCCCAATATCACACTCCGGTTTCACAAAGAGAATTCTCTGAGCGCGGACACGTGGGACCATGTGCCCCCTTCCTACGTTACCACGTGACTATGCCCGGATGGTGACAACTTTCCACCTTGCATATGTCTCCCAATTGTCTTATTTCTTTCACGAAAAATAACCGTTTCCTGACACAGCAAATATTAGGATAGTCTATGAACCCCATAGAGTGTAAGCCCTGGGGAAGGGTCGCTGTGAAACAGGACAGTGTTTGGGAAGCATTTAGCCAGGAAGCACGGAGCGCTTCCTCGCGTGGGAGCCCGCTCAGAGGCGACCATCCCTGTCGTCATCGCCATCGCGAGCGTCACCTTTGACACTTGACCTGTGAACTCTGCGTGTTTCTGCCAGGCACCGGCGATAGAGTGACCCTCATACCCTACACAGTCTCCGGCTTATGGGAGATAAATGATAAATATTGGCGGTCTTCACCTTAACACTGGTGCCCGGGGTCGCCCAGGGTAACACAACTCTGAACAGCATCCTCCTGAAACTCATGGTAAGCGGTGACATGTGTCAGTCTCGTCGCATAAGATGGCATCACACTCCCCGCTGGCATGCTCACGTGCCTTCGCATCTTCACGCGTGTCTATGTCACGGCAACGAAGAGCAGAACACGAGACGACAGCCAGCAGGCGCCGGGCCCTGCACTGTCCCCAGCGTGGTGTGGGGTCCAGCTCAGCCAACAGGACCTTGTGCGGGGGAGAGCATATGGGTGACCTGCTTTAGGTAGAGACAGAATGACCCTACCAGTGTTTGGAGGGGGCGCCAGGAGGGTCAGGTGCTCACAGGACGCATAGCAGGTACGTTCAAGACCCGTCATCCCTCCGCCTGTCCACGTGGCGGCTGTCGACAGTCACAGCTTTCAAAGGGGAGTCCGGAATCCAGCCACAGCTACCACGATCTTGAGATGTTATGGGGGCGGGGAGTCATCTATCCGTTTCATCGGCGCACTCAATCGCCTTCCGTGTTGAATTGTGAGCTAGGGACGGGTCTCTATTCACCAGGATTTCTGCCTGTTTTTCTACAGTTACGCACTGTGCGCTGGGCCGGGAAGAGGAAACGCTGGGTCACTTTCCCAGATTCTCGTTTCCAGTGGGCCCCTCAGTGGGAGCGTGCTTGTCTCGTTGGATGCTGTGCTTTCTCATGTTCCCTTCGAACTTCCCCTCGTCCCTTGGACGGCTTTGAGGAGACCTTATCGCAAGCAGAGCTCATCTCTGTCCGCGACTGCTGTTTTCCTGGCCAGGGACACAGATTGGAAGCGGGACATGGCCGGCGACAGCAAGGCGAGCGCGCATGGCGGTTGGGAGTGTCTGTAAGGAAATCGGTGATCGTGGGCATCCGTGGAAGGGGAGCTATACGTGAATTTCACAGAGAGGTCGACGCAGGACAGGGAGGAGAAACCACTCCCTGTGCCAATATAGCGGAGTGGACACTACGACCTTAGGACTCACAGATCTCCGCTCTGAAGATTAAGGGACACATTATTGGTGATCGTATTGCAAATGACCTAGTCCTAAAAAAGAGTTGGTTTGAATCATAAAGTTCTCACCCTATGTGTGGCTCAGTGGGTAGAGCACCAGCCTGCACACTGAAGGGTCCCAGGTTCAATTCCAGTCAAGGGCACATGCCTGGGTTTTGGGCTCGATCCCCAGTAGGGGGGGGGGGGGGGGGCGTGCAGCAGCCAGCCGATCCATGATTCTCTCTCATCCTTGATGTTTCTATCTCTTTCTCCCTCTTCCTTCCTCTCTGAGATCAATAAAAAATATGTTAAAAAAAAAATGATAATAAAGTTCTCCAGAAAATTACCCCAGGATTAGCATCTGTGCTCAAAGAAGAGCTCCAGAATCCCATTTGTAAGTCGGACACGCCCAAATTCTAAGACATTCTACCAAATATCTGACCAGGCAGTCACTCTTCTAAAGTTTCCTGATTGTGAAAACCAAGGAAAGACTTTAAAAATCTGTCCCCAACCAGAGGAGACGAAGGAGACGTGAGGGATTATCCCACGTGGCAGCTGGGATGAGCTCCTGTCACAGAAAAAATAACCTTGGAGGGTGGGCTGGGGACCTCGGAATGGGTGTTCCTCCGTTTGGGCCAATGCACCGCGGTCAACATCAACATGAGAGGAAGCTGAGACTCAGGGGAATGGGAAGGGGCGTGGCCGCTGCTGTCGATCTGAAATTATTCCCCCATGAAAGGTTATTTTTAAAAATCTAGTATTTATAGCTCAGAGGAAGATGAAGTCGCTTTTCTTTCATTTCCAAACTAGAGGCCCGGTGCACGAACTTCGTGCAAGGGGCTCGGCCCTCGCAGCCCCGGCTTCATCCGGAAGGTTGTCTGGACGGTCGTCTGGAAGGTCATCCGGACGGTCGTTCCGCCGTTCCGTCTGATGAATGCATTAGCTCTTATTATCTAGGATAGAATATTTTGGGGATGGGGCCCCGCTCCTAGCTGCTCTGACCGATGTTTGCAATCCTCAGGATGAGATGGTGCAGATCATCATGACTCAGGAGACAATGCCAGAGACATTGTGGGTCCTGCCTCCGGAATCATAACATGTCATGATTGGGAGAGTTGGGGGTGGGACAAAGCTTTCTTAACCATCACACCATCCATGATATTTTTAAAAAATACATTTTTATTGATTTCAGAGAGGGAGGGAGAGGGAGAGAAACATCAATGATGAGAGAGAGAGAGAGAGTCATGGATCAGCTGCCTCCTGCACGCCCCCTATGGGCGATGGAGCCCACAACCTGGGCATGTGGCCCGACCGGGAATTAAACCGTGACCTCCTGGTTCATAGGTTGACACCCAACCCCTGAGCCACGCCGGCGGGGCTGTGCATATGTTGCTATAAAATTCACCCCCCACTGTGTCTTCAACTTTGATCCGAGCACCTGCAATGCTCTTCCCACCAACACCCAGGTGGCCGACACACCATGTCTGATCTTTGCCCAGCGTCCCTGGAAGGCCATGCGACCCCTCCATCGGCCAGTCTCCCACGGTGATGACGGCGCGTTGATGGCTGTCTCCTGCCCTCAGCGGGGGGCGATCCTCCACATCCCTGTATCATTTTCCGACCTCCCCTCGCTCACTCTGCAAACAAGTAGGCCGCCGCCCTCTCCCCTGTGTATGTTCATTACCACACTCTCTCCTTCCGTGTCAGCCCCAAGTGCCCATCATACGGAGACTACGTATCCGAGCCTTAGGGTTTAGATTCTATCGACCACCTGAAAATCTCTCCGAGCACTGCAGCCTCCACCGACGTGTTTTTCCACGTTTCTGTGGCCTGTTGGGAACTGCTGGGTTCTTGCGTGGGTCCGTGTCTCGCCCCATGAGTGGAGAAAACGGGTTTTGCTGTGCTCTCTCCCCAGAGGGGCCACTCCCTGCTTTGCGGTCCGTACGCGCTCAGTAACCGCCGGCATGTGTGAGCGAGTGAGTGAGTGAATGAGTGAACATCCCTACCCTTCGCTGTCCATCAACAGCGCAACCACACCAACATCTCGGCTTTCCAACGCAATTTGGCCAGAGATATTGGCATCTTGCATCACCACGTCTATTATGAGATAGAATTATTCCCGTCTGAGGCAGGCGTACGGGGTCCCTTTGATCTCTGTACACGGGGGAGCCTGTCAGATCAAATGGCCTCATACAAACTCAACCCCACAAAGTGCCGACCAGCCATGGCAACCGGCAGGCGCCGTCCATGCTCCGAAGCTTTTCATACTCCCAGCCTCGCTTCTCTGTCTTTGCCGGAGAGGCCGGGAGGCTAGAATATGTGCTTTCTCAGCGCCTCCCGCCCTCCCCCTAAAGCAACCGGTGGCCGTAGGCTGTGTTTCTGGCCAACGAGGGCAGGCAGAGTCTCTGGGGAAGGCTTCCATCCCAAATAAAACAAGTCAAAGGTCGCCAGAGAAACAAAAGTCCCTTGCCACTTGGCCCTTCCTTCTCCTCTCGCTGGAATAGAGGTGAAAGGGCTGGATCGCTGCAGCCTCAAAGGGATGCGAGAGCGCAAGCGTGACCAACGCCAGAAGAATCGGGTGGAAGGGGTGGGCCTCAGTGCTGGCCAGTCAGGGACTGCCTCCCCCAAGTCTCTAGCGTGTAGCTCCTCCTCTTTTTTTACAACATATTTTTATTGATGTCAGAGAGGAAGAGAGAGGGAGAGAGAGAGATAGAAGCATCCATGATGAGAGAACCATGGATCGGCTGCCACCTGCACGCCCCCTACGGGGGATGGAGCCCACAACCCGGGCACGTGCCCTGACCGGGAATCGAACCGTGACCTCCTGGCTCTTAGGTGGACGCTCAACCCCTGAGCCACGCCGGCCGGGCTATTTGGCCCATTTTGATGTCAAAACATGCTCATCGCATCTCTAGTGAATAATGAAATGCATCCCTTGTGAAACAGGATATTCAAATGGTTTATGAAACTGCCCCAAAAGGCTGCAGGGAAGTCCCCAATGT
>NW_006295823.1:633106-633683 GCF_000327345.1 Myotis davidii | reverse complement strand
CTGAGATGCAAAGATCCTCTCTGGACTGGGGGGTGCGGGGGGGGGTAGCCTCTCTTGTCCCGATGGGCCCCAGAGCAGCAGCCTTGCGGGGGATGGAGGGATCATCTATCATCTGTCTTTCCCTGCGGATCCTAGTCCACCGTCTGAACACTAGGCCTCACCGTCTAAAAACACGCTGACCACGCCTCTCCTCCAGGTTAGACCCCACGGAGCACACGGAGGCCTGGGCAGGCGGGTGCACGTCCTTGACCCGCAGGGTGGCTGCTCTCAAGGTCACGGGGCCTCCCAGGGCAGCTTTTGTCTCTCCCACATGCTCTGCTCCACGAGTGACTTGACTCGTTGGCAAAGGTCCCGGCTGGTGTGGCTCAGTGGGTTGGGCTTAGCTAGGCCCTTGCACCAAAAGGTAGCTGGTTCAATTCCCGGTCAGGACCCATGCCCGGGTTGCAGGCTCCATCCCCAGTCAGGGACATGCAGGAGGCAGTGGATCGATGTTTCACTTCCTTTTTTTAAATGTATTATGATTATTTTATTTTTATTTTTTTAAAAGAGTATATTTTATGGATATTTTTTTACGGAG
>NW_006295823.1:629654-633010 GCF_000327345.1 Myotis davidii | reverse complement strand
TGTGATGTAGGGATTGTTTTTACTCCCCTCGCCCCTCAAAGAATAACCAGTTACCAAATACCATTTATGGAATAGGCCATCCTTTCACCAATGATCTATAATACCAGCTCAGTCACATATCAGGTTTGTTTTCTAAGTGCAGGTTTGTTTTCCAGAGTCTCTAGTCTAGTGCACTGGCCTATCCTTGTACCAACATGACTCCCTTCCTCCGCTCTTGTTCTGTATCTTGGCTATTTTGGATTCTTTGCTCTTCTATAATAATTTTAGAATCAGCTTGCCAACCGCCCCACCCCTCCCCGTCCCAGCTGAAGAGCCACAGCCCAGCCTCTCAGACACAGACGCGGATCCCAGTGCAAACCACCTCAGCTCAATGCACTTCCCTCCTGCTTATCCCGGGAGCGTCTTGCTACTTGTAGAACACCCCTTAGATGGCCTACAGTAAAGACATGGGGGTGGGGGGTGTTAGTTCCAAAGCATCGGAAATATTTATTGCTGTTATTGCAACCGGAAAATTCTCCCCTCGGGGTCCTCCTGCCCTGTCGGGAGGCACGCAAAGAGGAATAAGAGGAAAGAGAATAGCCCTGGCTGGGGTGGCTCAGTGGATAGAGCGTCAGCCTGAGGACTGCAGGGTCCCAGGTTCGATTCCAGCCAAGGGCACAGGCCCGGGTTGTGGGCTCCATCCCCAGTAAATATATATATTTTTAAAAGAATAAAGAGAATAATAACAGCCATCATCGTCACTGCTGACATAGATTCATACTTTCTTATTTGATTGTTTTTAATGTACATTTTTATTGATTTCAGAGAGGAAGGGGGAAGGAGAGAGAGAGAGAGAGATAGAAACATCCATGGTGAGAGAGAATCACGGATCAGCCGCCTTCTGCACGCCCCCTGCTAGGGATGGAGCCCGCAAGCCGGGCATGTGCCCTTGACCAGGAATCGAACCCGGGACCTCCTGGTTCACTGAGCTGCACCGGCCGGACCGGGCTGGTCAAACATTTCATTAACTCGCCCCGAATGCCTTCCGCTGTGTCTGGAAGCTCCCGCATCCCTCACACTATTCCGACGGGATAGATGGCTCCCTCCTCCTCCCACTCCCCCACCCCCCTCTCCCACACACAGAGAGTTTAAGCTCATTTCAGGAGAGAGAGGAACCTGGTAGCCAAGTGCTCCCTCCTGGGAACTGCCGTTTCTAAAGGAAGATGAAAAGGTGAGGACAAATGTGATTCAAATGCACCTCCAGCTGCTGGGCCAGGCTCCCTGAATGGAGTGGAAAGAAGCCATTCAGAGGGGCTCAGAGGAGGCAGGGCGCCCCGCGGGACGGGACCTGGGAATTCAGATCCACACAGAGGAGGGAGTCTGAGTTCAGCCCCGCCCGCCGGGCCATTGTGAGGGGAGAGAATCTATTGGGGGAGGGGGGTGCGATCACAGACTTGGGAGTGGGCTGCGCTGTCCAGGGGCAGGGACCTGGGGCGTGGGGCCCGGAAGCTCCCGTGGCACGTGGCTGGGGGGCCATGGACACGCGGCCCCTCCGTCCCCCCCCACCTACCCCCCTCCCCGTGATGGCGCAGCGTCCTGACAGCATCTCAGGAAGTGGGCTGGACGGGGAGTCCTTGGGGTTCAAGAGGAAAACATCACCGTCCCCAAGTCCGACGCGGACACCCGGGGGAGACAGGGACAGAGGCAGGCGTGTGAGTGAGGACCAGGCCGTGTGTGCAGCGTCTCTGCTGAATTTAAAGGAGCAGGAAAGGCCCTGGCCCGTGTGGCTCAGTGGGTAGAGCGTCGGCCTGCGGACTGAAGGGTCCCGGGTTCGATTCTGGTCAAGAGCACCTGCCCGGGTTGCGGGCTCGATCCCCAGTGGGGGGTGTGGGAGGGGGCAGCCGATCCATGCTTCTCTCTCATCATGGATGTTTCTTTCTCTCCCTCTCCCTTCCTCTCTGAAATCAGTAAAAATATATTTAATGGGGGAAAAAAAAAAGGAAAATTCTTCAGGGCCTGGAGTTCTATTTCGGAATGGAGTTTATTTTATTGTTAAGGCTGTTTTCGAAGGAGAGTGGAGGCTACAACATTTGAGAGCCACGGTTTCAGCCACACCGGGGGAGATTTCGAAACCACACATTGGTACTAATTTGAGCTGCTCGCCGCGAAGCTAAGTGTCTCTTTTCTTTTTGTTAAGGTGGCCTTTAGAACATATGCAAACGGGGGTTGGGGGCTGTGCGTGAAGGGGGTGCAAGCATGGGCGCTCAGGGCCCCTAAGTTCTTTTTCAGCTCGGGTTGCGCAATGCCCTGCGGAAGGAATTGCAAAGGGGCCTCGCGAGGGTATGGTTCTCACGAGGTTGGTGAGAAAGTCAGCAAAGGCTGTGGTTGGGGGGGGGTGGCGGGGGGAGAGGGAACTGTGAGGCTCAGGTGCTCACTGCCAGGTCACCCACGTTTCAGAGAGGAAGGGGGAGGGAGGGAGAGAGAGATAGAAACATCCTTGATGAGAATCACAGATCGGCTGCCTCCTGCACGCCCCCTACTGGGGATCGAGCCCGCAACCCAGGCATGTGCCCTTGACCGGGAATCGAACCCAGGACCTCCTGGTTTCACTGAGCTGCAAAGGAATTTTGCAGGACACGTCTAATAGGACACAGTATGTGTCCAGGGGTGACTGGAAAGAGAATAAGGCCAGGTCAAAGGGCAAGGTCGCAGGATGTGTCCTGGCAAGGTCAAAGGGCAAGGAAGCCGGGACGTCCTCCTCAGAGACGGAAGACTCACGCAGACACCCCCTCAGGCCCCCGTGTCTCCATGGGGACACGTCCTCACCAGCCTCTGGGTCTAACCTCCAGGAAACAGAATCTCAAGCTCTCAGAGTGTTCGTCGTGCTGGAAAGAGCTCGGTCCTTCATGGTAAGTTCGTCACTAAGAATCCTGAAAAGGTTGGAGGATCTGGGAAGGCAAGCCTTATTCTCATTGGCCACCACGAAGGCAGAAGGAAGGCAGAAGGGTGCGGTCCTTCACTGCCCGCCTCTGCAAGGTAGACCAGATGGCTTGTTCAACCCCACATTCCCAAGTGGTTGGGGTAAAACAAACAACTTTCTCTTCTAAAAACTTTCTCCAAAGAAAAGGGAGGATGGGGCTTCTTGAAGATTGTTAGGAGGCCCCGCCGGTGTGGCCCAGCGGTTGACCTTGGATTTATGAACCAGGAGGTCACGGTTCCATTCCCGGTCAGGGGACAGGCCCAGGTTGTAGGCTCCATGCCCAGGGTGGGGCGTGCGGGGGGCAGCCGATCCATGATTCTCTCTCATCATTGATGTTTCTCTCTCTCTCTCTCTCCCTCTCTGAAATCAATAAAAATATATTTCTTAAAAGATAGGC
>NW_006295823.1:618210-619944 GCF_000327345.1 Myotis davidii | reverse complement strand
AACAGAATCTCAAGCTCTCAGAGTGTTCGTCGTGCTGGAAAGAGCTCGGTCCTTCATGGTAAGTTCGTCACTAAGAATCCTGAAAAGGTTGGAGGATCTGGGAAGGCAAGCCTTATTCTCATTGGCCACCACGAAGGCAGAAGGAAGGCAGAAGGCTGCCTCCCCGTGCGGTCCTTCACTGCCCGCCTCTGCAAGGTAGACCAGATGGCTTGTTCAACCCCACATTCCCAAGTGGTTGGAGTAAAACAAACAACTTTCTCTTCTAAAAACTTTCTCCAAAGAAAAGGGAGGATGGGGCTTCTTGAACAATTGTTAGGAGCCCCGCCGGTGTGGCCCAGCGGTTGACCTTGGATTTATGAACCAGGAGGTCACGGTTCCATTCCCGGTCAGGGGACAGGCCCAGGTTGTAGGCTCCATGCCCAGGGTGGGGCGTGCAGGGGGCAGCCGATCAATGATTCTCTGTCAATTGAAGTTTTCTTTTTTTTTTTTCTCTCTCTCTCCTGTCATCATTGAAGTTTCTATCTCTCTCTCCCTCTCCTTCCTCTCTGAAATCAATAAAAAAAAAATATTTTTGTTTTTTTAAGGAAAGAATTTTTATGAAAAACAACCACAAAACTACGCTACTCTTTCTAAAGTCTTTGCAGGGGGCATGAATGATCATGATTTTCAAGAAACTAGCACATATGAAGAACAGAAGAGAAATTCTATCAAGTCTTGTTGTGTGTGTGTGTGAGAGAGAGAGAGAGAGAGAGAGAGAGAGAGAGAGAATTTCCATTATGCCAGGTCACAAATACCAAAGTGTTAACCACCTTTTTGGGGGTGAGAGAGACAGGAAAGGGTGGAAGAGGCATAAAAAAGTGTCCCCTTCGTCTGCAAAAGATCCAGAAAAACTTCGTAACATGTACCACTTCCCAGCCACCAGTCCTCCCTGCCCATGTCCTTCTGTCTCAGGACGTAAAAAAAACAACAACAAAAGTTTTGTCAGAATATTTCTCAACTTCTGCTTCTGTTCCGTCAGAACCCGGAAGTAATGAGACAGTTAAAAATGAAAATTATTGTTCTTTTTTTTTTTTAAAAAAAATGACAATTAAATGTTCTTTAAAATCCACAACACTTGGTGTACTTCATTTAGGTGCGTTTGGGATTTTCGGTGACTATTAACCATGAATCTATTTTTATTCAAAATGAAAACCTAGTTTACTCTTGGCAGCCCCTAGCTTAGCTTGGGGAAAAGTATAGTCACCATGATTTGGCTCCAATAAAAACAGAAAATGGTAAGGCTTATAAAGTTGGATTCCAATAATTATCATCATCATCATCATCATCGCCTAGTAACCTAGTGACAGTATTCAGTATCAGAAAGGGTTCTGTTAAAATATATATATAAGTCAATCTATATATATTGATTTCAGAGAGGAAGGGAGAAGGAGAGAGAAATAGAAACATCCATGATGAGAGAGAATCATGGATCGGCTGCCTCCTGCACGCCCCCCACTGGGGATCGAGCCTGCAACCCTGGCCTGTGCCCTGACTGGGAATCAAACCCTGACCTCCTGGTTCCTAGGTGGATGCTCAGCCACGGAGCCACGCCAGCCAGGCCAGGGGTGTGAGCTTTCTGGGGCAACACTTGTCTTCTCCCCACCCCCTTCCATGAGTGATAGACGAGGGTCAGACCTCGGCTCACTGGCCGAGCCACGGTCTCCTGGGCCCCTCCCCGGCTGGCTGGACCAGGCG
>NW_006295823.1:616186-617232 GCF_000327345.1 Myotis davidii | reverse complement strand
GCGTGCAGGGGGCAGCCGATCAATGATTCTCTGTCATCATTGAAGTTTCTATCTCTCTCTCCCTCTCCTTCCTCTCTGAAATCAATAAAAAAAAAATATTTTTTTTTTTTTAAGGAAAGAATTTTTATGAAAAACAACCACAAAACTACGCTACTCTTTCTAAAGTCTTTGCAGGGGGCATGAATGATCATGATTTTCAAGAAACTAGCACATATGAAGAACAGAAGAGAAATTCTATCAAGTCTTGTTGTGTGTGTGTGTGAGAGAGAGAGAGAGAGAGAGAGAGAGAGAGAGAGAATTTCCATTATGCCAGGTCACAAATAGTTGGGGGTGAGGGAGGAGGGGGTAGAAGAGAGTTTCTGTTAAAATATATATATAAGTCAATCTATATATATTGATTTCAGAGAGGAAGGGAGAAGGAGAGAGAAATAGAAACATCCATGATGAGAGAGAATCATGGATCGGCTGCCTCCTGCACGCCCCCCACTGGGGATCGAGCCTGCAACCCTGGCCTGTGCCCTGACTGGGAATCAAACCCTGACCTCCTGGTTCCTAGGTGGATGCTCAGCCACGGAGCCACGCCAGCCGGGCCGGAAAGGGCTCATTTCTCCAAGAACATTTCACCCACCAGTCAGCTTGGGAAAAGTTAATTTTCTGAAAGATTAACGATCAACACTGAGATCAGGAAAAAGACCCAGCTACTTTGTGGGGCTCTCGTAACCAAAGGTGGTGGGTAGCGGCCCAAAGCCCGCTCTCCCGGGAAAAGACGCATCGCCGTGTCTCTCCCACGGCCTGTGTACAGCCGGTGCACAAGGATCGGAGCCGTGCGTGTCCTGGTGGAATTCCCGTGTTCCGTCCACCCAGGAACGGGCCTCCCCACGCAAGCAGGGTGGCTCCCGCTGGCTCCTGGAGGCTCTGTCTGGTGAACACCACGCTCACTCCCCCATAGAGGCCTAGTCACAGGATGTGGCTGCCTCCACTTTATCTCCATCTGGCGGAGCCTGAGCAGCCTATCGGGGCGCTCGGCTCCCACTGCACAGCCACCC
>NW_006295823.1:615708-616101 GCF_000327345.1 Myotis davidii | reverse complement strand
CGTAAAACCACAAGTTGGTCAACTTCCTCAGGGAACTGGCAAGGCCTGGCGACCAAGGGACCCTGTGGTGGGCGGCCTGGTCCACCGTGGCTCTCAGGTCTGGCCTTGTGATGACCAGACAAGAGTGTCCGACGGCCCTGCGTGGCCCAAGACCCTGTGTCTACACGAGGCGCTCACTCACCGTCTCCTGGCAGGTGCCTGCACCCAATGGGGGGAGGGGGAAGGGGAGGAGAATGAGGGTGTGGGAGCAAAAGAAAGCAGCCACAGTATCTTTTCATTGAAAAGCAGGCCAGGAAGTGTCTCTCTCTCTCTCTCTCCCATGTGCAGAGGATGAAAATACATGTATGACCTTTTTTATTTATTTAAAAAAATATTGATTTCAGAGGAAGAGTG
>NW_006295823.1:600248-615533 GCF_000327345.1 Myotis davidii | reverse complement strand
AGCCTGCAACCCAGGCACATGTCCTTGACTGGAATCGAACCCAGGACCCTGCAGGCCACAGGCCAACGCTCTATCCACTGAGCCACACCAGCTGGGGCTCTATGACCCTTGGTCACCATGAAACACTGGCTATTTGTCCCGGTCAATCTCACCAGAAACAGCAGCCCCTGCGTGGGAACGGTCTTGAAGAGAAACCTCCCTGATTTGGAGGGAGACCGATTCATCTATGACATGATGACCGAGTTGTGTTCTGGGTACGATTGGCAAACACGCGGGTAATTCTTCTATGAGAAAAATTCATGCCATGAGAGATCAACCAAAGAATTGTGTGCATATAAGCATAACCAACGGACACAGACAGTGGGCTCTCAAGGAAGGAGGTGGGAGCTGCCAGTTTTGCCCTCAGGAGGCATCTGGCAACACCTGGAGACAGTTTGGGTTGTGATGCTGGATGGGGGCGAGGGGAGGGAGGAAGAGGTGCTACTGTGTGTAGTTTGCAAAGGCCCGGGATGCCGCTAAACCTCCCACAATGCACATGCCACCCCATCGTCACCCCCAAATGCCCCTCTGGCTGCGGCTGAGAAGCTGGACTCAGCCGTTCACACCCCTGAACCAGGGGGCCGAGGCCTGAAAGAGGCGATCGCTTAGCCCGACATGGCACCTCAGCACCGAAGTCGAGTGAGGGAGGGAGTCAGGGTTCAAAATTCGTCCCTGGACGTCGAAGCAAAGACTCACTTCATGGCATCAGACAAACGGGCAACAAACACGAGGAGATGCGGGAGGAATTCTGCCCCAAATCCCCTCCTTTGGGGCATGACCTGGGACAGGGCACTAATTATCTGCAAGTTTCACTTTTCCCGTTTGTAAAACAGATGAGTTCAGAGAGACGATTTCTCAGGTCTCTCTCTTGTTCCCTAAAATTCTATCCTTGTGTACAGCATGATGCTGCTAGGATGGTGGTCTCCTGATCTCCAGAATGCCTTTTCTACCTTTTTAAGCTGCTTCCCTAGGAATCCAAACCCAAGTCAAGACAGGAAATATTGCTGCTAATTAAAAACAACAACAGCCCATGCCTGGAGCGACACATGACTGTCGGTAAACAGTGAGGAACAGTCGAATTTGTTACCGACACATACAGGGGCCGGAGTGAAGGCATGCTCGTTGTCTAGGGTTCTATTGGGTAGACCAGTTCTCCAGCCCTTTGGTCTCCTGTGTACACATTAACCTAGGCCAGTGATGGCAAACCTTTTGAGCTCAGTGTGTCAGCATTCTGGAAAACCCTAACTTCACTCTGGCGCCGTATCACACATAGAAATTTTTTAGATATTTGCAACCATAGTAAAACAAAGACTTATATTTTTGATATTTATTTGATATATTTAAATGCCATTTAACAAAGAAAAATCAACCAAAAAAATGAGTTCACGTGTCAGAGGTGTCAGAGGTTCGCCATCACTGACCTACGCTGACTGTACACTCGCAATATAAAAGCTCTAAAAATGAAAGGAAATCGGCCGTGTGAGCAGCAAACTGTTGTCCCTGATTTGAAGAGGTCTGGCAGGTACCACCCGACGATATGCCATTTCCTGGGATAAAAGTTCCCCAAAGTATTCACGGGTCTGTAATTCATACTTAGCAAGTTCGAAAGGGTAGACGGGGCAAATTTGATCAGTGTTTGAAATTTTTCATTTTAACCCTCCTGTGTTTCGACTGAGAGAGGAACCAAAGTTGCTAGTTACGGGCTATATTTTTTAGATTGAAGAAGAGTTTAGGCCCTGGCCGGTGTGGCTCAGGGGGTAGAGCCTCAGCCTGCGGACTGAAAGGTCCAGGGTTCGATTCTGGTCAAGGGCATGTACCTCAGTTGCAGGCTCGATTCCTGGGCCCGGTGGGGGTGTGTGCAGGAGGCAACCAACAAATGTGTCTCTCACATTGATGTTTCTCTCTCGGTCTCTCCCCTTCCCTTCCACTCTCTCTAAAAATCAGTGGAAAAATATCCTCAGATGAGGATTAACAAAAAGAAAAAAAAGAGTTTATTAGACTAACTGCTACAATTATATACTAGGACAATAGACAAAAAGAGAAAATATAACTTCTACGTATAACCCTTGTGTACAAATTTGGGGGGCACCGCATAACCCGTAAGTCCTCATTTTAAATCCCCTTTCATCATAAAATAAAGGAATGAAGTTTTAAATATCGCATTACTTTATCCCACTACCTAATTTTTTTGTTTCAACCAGAAGAAATGAAGCTATCATTTTATGGATGGTTTGTGGGTTGTTGTTTGTTTTTTTTAGCCCAGAAAGAATTTTAATCTGACCCATGTGCCATCATGATTGTTAACCTGTGGACATTTTAACAACATTTCGATGGATCTTAAATCAATTAACACGATAAAGAAAACCATCTGTGGCCCTAGTCCTTCTCCGAGCGGCCCTTACGATTGGGTTTTTTGTTTTTTTTTAAAGGGGGTTTAACATGTACTTAATTAAAAAGGCCATTGAAAATTCCATAATTCATTGTGTGCGACCACGGCAGATATTAACATCGCGTCGGTTTTATTAACGAACCCGCAGCCTGTGTCTCGGCTTGAGGGGCTCATCGGGGGAGTCGGCGGAAGGAACCGTTTTCTCGCCCATCAAATCCAGATGCTCAGCCCCTAAAACAGGGGCTCCGGGCACCCCAGCTGCTACGAGGACCTGAGGCCCTGTCACCGCAGAGGAACCTCCTGGGCCGGGGAAGCCGGGGGCGGCCTGTCAGCGATGATGCTTGCCTTTCTGTCCCCCAGGGTCTCTACCAGCTATTCTCTGAATTAAACATGGGGTGGGATCATGGGTGGCTTCGGATAAAAGGCACTGGAATTTTTTTTTTCTTTGTAGAAACAGCATCGGGTAAATATTTTGATCACAACCACAAGACAAGGCTCATCCCCTGGCCCCCAAAGGGAGGAGGTTCTTTATTGATTTCAGAAAGGAGGGAGAGGGAGAGAGAGAGAGAGAGAGAAACATCAATAATGAGAGAGAATCATTGATCGGCCGCCTCCTGCACGCACCCTACTGGGGAGGGAGCCTGCAACCTGGGGATGGGCCCCCGACCGGAATAGAACCCGGGACCCTTCAGTCCGCAGGCCGACGCTCTACCCACTGAGCCACACCGGCCGGGGCAGGTTCGCCAGGCTTTTCTCTCCTGAGGACTCCCAGGCAGCTAGAAGTTTGTGCTTTGCCGTCAAGCCTGCTTCCCGGCCGGCTGACACCGAGGATGGTGCCCACAGGGTGACTGTCCCGTCTCTGGAGCTGACACAGATGTTCCTAAACTGCTCGATGTCCTTGTGAAAGTCAAGCGGGGCCGGAAGCGAAAGCAGCGGGACTTTCTCATGAGCTGAGCTTTTCTTTCTTTTGTAAAATTATATTTTTCTTGATTTCAGAGAAAAAGGGAGAGGGGGAGAGAGAGAAACATCCAGGATGAGAGAGAACCATGGATCGGCTGCCTCCTGCACGCCCCACACTGGGGATGGAGCCCGCATCCCGGGGCCTGTGCCCCGACCGGGAACCGAACCCTGATCCCCCTGGTTCCTAGGTCGCTGCTCAACCCACTGAGCCACACCAGCCCGTTGTCAAATTCACAGGGAACCGGCCGGACCTCAGACGCACCCCTTGTTCAACGTCAGCAAGACGCCATCATACAGAACCGAGTATCCGTCGTGTTGAGGTCGCTCGGTCTTTGGATGCGACCACAGCTCTGTTCTCCTCTCTTCCGCCCGGTGGCCGAGGATGGCTCAGACCTTCACTTCGTACCCCGCAGCGTCAGAAGCCAAAGGGACGAGGGGATGGGACACAGTGGAGGCGAGGGGATGCCCAGGGCGCGTGGGACAAGCTCAGCATACCCCCTCCCTCCCCCACTCTCCTCCCTCCCCAGTGTGAGCGCCTCCCATGAGAATGAGGACCATTCAACGGGCCTGTTCCCTTTGAGGGTGTGACCGGCAGGACGTCTCATGGCCAGAGCCGGGCAGCCCGGGAGCAGGTAGATTTATGGCGGCAGAGTCTGGGCTAGACTCCATAATGATTTGTAAACAAGTTAAATGAGACCACATGTCTGTCCGAGATTGAGAACAGGTGCCTGGCACATGGCAGAAGCCCTGCTTTTCTTATGAGCTGACTGTTCCTCCCCTTAACTAGCTCCCCGTTAGGCCCCACACAAGTGGCTCTACGTACACATCTCCTTTAAGAAAACCTGCCACGCAGGAAATTAAAATTTTATACACATAGGTCCGCCCCCCCCCACCCTCCGAAAAAACCTCCCCACAAATCTCTGTTTGTGTACTGGGTCATTGTCAAGGCTACTAGGTGACCTACTAGAAGCCCAAGAGATAACCAATTACTTTTCAGATTGGCTTGAGAAAGAAGAGTTTCATGTAACTCTCCACAAACCTCCCCACCTGTCCATGTATTGGCTTCCATAGAATCTTTAAATAATTTTATCAAAACAAAATATATACCACAAGGGACTCGATAGAGCATTCATGCTTGCAGACATTTTTAATTCAATTTCTAATCATTGGGCTCTCGATATAGTCCACATCACTTTTATTAAAATAATTATTGTGTTATACTGCTCCCCAACAGGGGGCACACAGGAGGCAGGCAGCCGATTGATGATGTTTCTCAGGTCTCTCTCTCTCTCTCCCTCTCCCTCTCTCCTTTTTTCTTCCTTTTTTGTTAATCCTCCTCCAAGGATATTTCTCCATTGATTTTTAGGGAGAGTGGAAGAGAGAGGGAAAGACAGAGAGAAACATCGATGAGAGAGAAACACATCAATTGGTCGCCTCCTGCACGCGCCCCAACCAGGGCCAGGGCCGGGGAGCAGCCTGCCACCAAGCCCTTGACCTGAATCGAACCCAGGACCCTTCAGTCCACAGGCCAAAGCTCTCTCCACTGAGCCACACCAGCCAGGGCCCCTTTCTCTTTTTAACAGCTAAGCCAGCGATACCTGTGATATTGAATGTTTGCGATATCAATATTGAAAGTTTGATTTCTGTATGGATTCCCCAGGTTCCCATCCTTGGCTGGCAAGTGTGCTGAGCAGCTCAAGGCCACCCGATCCCTCGTTCTGCATCTGGAGCAAACACTTTTCTCCTCTTCCTCCCCGGCTCTCCCCTCTTTCTCCTCCTCCCTTCTCCTCCTGACCCCTCCACACATGACGTGGGCCCGGGCTCAGCGCGAGCCCCTCGTACGTGTCCGTCCAGACGTGCTCCTACCCCATCACGCTCGGTCCCTTGTTGAGGTGCCCCTGCACACAGTGGCCTGCAGACCTAGGGTTCGGGTGACGTCTGGGCCTCCCTAGTTGGGTGTCTAAGGGGGATTCCAGCATCAAAGTGGACAAGGCACTGCCCCGAGGGCCTGGCCCTGATTGGGGGGTTTCCCATCCCCGCTGCTCACTGGAAAACAGGGAGTCGTTCTATCGTCCTACTTCCTGTCCACACAGCAAGGTCTGCTCCTGTGTCACCAGGTGCTCTCCCTCCCACCCACCCAGCTGCCTCCCAGCTGCCCGCCCGGCCCTGGACTCATTTCCAACGTAGCCGCCTCCTCCCAGCAGCCCGGGGAGTCTCATCTCCTGTCCTGGCAACTGCTGTGATGCCCATTGTACAGATGAGGAAACTGAGGGTCTGAGAGGGCGATCCCTCGTGTTTGTTGTTATTTTATTCAAGATGGAAATAAAACCAGGTCGTTGTCTACCTAACACGTCCCCACCGTCTCTTCCCAGTCCACCCTGGGCGGAATGCAAACTCTACCATTTCCATCAAGGCCTGTGGGGGGCCTGTCCCCCTGCCCCCCACTCTCCCCCACCCCCCGCTCATCTCTCCAGCATCCCCACCCACGCAAGACTCAGCCTCGACCAGCGGCCTACAGGCACCTGCCTCCGTGCCGGGCCAGGAGCCCGCCAATTTTTTTTGCTTTTTTTTCTGAGGGGCCTTTGCACCTGCCACTTCCTGTTCACACAAATCTTTACATTTCATCAGCTTCGGGGTAGCTTAACGACACCCCTCCCAAGAGGGCTTCCTGGTCACTCTGTTTAAAGGGCCATTCACCCTCCACACCCCCAAATCTGGCCTGTCCCAACCCCAACCCCAACCCCTCACACCGTTTCGTTGCACAGCATTTCTGGGATCTGAACACTTCTTGCTTATTTATTCGTGGTGGGGTTTTTTTTTGTTTGTTGGTTGGTTGGTTTGTTATCTCGCTGGCTAAGCGGTGGGCTCTGTAAAAGTTGGGGCCTCTTCTGTTCTATTCACCAGGCGTCTGCGCTTCGAATGGTTCCGGGCACACAGTCGTGTGTTGAATCAACAGCAGTTGAATCAAGAAGTCAGATCCTCTCCTGCCCTTGCTACTGGTGCTATGCCCATTGTACAGAGAGGGAAACTGAGGCTCTGAAAGGTAAATCCCTCGTGTCTCAGGATGGGAACGCCCAGAAGGGAGTCCGGGGAAGATGTCCATGTGGACTCTGAAGGACCTTAAACTCAGAGCTTGTCTGCAGCCGACATTTCGAGACTCATCTCTTCAAATTACTTTCCTTAGTTCCCTGGCCCGTTTCATGTGCTCACCTACTTCCCTCCCATCACTTCCTCTCACAGCCAACACTCGAAACCGAGACGTATGCTCTGGGCCTTTTTTTTTTTAATTTCCTGAGCCATTATGTGCCTCCATCATCCCTACCCTGTCAATAGGCAACCTCAGAAAACAAAAACGTGGTCACTGAAAAGTGGGGGCGACGTGGAGGGCTTATGAGAAACAAGTCCACCTCTTCATGTAGAAAAACAAGAGAGGATTTGGAGACCCAAGTCTTAGAAGTGAAAGTAGAAGACGGGGCCCTCACGTATCTGCTTGGCGACCCACATTTATCATAGCAACCAGACAACCAGCACGTGTTCTCTCTAGTTCCCCTCGAGGGGCAGCGGGCGCGTCCTGGCGTGGAAATCCGCGAGACAGCTCCCACCCCACTCCTGGCCTGAGCCTCGTGGGTGACTGCGCAGAGGTGACCCGGTGGCGGGACTTTCTGGAATAAGGTGAGAACCTCGTGTGTTTTCCACCATCAAAGTGTCCTGCAAATGTCAGATGACTTTCCTGGGACTTCAAAAGGCAGCCAGGCACCTGGGCGCACGGCTCTCGCTTTAGGTGACATCAAAGGCCAGGGGTCGGGGGAAACCCGTGCTTCCCATCGGGGAATTCAGCTCGATGCGGACCCAGCCCTGGGCCACGTCCACGCCTCTTCGAGATGATGGCAGCGGCCACCTTTGCGGACAAGCGTGGCATCGGCGTTCACGGTCCAGCCACGTGGATCGAGGATGTCTCCTCGCTTTTCACGAGGGGCACGGCAGTCTTGCTACGGCCACGGAAGAGGCCTATTGCACCCTGGTCCACCCATGTAGCTACTCCGGGGGGATGGGGCTCACATACATGTTGCACACCGATGGCCTTGGAGTAGGGACTCTCCACCCTTCATTCTTGGTGTTGTTTACCCACCATCATGGGGTCCTGGACGCAGTCCCCTGGCTAGTGAGGCCCACGAAGAATGCTGAGCAACCCAGTGGGAGCAGAACAGACCCGGGGTGAACCTCAGCCGCCATCCCCCCATCTCTCACTCCTTATCGGCTGGGGGGCTTGAAACATTTCCGTGAAAGATCACCCCAAAAAGGGAGGGATGTATCTGTGTGGGGCGGATGTGTGGACGGTTTGACATTTGTGTCCAAGGAAATCTGTTTTCTTTTCCATTGAAATCACAAAACCAACCCAAACGAGGTGGGGCTATTGGCTGGCAACTCCTCCTCCCGTCGACCGCCTTTATTTATGAAATATCTAATAAATATTTATGAAATATCGAATAATTACCAGGGATGGGAAGTCTGCACAGTGGATGTGGGAGCAGAACAGACCCGGGGTGAACCTCAGCTGCCATCCCCCCACCTCTCACTCCTTATTGGCTGGTGGGCTTCAAACATTTCCGTGAAAGATCACCCCAAAGAGGGAGGGATGGATCTGTGCTCTGGTGGGGACAGAGGCCTTGGTGTAGTATGGCCAGAGACAGTGTTCGCGTAAATCGTGTGTTGTGTGCAGATTGAAAGATAAGAACTTTTCTGTGTAATTTCTAAAGATTGAGCACATTCATGCTAATCTGTTGGCAAAAATATGACTAGGTTGAGGAGACAGCTTTCAGGGAATTTGAAAGATTTAGAATCTCATCTCTAAGCAGCCCCTACCGCGGGAGATTGGAAACTTGGCCGTGATGAGCGTGGGATGTGGTATTCACAGCTCACAGGACACGGAAAACACTGGTAAAATATTTGTTCACAAAATGAATCAATGAGCAAACCGGGAGGTGTAGCTAACCTGGCGACGTGAAACAGAGAGTCGTTCAGTGGTGGGTCTTGGGAATCTGTGAACTTCCCATATGTCTCAAAAAACAATCCTGGTTTACTTAAAGAAAGAAAAAACTGGAAATAGTCAATGTCACACCCAGCATGTGACTGCAAGAGCGAGGGGAAGAGAGAAAGAAAAACAAAATGTTAGCAGGGATCTTTTTCCTTCTAGTTCCTTAAGTTTTCTACCCTGTAGAAATGTTACCACAACTAATTCCATTAAGTAACAACAAAGGAGCAGAATTAAAATTGGTTTTAGGAGCCTTGGGTGAAGTACTTGCTACACCCATGGTTGGGTTATACTGTCAGGCCATCCATCCGTTCATTCAACTAACAAGTTCAAGAGGCTCATGGGTAAAGAGACCGATGACCCCCCCCCCTCTGTGAGCTCCCCAGACGACCACCACACACAGGGACGCGCCACACGATGGAATACTATGCAGCCGTGAAAAAGGAAGCGCTCTTACCATTTCCAACAACAGCATGGAAGGACCTGGAGAGCATTACGGTAAGCGAAATAAGCCAGTCGGAGAAAGACAAGCAGCACGTGACCTCCACTCAGATGTGGAATCTAATGAACAACATACACTGATCAATAAAAATAGATCCGGAGACAGAGAAGCATCGAACAGATTGTCAAACCTCAGAGGGAAGGCGGGGGTCGGTGGGCGGGTGGGTAGAGATCCACCAATGAACTTGTAGGCAGAGATGCACAACCCATGGACACAGACAATAGGGTGGTGAAGGCCTGAAGTGGGGGTGGAGGCGGGCTGGGAGAGGTCAATGGGGAAAGAGGGGGACCTATGGAATACTTTCAACAGTAAAGATTTTTTTTATAAGCGAAATAAGCCAGTCGGAGAAAGACAAGCAGCACGTGACCTCCACTCAGATGTGGAATCTAATGAACAACATACACTGATCAATAAAAATAGATCCGGAGACAGAGAAGCATCGAACAGATTGTCAAACCTCAGAGGGAAGGCGGGGGTCGGTGGGCGGGTGGGTAGAGATCCACCAATGAACTTGTAGGCAGAGATGCACAACCCATGGACACAGACAATAGGATGGTGAAGGCCTGAAGTGGGGGTGGGGGCAGGCTGGGAGAGGTCAATGGGGAAAGAGGGAGACCTATGGAATACTTTCAACAATAAAGATTTTTTTTTTAAGGGACCTGCAACGGTATCGTTCACAGATCATCACGGCGGACGCTCCATCCGAGGGTAATTATCATCATCCCCATGAAAAACAAAGACATGGCGGCAAGAGCCATCCGCACACCCAACTGTTTGGAGACAGAAATCTCTCATAGTCTCAGGAAAAGGCAAGTTAACGACAGGAGACACAGCATCCGGGTCACGGCGAGGTGGCAGACGGAGCTGGGGGGCGGGGAGGGGCCGGCTTAGAAGGCGTGTGTCAGCCCCATAACTGCTTGTATTTGTTCAAAATGCAGAGCCCGACTCCCGCCCACCACGGCACATGGAGGACATTGTGAACTCATTGTGTTGGTTCTTCTCCTTATATTTTGCCCCAAATTTTGGTAGGAAATTGGCACGGAAATGAATAAGAAGTAAAATCTAACAATTCCAGGAGGCAGCCGATCCATGATGCTCTCTCATCATGGATGTTTCTGTTCTCTCCCCCTCTCCCTTCCTCTCTGAAATCAATAAGCTTTTTTTTTTTTAATCTAACACTTCTAGACTTTTAAGGCAGTCCTCTATGTTTTCCTAAAGTGTCCATGGGCTGAGAGATAACCAGAACTCTCAAATCTCAACATGAATCTTGCTCATCGCTTTGAATTGCAAAATGAATGTTACTGATACCAGTGTCAACCCATAAATCAGAGACTGGGTCATACTGCCAGGGCTAACGTTGGACAAAAGTAAAAAAAATTTACATAAATTCCTTTTTTTGTAACATTAAAATGCAAAAATAAAAGAAAGAAAGAAATTAGCAATGGCAAAAACAAAAAATGCATACAAGACACGTTGTTTCTGACTACATAGGAGAATTAAAACCCTTTTGGAAAATTAAGATCTGTGTCCTTTGCCAACTAGAATTACACGTGTGCCAGTCATAGCCATAAAGGAAAATTCCCAGAGGCATATGCCATAATCAGTCAAACGATGTGGATAAAAATTCATTCATAAACTTAACAGTCATTATAAACATTCAATGAAAATCGATTTTGTCGAGCCTTCGTTCGGGAAAATAAAAATAAAAATAAAAATGGAAAAAACTGGTCATGGTCTAATCAGGCTCCGTATTAAAAAAAAAATTAAAAAAAGAAATACCCGGGAATTAAATGGGCTGCGTAGAATTGTTTTTCTATGGAACTTGTCCTCGAGGAAAACTCATAAATGTTGGAATAGTCTCATTAAATGTTTATTTTCATAAAAATCTGAGTCAAAAAATTGGAATGAAAATTATGGGATGCAGGTAGGCTCCCGCCCACAGGAAGCCATGGACGGAGGCAGGTGCAAAGGGGGTGGGTATGGCACAGTCGGGGTGGGAGAAAGGCCAGATTTCAGGCTATTGGTTCAATCAGAACCGGTAAGAGTTGTGAAAGGGGATGAATTTGCAAACTATTTAAGTGATAGAATCCCAGACTCTCCTGAAAAAACCCTAAAACGGGAGGAATCCAAGTTAAAGAATCCAAAGACCTTGAAGGGAGCTTCCCTCGACCACAGAGCTGCCACTACTTCCTTGGAGCAACGGTTCTCAACCTTCCTCACGCCGCGACCCTTTCATACAGTTCCTCGTGTTGTGGGGACCCCCAACCATACCATTATTTTCGTGGCTACTTCATCACTGTCATGTTGCTACTGTTATGAATCGTCATGTAAATATCTGATCTGCAGGATGTATTTTCATTGTTATACATTGAACATAATTAAAGCATAGTGATGAATCCCCAAAACAATATGTAATTATATATGTATTTTCCGATGGTCTTAGGCGCCCCCTGTGAAAGGGTCGTTCGACCCCCAAAGGGGTCGCGACCCACAGGTTGAGAACTCGTGCCCTGGGCTGGTTTGGCTCAGTGGATAGAGCGTCGGCCTGCAGACTGAAGGGTCCCAGGTTCGATTCTGGCTTGTAGGCTCTGGATAGACTGAAATGGAAGTAGCCCACTGACATGTAAGGAAAAGAATGCATGGTGAAGATTTTAGGCCATCTTCAGGTATTTTCTCATGTAAATATCGGTGAGGGCCTGGTAGACGGAAATTGAATCGTTACCATAATTTTTATTCCTGTATATTTCGGGATCATGAAGAAATAGACCTCAACCACGTCATATGCTAGGTGAACAGCCTGCCATATTTCATTTTTCCCCCTTTGTCCTTCCCTAAAGAACCCTATCGCTACGAAAGCAAAAGTCATGGCGTTAATAATCCTTCGGGGACCGGCAATGAGGATGGGTGTCTACTACTGACGAAGCTGTGTAGCTGGAAATTGCGTTGAAGCTGGGATTCGGTTACGTTTCCCTTCCGGTTGTCTCCAGTGTGAATATTCCCAGGGACGCATGACTGCAAAGAGCAGCGGGACCTCTTTCTCGGACCCGGTGCCTCCCCTCCACGTGGTCGGCACTGGGACCTCGCCTGCACCAACTCTGTGCTCCTGCCCCAGCGGGACCCATCAGCCTGAGGACAGTCTCTGCTCCAGACCAACTCGGACCGGCCTCCCTGGTCATGTCATCTCGGAAGAGATGATGCCCAGACTCTCCGCGCACGTCCTTGTGCGCACGAGGCAACGTGTAGGTGCGACCTCTCCCATCTGTCCTGGGAATGGCCCTCGCCAGTGCCCGGGGACTCCACTCTCTTGTCCTCCTCCTCCTCCTCCTCCTCCTCTTCCCCCTCCTTCTCTCTTCCTCCTCCTCCTCCCCCACTCCTTCTCTTCCCCAAACACCTGTTCTCTCCGGCTACAGACCCTCAAGCCTTCTCCAGGGCCCTCGGCTCTTCGGCTCTTCCTCTCCTATCTCCTTCCTCCTCCTCCTGTTCCTCCTCCTCCTCCCCCTCCTCCTCCTCCTCCTGTTTCCTTAGAATCTGCAGTTCTGCCCAAAGACACCCATTCCTTTTTCCAGCGCCTGCTGAGGAAGGCGGGTCCAGGTGACACAAAAGAAGGCATAAGCCGATGTTTCTACTTCCAGGGCGGGTCCCCTGGCCCCCAAAGCCCTGAGTGTAGGTAACAATAGTAACCATACCACCAGCAGCTTGAAAGAGCGTGTGAAACAAGCCAGGGAAAGGGGCAACCGGGCAGCATTGCACGGGCGATGCCGGTGGCGGGAGTGGCCGAGGAGAAGGCGAGGGAGAACATGGGACCTAGAGCCTCCGGGCCCTGAGGAAAGGAGTGGACAGGACCCGGTGGGGGACAGCCTGAGGCTCGGGCTGAGTTCATCGGCCAGAAAAGAGAAAGCACAGAGGTCCCCGCCCGGCCCGGGCCCAGCTCCTCGCTCCTCCACGGGCCCAGCTGCTCGGCCAGGAGTGTGGAGTGGACGCCATTCAGAGATTATTAAAAACTAAAACCAGCCCTGGCTGGTGTGGCTCAGTGGATAGAGCTTCGGCCTGCGGACTCAAGGGTCCCGGGTTTGATTCCAGTCAAGGGCACATACCTCAGTTGCAAGCTCCTCGGGCCCTGGTCGGGGCTCGTGCAGGAGGCAACCCATCGATGTATTTCCCTCACATCGATGTTTCTCTCTCTGTCTCTCCCTCTCTCTTCCCCTCTCCCTAAAAATCAATGAAAAAATATCCTCGGGCGAGGATTAAAAAACAAAACAAAAAACCCACAATTCCAACGTAGCAAAATAATTAAAAAAAAAACACAAAACTAAAATCACAAAACTTAGGAGCAAATGCAACAAACTCAGGAGGTAGCTACTGCCCTGCCTTTCAGAGGGAAGGAGAGGGGTGGGAAGACAGACTGCATTATGAGGATCTATTCTTTTTTTCCCAAACACAAAACAAGATTAAATTTAGAAGAGCAGGCAGGTTCCTCCGCTCAGAGTCGAGTCTGGAAATAGCGAATGGGGATCACGAATGAGTACGAGGTGGTGACAAGGAGCTCTGAGCGCAGACGATACCAAGAGAAACGGCCAAGAATCGAAGCCCCCGGGACCCCAATTTTTAAAACTAGACAGATCACTAGATCAATGGTAGACTGATCTATAACACATATAAAACTCCAGATAAACATATATTCATCATACAGAACCAGTACCCGTCACTCACACATACAACCCAGCTCAAGTCGCCACCCTGGCCCTGTGCTAAAGTAGAACAAGAGATAAAAATGGGGAAAGGCCCCTAACCCCACCTGACCCTTCCTCTAACAAAATGCACTTTCAATGCTAGCCATGCTAAGGGTCCCCCCCCCCCCCCCCGGGCAGGTTTTGATTACAAAAATATTTTTTTTAATTGATGAATACCCATGCACCCCACATCGCTAAATTGCAGAGTATTTAGAACTTCATGGGGCTGCTTAGCAGATGCGGTGGGTAAGGTGCACCCAGTGCCTGCAATGTGCAAGGCCAAGTACGTGGGTGCAACGTGAGCTACTTCCTTTCGACGGCGATGGATGGAAAAATGAAGAACTGGTCCCAGGAAATGAGTGCTCGCTGCTCTGACTCAGAGCTGGCTCGCTCGTCCCCGCACCCGTACCCCCACCCTGGGCCCCACCGTTAACTTAGACATTTTCAGCCCAAACCAAGAGTTTGGACTTTCAGTTTTCACGGCAAAGGCACCCACGGGGGAGATGCCACACTTCTGTGCAGGACGCAAGCCCGCGTGCTGCTGCCCTGACACAGTTACGTGTTGATGTATTTTAGGGGTGAAATAGCATCGGAATTGTGCCCGTGGATGTCTCTGGATTTTTGGTCCTGTTTCGTTAGGCCTTCGGGGTACACAACGTACACGTGCTACCCGGGAGCCTAACGCCCTACAAACACTGAACGCAGATTTCACGCAGTTAGATAAGACATAGCACCTTTGTTGCTGATAAAGAAACATACTCAACTCAAAGCATCAATAACTTCCCAGATGAGACCCTCACTCACCAAATGCCTTTCAGAACTCAAAAACACGATCAACAAGATTTGCAGACACAGATGATTAGACCTATATTCCCCGCCCCCCCCAAAAAAAACTAAGTATATATATTTCAGGAAGACTATCAACACCTTTTAGAAAAATGTCTGCTCTCCAGATGTATGTGAGCAACGGATGTTCAACTTGAACTTCCAAAACAAATCTATGCATATCGATCTACTTGTGTCTAGTATGAGGGTTGAGAGGTTTTTAGATCATTTTTAGCCTCTGATTTTGATTGCAAACTCAAAGATGTTTCTTAACGTGAAAGTCCTTCACAAACTGGGTTGGGTTGGAATTTCTCGGGGGGCTGGCCCTGCGGCCAGCCGAATATTTCTGAACCCCTTTCAGGAAGCCATTCTCGAGTGGGACTTGTTCATGGGAAGGGACTCTGGCGTATGAGAATACACACGTGGTCGCCCTATTAAAGCTCTTCTTCTCTATCACTCGTTTTTGATGAAATGAAGCGACTTGAGAAGGACGGTAGCTAGCAAACGTTGTCTGTACTAAGACAAAACGCCGTCCCCGTGTAAAAATCACTCCAGTCCATCATTTAAAATCCACAACTGCTACTGGGTTCTGAGCAAGTGGCACTGGGCCGTGGACCAACTCAGAGGTCGATTGGGCCTTCTTCCAGAGGACAGGGATTCAGGCTGAGGATTCAGCCGAATATTTCTGAACCCCTTTCAGAAAGCCATTCTCGAGTGGGACTTGTTCATGGGAAGGGACTCTGGCGTATGAGAATACACACGTGATCGCCCTACTAAAGCTCTTCTTTATCACTCGTTTTTGATGAAT
>NW_006295823.1:589914-600237 GCF_000327345.1 Myotis davidii | reverse complement strand
AAGTTTGGCTTATGTTAATTGTCTACTTCTTGGAAATCTTTATGATAAATATTGTGAAGGATAGGAAGATGAACAAAGACATTGTTAGTTTGAGATCTCTCTCTCTCTCTCTCTCACACACACACACACACACACACGCTCGCACACCGCTTCCCACCGTCCGGGGCCACACAGAATAGAAACTGGCAAATGCAACCAATCCAGGAGGCAGCTACTGCCCTGCCTTTCAGAGGGAAGGAGAGGGGTGGGAAGACAGATCTCAAATAAAATAGAAAAAGATTTTCAAAGTGTGTCTATGTCCTTTCAACACCAAACAACAACAAACAGCTTCAGGCACGACATCGTAAAAAATGTTCCTTCCACCGACCGAGCAGCCTACAGAGATTCTCAAACGTCAAAAGGTCCCCGACGTCCCATGAGTCACTTTTCCCTCAGGAGCCTCGCGTGGGCTTCATTGTTGGGGGGTCGTGTTATTATCTCGCCACTGCCGAGGTCCTCACACCCACCCATCACCCAGGAAGGGCGGTGGCCCCCTACGAATCTCCAAAGCGAGTGAGTCGCACAGTGACGCGTAAGGACGGGTAAGGAACCAAGAACTCGACCTAAGACACCTTCTGGGATAAGAACAGGCCAACAGGTGACCTTTTCCCACATGGCCACGGGCATTCTCTTCCACGGCCATGGAACAAAGGCGGCCACGGAGCCCATTGCTACTCAGCAGCATTTGAGGAAGTGGCCTGCTGGTCCGGAAAGTGGGGGTGGCTACGTGCAAGCGAAGGCATAGCATGACTTTTAAAAAAAAATGCATTTCTTGTTAAGGGGATAAAAATTCACTTATGTGGGTCCTTAACGTGTCCTTGGATTTCATACACGGACACCCAGGCCCGTGCGAGGGCGGAGTAACAATGGCTTTGGTAATCCCCTGGCACAGTCTGTGAGCGAAGACTCATCCTTTTAACTTGTGATTTTTTTTTTTAAATTTTAATTTTTTGTCCCTTAAATAGGTAGGCATTTTTTTCAGCAGAAACCATGGCTTGGGTCTCAGCGCGAGCCAGGGTCTGTCTGAGCTCGGACAGCTCTGCCCATCCCACTCCCTCCCTTCCGGTCACTACCCCTTCACTTGTTCCTATGTCCGTGTCTCAGAGCGATGTCCCCCCTCAAGCAAACGCTCGGAGAGGAAGTCGTCAGAGTCCCAGGTCCTTACCTTGCCCGACGACCCCGGCGTCCAGACAGACACAGGCCAAAGCCAGCAGCTTCAGCCACAAATCCATGGTCATTATCAGGAGATCGGCCTGTGGCCCAGCATGCGTCCCTCTGCGAAGGGGAAGACAATGGTTATCGCCGGGCAAGTGTGTCCCCCGCGGAAACCCGGTGACAAAGACGGGGCGCGGGCACCTACCCCTCGCGGATGTCTTCTCAGACCCCAGCGATTTCCTCCTCTGCCGCCCTGAGAACGAGCCACTCGCTGGTCTCCAGGGGCGGTGGGTGGTGATGTCAGATTCGGTTTCACTAACTTCTCCAAAAGCGCGGCCCCGCGGCCTCTTTGCAGGAAGTCAAGAAGCTCGTTCAAAGCCAGTGCGACAGGCATCTCACTTCCTCGGTTCGAGTCGCTCGGCTCAGGGCGCAGGCCTTCGGGGAGATTTTTGTCCCTGCGAGGAAGATGGCCCTTGAGTATCCAACTGATGCTCCCCTCGCAATATTCATTCCTGTTGGGACACACCGTATCCTCCCTCCTCCCTTCCCCCGAACCCCCAAATAACCAAGAATTTTCTTACCCAAGAGATGATGGTGCAGGTGGAGCATGGGCGGCTGGTGGCAAGGGGATTCGTTAGTAGACAAGACCTGGATTTGATTTCACATGACCACGGGAATCCTATATAATAGAGAGCTAATATGCTAATTAGACCAAACAGCTGGACGACCTTCTGGATGAAGCCGGGGCTGCGAGGGCCGAGCCCCTTGCACGAATTTTGTGCATCGGGCCTCTAGTGGGTCAATAATTACCTATTGGATATTTTGGGCCATGGTTATCCTGTTAGGGCATAGGAAACCCAGCCATGTGATAACCTGAACACTCAGACCATCTCCCATGCAAAGACCCGCTGAGAGCTTAGCAGGGCCGCCCCACCTCTTTCCCCAATCCCCTGGCGGGCCCAGGATTGAAATCGGAACTCGCGTGCCCGACAGCAAATCCTGCTTCAAAAAATTCATGCTTCCGTGACTTGAGATATTATTCCCTGTTGACGAGGGAAAAACGGGCAAGAAAACTCAAGATCGGTCTCTTACCAAAGCTAACCCTTTCCCCCCCTCAGCCATACTTCCCAGCCCTTTTCATTAAGAGAGACAAATGGCCCTGGCCGGTGTGGCTCAGTGGATAGAGCGTCGGCCCGCGGACGGAAGGGTCTGGGGTTCGATTCCCGGTCAAGGGCACCTACCTCAGTTGCAGGCTCGATCCCTGGTCAGGGTACGTGCAGGAGGCAACCAGTCGATGTGTCTCGCTCACATCGATATTTCTATCTGTCTCTGTCTCTCCCTTCCACTCTCTCTAAAGATCAATGGAAAAATATCCTGGGGTTCAGATTAACAAAAAAAAAGGAAATAAAAAATAAACCAGAAGAGACAAATGAACATACAATGTTCTTCATGATTCTGATGGGTGCCTGGTACATCCCTAAAAATGCGTACATACATTTATTGAAAAAGTACGGGTATTATGGAGCCTCACAGTTCAAACCCATGTTTGAGGGTCAACTTTAGCTCCACGGCCTCTCTCTTAAGATACATTTGCAGTGGAAAACCATCTGGGGGTTAGCTCTGACTATTTTTAAAATATATTTTTATTGATTTTAGACAGGAAGGGAGGGAGAGAGAAAGAGAGAGAAACATCCATGATGAGAGAGAATCATGGACCGGCTGCCTCCTGCACGCCCCACACTGGGGATGGAGGCCACAACCCAGGCACGTGCCTTGAACGGGAATCGAACCGTGACCTCCTGGTTCCTAGGCCCACGCTCAGCCACTGAGCCCTGCCGGCCGGGCCAGCTTGAATATTTTTGAGCAAACACTTGTGTTCACTTAGCTCGCTGCTCCGGCAGCGACCCTGACTGGGGCGAAAGCGTGTGACACCCAATCTTTTAAAGGGGAGTTGAGTCTATAAAATATACTCTATCACAAGCCAGGGACAGGGGTGCAGACGCCCTCAAGAGACATATAAAAAGGCCTTTGAAAACCATGGCTCTGAAGACACAGGAAGAATTTAGGGCAGCGGTTCTCAACCTGTGGGTCGCGAGCCTTTCACAGGGGTCGCCAAAGACCATCGGAAAACACATACGTAATTACATATGGTTTTGGGGATTCATCACTATGCTTTAATGATGTTCAGTTGGTAACCATGAAAATCCATCCTGCAGATCAGATATTTACATGACGATTCATAACAGTAGCAACATGACAGTGATGAAGTGGCCACGAAAATAATTTTATGGTTGGGGGTCACCACAACACGAGGAACTGTATTAAAGGGTCGTGGCGTGAGGAAGGTTGAGAACCACTGATTTAGGGGATGCAATTCCATTTGGACCTTCATCGGGCCGGGTGGGCACACATAGGAGTGATGTCCATCCCTATCCCCCACCCCTACCCTCACTCCCACCCCCACCCTCACCCCAGCGGCTCCGGATCGATCCATCGGTAGTGAAAGCAGACGAGTAAACAAACAATTACAGTGCAGCCTGAACACGTGGCGTGGCCTCCGGGAGGAAGCGATCCACCATGGCTGAGTGGCCCTCGGAGGCACAGCGGGGCTGGGGCCACAGGGCCGGGTGGGGGAGGGGCAGGCCACACCTGCACGAGGGTTCCACCCAATCACCTAGTTTGAGAAAGGGAAGGGCCTGGGTTTCACCACATCCCAGTGGGAGGGAGGGCTGGACTCTCGGATGGGATCCTAAAGGGTTAGATTTCAGCCTGGGGGCCGGACCATCAGAGCGTCCAGGTCAGGGAGGAAGAGGATGATATATATTCTTCTCTCTCTTTCTCTCTTTTAATCCTCCCCTGAGGCTATTTTTCCAATGATTTTTAGAGAGAGTGGAAGAGAGAGGGAGAGCCGGAGAGAAACATCCACCGATGTGAGAGAAACACACGGATGGGTGGCCTCCTGCACACGCCCTGACCAGGGCCAGGGGTCCAGGGAGGAGCCTGCAACTGAAGTCCGTACCCTTGACCGGAATCAAACCCAGGACCCTTGGGTCTGCAGGCCGACGCTCTATCCACTGAGCCACACTGGCCAGCACAATGACCTGGATTCTTCATCAGTCCTTCTGCCCAGGGCACAGGGAGGTCTTGCCTGAGTGTGGGGCCAACATGGGTGACCCCGTAATGGAGGCCAGGCCGGAAGGAAGAGCCAGCGGGGGCGGGGGGGCAGGTGGTAGGGACCAGAAAGACGCCTCATGGAGGACACATCTGGGGGTGGCCAGTGGGAGGCGAGTGTGGCGGCCCCGGGTCCAGGCCGAGCTCTCCCGTCTCATCTCGCCGGATTCCCACTTCGCCTGCTTTGCATGTCACAGACGCTTCCCTTTTCTTCTTCTTCTCTGCGACCCACTCATTTCCATCTTCCCTCAAGAAAACAATGTGCTTTAAACAATGAAGAAACCCAACAGGAACTAGACACACGCTGATGGTTGCCAAATGGGGGAGGGGGGGGGAGGTGGTAAAAACATAATGAATGCATAAGAATATACAACTTGGCCCGGCCAGCGTGGCTCAGGGGTGAGCATCGACCTGTGAACCAGGAGGTCGCGGTTCGATTCCCCCGTTAGGGCACGTGTCTGGGTTGTGGGCTCGACCCCCAGTGTGGGGCGTGCAGGAGGCAGCCGGTCCATGAGTCTCTCTCATCATGGATGTTTCTGTCTCTCTCTCTCTCTCTCACCCACTTTCTTCCTTTCTAAAATCAATAAAAATATGTATTTGAAAAATATATATATATATACAACTCGGTAAGATCTCATGTTTTTTAAATTTCATCATCTTTATGTCATGTCCCTTCTAAGCAACTTTTGGCTGATACATTCTCATTCTCTCACTTCTGGAATGATCCTAAAGCAATCAGCTAATCCACTTCATCTCATGCTCTATGAAGTTGCTGGTTCTCCCTCTCCCCTCTTCTCTCTCCCCCTCCTTTCTCTCTCTCCCTCCCCTCCCCCTCTCTCTCTTCCCCTCTTCCTCCCTCTCTTCCAAGCACTCAGAATGTGTGCAGTGACATAACTCCCAGGAGAGAGGAGAGGGGGTGACCTTGTGTTTAAGACCCCCTCCCCACCCCCCCCCAGGGCAGCGAGGACTAAGGGGAAGACTCCCCAGCCCCAAGCGCTTGCAGGGCCAGCTCCTGTGCAGCAGCTCCCCACGCGGCCCCCACACAGGGCGTAGGAAGTGGCACCTTGGTCTGCGAAGGGGCCCCTCCCAGGTTACAAGTTTGATCCCCATTCCCGGTGCCTACAGGAGGTAACCAATGGATGTATCTCTCTTTGTGTGTCCACTGGCTCCTCCCTCCCCCTCCCTCCCCTCTCTCCCCTCCTCCCTCCCAGCTCTGCAGCTGCAAAGTGCGGGCCCTGAGCCCTGAGAGGGGCCACAGGGACCTACAGGACCAGAGGCGTGGTTGACAATGGGGGTGGTGGCTCCTGGAAGCAGGTCCTGGGGTGCTGGGGGCACCCCCTTAGTGGCGGCCGGCCAGCCTCCACCCTGCTGCCCGGGAGGGGGGGCCGGAAGGCGCTCAGGAGGCCTGGTTCCCCTTCTCACCACCCCTGCTGCAGCTTGGCCTCCTGGGCTCCGGGGGGAACCTCTTCCACTGGCTGAGGGGGGCGGGGTGCGGGGGACACACAGCAGGCTGGGGTTCATTGCACAGGTGGGGGGCGGCCGAGCTCCAAGGTCAGAGCCGGGAGCTGAGCTCAGTGCCCGGTCCGAGCCCCCGAGGTTGTGGTTGATGCAGTGCAGGGGCGGTCAACCTTTCACCCGGCAGCAGGTGAGCGTTGCCATGGTGATGACATGCATGGCAGGGAGAGCAGTTCCTCCCTCACACACATCCCCGCCCTGCGTCATGCGTCCATCCATCCCCGCTCCAGACGAGATCCTTTCTCATTTACATACAGAAGGGATGAACTACCCGGCCGGCCAGCTCAGGGGTTGAGCGTCGACCTATGGACCAGGAGGTCACGGTTTGATTCCAGGTCAGGGCACATGCCCGGGTTGTGGGTTCGATCCCCAGTGTGGGGCGTGCAGGAGGCAGCCAATCTAAGATTCGCTCTCATCATTGATGTTTCTCTCTCTCTTCCTCTCTGAAATCAATAAGAGTATTTATATACACACTAGTGGCCCGGTGCACAAAATTCATGCATCGGGGGGGAGTCCCCTCAGCCTGGCCTGCACCCTCTCCAATCTGGGACCCCCTTGGAAGCTGTCCAACTGCCGGTTTAGGCCCGATCCCTGAACCGGCAGTTGGACATCCCTCTCACAATCCGGGACTGCTGGCTCCTAACTGCTCACCTGCCTGCCTGCCTGCCTGATTGATGCCTATCTGCTTCCCTGACAGCCTGATCGCCCCCAAATGCCCTCCCCTGATGGCCTGATCACCCCCAAATGCCCTCCCTGATGGCCTGATTGCCCCCAACTCCCCTCCCTGATGGCCTGACCGCCCCCAAGGCTTCTATTAGTATAGATATATGTATATAACAAAGAGATCACATCGAGACAGAGAGACAGGTAGGCAAAGAAAACCGTCGAATCCTAACAACTGGGGCCCCTCCGTGAGGTCTTGGGGGGGGGGGTCCCTGTCCAGCCTTTTGATATTTGTTGCTTGAGTCTGATCGCACGCACTTCAAAGGAAGCAGACGTGACACCCACCTGCACATTGACCTCTGGGCTGGGCCCCCACGGTGGCCTGCGCTGGACTGGAAACTGCCCACTACGCGGTAGCCGAGGGCTGAGACCCCACACTGCAGAGGAGAAGCGTGCGCCCCTGAGGGAGGGAGCAGAGGCCTGCGTTACGGAAGAGGACACTCACTTCCAAATACACTTTCGTGGGCGGACTCTTCATCCATATGAGAAATGGGCACAATTGAGAGACCTGGAATCTAGTCTTTTATTTAAAACTAGAGGCCAGGTGCATGACATTCATGCACTGGGAGAAGGGGGGTCCCTCAGTCCGGCCTGCGCCCTCTCACAGTCTGGGACCCCTCAAGGGATGTCTGCCTGGGGAGCGGGCCTAAGCCAGCAGTTGGACATCCCCCGAGGGGTCCTTAGTGCTGCCGCAGAGGTGGGAGAGGCTCCCGCCACTGCCTCTGAGCTTGCCAGCCGTGAGCCCGGCTTCTGGCTGAGCAAAAAGATTTTATATGCACACCCATGCTTTGCACAGCTCCTGCATTGAGCATCTGCCCCCTGGTGGTCAGTGCATGTCATAGCGACCAGTCATTCTGCCGTTTGGTCAATTTGCATATTAGGGTTTTATTATATAGGATGTTATCTATTGATGTTTCTTGAGAGAGAGAGAGAGAGAGAGAGAAGGAGACACATTGATGTGTTTGTTCTACTCTTCTGTGCATTCATTGGTAGATGCTTGTATGAGCCCTGACCGGGGACCAAACCTGAGATCTTGGTGTATCAGGACGACGCTGTGACGGACGGGGCCACCCGGCCAGGGCTGGTAGAATCTCGTCTTATTTCTGTTATGGATTAGCCGAGGGGTCTCTACAAATCGTACAACTTACCTGAGTGAGCATCAATTTCGTAATTGTCAACAATTCTTCCCCTGGAAAAAACAAAGATAAATATGAGTATCTGAGGTTTAAGGGTTCAGAAATAGAGGTGAGCCCAACCAGCCATGGCTTAGGAGTTGAGCGCTGACCTATGACCTGGAGGTCAAGGTTCGACTCCCCATCAGGGCACATGCCCGGGTTGTGTGGGCTCGATCCGCAGTCTGGGGCGTGCAGGAGGCAGCCGATCCATGCTTCTCTCTCATCATGGATGCTTCTCTCTCTCTCTCTCTCTCTCTCTCTCCCCCCCTCCCTTCCTCTCTGACATCAATAAAAATATTTTTTTAAAAAATGAAAGTTTAATAAAAAGAAGAAAGAGAGGTGAACTTACTCTGATGGGGAGGTTTCGGGGTCCCGGGCTTACCCAGGCCTCGGTCAAGGCCCTGGAAAGCTGTGTCCATGGTCTTACGATTTCATAAAATTGGGAAAAGGGAGAGCTTTCGGCTCCTTCTGATGAAGAGGACCCACCAGAACATAAAAAGGGGTGCCTCCTGCTGTGAAAGGGGGACGCTAGCCAGGGAGCGAGAGGAGATGGGGCGACGAGGTGACGGGATGTATGTTCTCAAGAAAAGCCTTTCGTGAGAAAGTGGGCATTTTCCGAAAATAGCCACTATCATTTCTCAAGGAAAAAAACACATTTAAAAAAAAAAAATTCCTGCCAAGTAATAGGAAATTCAGTTCCCCAAATGACCCGGACTCTTCCCATCCAGCTGGAAAGCCTGCCAGAATCTGGTTCCCCAGCACGTCTGCTTTTCTCCCTCGTCATTTAAATACTTCTCTGAGAAATTATAATAGCCCGTCGTCACAATGGCACCGTCTCTGGGAAACAGCGTGTTTTTGAAAGCGGCCGATGTTGGGAGATTAAACGCTGCAAGTACCGGTGAATCGTCCCCTTTGCTTTCAAGTTATTAAAAGTGTTTTGGCAAAAATGCACACTATTTACGTGTCGTTTGTTCAAATTATTACGAAATAAGGCTTGGGGATTCCCATCTGATCACTTTATGTTGGTAACATCTTTCCCTTTTCCATAAACACACGTCTACAACATCAGTTAAATAAATGGGTCGTATTAAAAACCAGCTCTTCACCCTGGACAGTGTGGCTCCGTGGATAGAGCGTCGGCCTGCGGACTGAAGGGTCCCGGGTTCGATTCTGGTCAAGGGCACGTACCTTGGTTGCGGGCACATTCCCAGTAGGGGGCATGCATGAGGCAGCTGATCGATTTTTCTAACTCTCTATCCCTCTCCCTTCCTGTCTGTAAAAAATCAATAAAATATATATTTTAAAAAAATAAAAAAGAAATCGGTAGCTTTGCGAGCAAATATGAATGAATGGGTTTCCTAGGATCCCAAGGGCCTGTCACTAGAACAGGACATTGACTCTGCTCCCTGGGACTCCCCGAGGCCGCCCCCCACCCAGGCCCTATCCTGGGGGCCCCCTGACGTCACCTGAGTCCTGCTGGAGGGACTCAGCTCCTGGCAGCTCCCCCTAGAAATGTTAACGAGCCCCCAGCTCTGAGGCACCAACCACTCCCCTGCTGGGGCCATGACCTCGGGCGGGTGGCAGCTTCTGCAGGGAGCTCAGGGCTCGGTGGGCTGTTTCTAATTTAGTCACCTCGGAGTCGGAGACAGAGCCGAGACAGGAGCCCGCAGCCTCGCGGGCAGCCCACCTTCTCCGTCCCTCGCACCCCCTCCCCGTCCCCAGCCCGGAGGAAGTTGTCCTTGTAAAGAACGGCGCCCAGTTGGGGAACTAATGAGCTCCACGCTGCTTGACGCACAGGCCTGCATTTCTTTCCCCCTTGAAAAGGCACTTTGTGTGCGTGCTCAGCCCCTAGGCACCACAAATACCCTCCCCCGTCACCTCCGCCTCGCGGGCAGCCCACCTTCTCCGTCCCTCGCACCCCCTCCCCGTCCCCAGCCCGGAGGAAGTTGTCCTTGTAAAGAACGGCGCCCAGTTGGGGAACTAATGAGCTCCACGCTGCTTGACGCACAGGCCTGCATTTCTTTCCCCCTTGAAAAGGCACTTTGTGTGCGTGCTCAGCCCCTAGGCACCACAAATACCCTCCCCTGTCACCTCCACAGCAGAGAGAGAGAGAGAGAGAGAGAGAGAGAGAGAGAGAGAGCCCCTATCCACCAGCCCACATGGCGTGAGCAATAATCAGAACTTCGCTCCGTGCTGTCCCTCGGATGTTGAGCCCATTGGCTTCCATGCCATGTTCTACCCAATCCAGTCAAACGCCTCCGTCCAGGAAGCTCGTCCCCCCTAATTAGAGAACTAATTAAAGCTCTCCCCGTCCCCGCCGCCCCCTAATTTAAGACCAGGCCTGGCCATCCGGGAGTGTGCTTAGTCAAGTCTGCCACCTGAACTCAGGATGTCCAATACCCAAGTGTGTTTTCCAAGGCTCCACGGAAGGAGCCGTGTCTTAACCTCATTATTTGAGTCTTTAAACTCGAGGGCAACACATAGGGGGTCTTGGGGTTCTCCAGAGAAAGGGAACCAATAGGCTCTATATGAAGGCCACCCCCCA
>NW_006295823.1:570612-571128 GCF_000327345.1 Myotis davidii | reverse complement strand
TTCCCAGTAGGGGGCGTGCAGGAGGCAGCTGATCGATGTTTCTAACTCTCTATCCCTCTCCCTTCCTCTCTGTAAAAAAAAATCAATAAAATATATTTTAAAAAAATAAAAAAGAAATCGGTAGCTTTGCGAGCAAAGATGAATGAATGGGTTTCCTAGGATCCCAAGGGCCTGTCACTAGAACAGAACATTGACTCTGCTCCCTGGGACTCCCCGAGGCCGCCCCCCACCCAGGCCCTATCCTGGGGGCCTCCTGACGTCACCTGAGTCCTGCTGGAGGGACTCAGCTCCTGACACCTCCCCCTAGAACTGTTAATGAGCCCCCAGCTCTGAGGCACCAACCACTCCCCTGCTGGGGCCATGACCTGGGGCAGGCGGCAGCTTCTGCAGGGAGCACGGGCCTTGTTGGGCTGTTTCTAATTTAGTCACCTCGGAGATGGAGACAGAGCCGAGACAGGAGCCCTCAGCCTCGCGGGCAGCCCACCTTCTCCGTCCCTCGCACCCCCCCCCGCCCCC
>NW_006295823.1:564242-570415 GCF_000327345.1 Myotis davidii | reverse complement strand
AGAGAGAGAGAGAGAGAGAGAGAGAGAGCCCCTATCCACCAGCCCACATGGCGTGAGCAATAATCAGAACTTCGCTCCGTGCTGTCCCTCGGATGTTGAGCCCATTGGCTTCCATGCCATGTTCTACCCAATCCAGTCAAACGCCTCCGTCCAGGAAGCTCGTCCCCCCTAATTAGAGAACTAATTAAAGCTCTCCCCGTCCCCGCCGCCCCCTAATTTAAGACCAGGCCTGGCCATCCGGGAGTGTGCTTAGTCAAGTCTGCCACCTGAACTCAGGATGTCCAATACCCAAGTGTGTTTTCCAAGGCTCCACGGAAGGAGCCGTGTCTTAACCTCATTATTTGAGTCTTTAAACTCGAGGGCAACACATAGGGGGTCTTGGGGTTCTCCAGAGAAAGGGAACCAATAGGCTCTATATGAAGGCCACCCCCAAAGTCCTAGCCAGAAAGCCCGCTGCTTTCTTGGGGGTCCCCGTGGGTATTTCATTTTTATTTTTTTTAAATATATTTTTATGGGTTTCGGAGAGGAAGGGAGAGGGGCAGAGAGACAGAAACGTCAATGATGAGAGAGAATCATTGATTGGTCGCCCCCACACCAGGGATCAAGCCCACCACCCAGGCATGTGCCCTGACCAGGAATCGAACCGTGACCTCCTGGCTCATAGGCCGACACTCAACCACGGAGCCACGCTGGCCGAGCAGGGCCCGTGGATGTCTTAGAAGCACAAACCCACTGGGAAGCTTGGAGGATATTCTGTGGTCAGTCAGGAAGGCTGTCCCCGACAAGAAGTCCAGGAACGCATGTTGTCTGTGCTCGGCCACCAGCGTGCCGTGCCTTTAATCAGTGGCTCTCAACCTTCCTGATGCCGCGACCCCTTCATACAGCTCCTCATGTTGTGGTGGCCCCCAACCATAAAATTATTTTCGTGGCTACTTCATCACTGTCATGTGGCTACTGTGATGATTCGTCATGTAAATATCTGATATGCAGGATGGTCTGAGGCGACCCTGGGAAAGGGGTCGCTCGACCGCCAAAGGGGTCGCGACCCACAGGTTGAGAATGTGGATGTCTCTGAGGCCTGGAACACGCCATGTTCCCTCTCTGGGAGCTCATCGCCGAAATCACAATCACCAAACTCTGGGATAAGGAAGAATCCTATGAACACACTTTAAACACACTCTTACTTTCAAGAAAATATACATTCAACAACGTACAAGAAACCTCTGTAATAAAATCTAAGAGCAGCCCTGGCCAGTGTGACTCAGTGGATGGAGCCTTGGCCTACAGACTGAAGGGTCCGGCTTTGATTCCAGTCAAGGCCACGTGCCTGGGCTGCGGGCTCGATCCCCAGGGCGGGGTGTGGGGGAGGCAGTCCATTAATGATTCTCTCTCATCGGGAATGTATCTCTCTCTCTCTCTCTCTCTCTCTCTCCCTCTTCCTTCCTCTCTGAAATCAATAAAAAAAAATATTTTTTTAAAAAAAGGAAAGAGAGAGAGAGGAAGGAAGGAAGGAAGGAAGGAAGGAAGGAAGAAGAGAGACAGAAAAGGATTAATTAAATGAGTGGATAAACGAGCACATGGTATTTAGAGGAGATACTGGATATGTCACAAGTCATTATCAGCCACCGAAGGAATCTAGCACGTGCCTCCTCCCCTATCCCCTGCTAGGCAGGCAGCAGGCTCAGCCCTGAGCGGTGCCAGGCCGTGTGCCGCGGGCACCGGAGGCAGCAGGCAGCCATGGAGCGTGCGCACTAAATCACAGCCCAGCAGGTCATTAAAGCAGCGTCGTCGGGTTCAGCGAGCCCGCAGCCAGAAACCAGGATCCCAGGATGGAAACAGGAGCGGACAGACGCCGGATGAAAGAGGAGACGCAGAGCTGGAGAAATCCCGGAGGCAGAGGGAGGGATGGCCGCGGTTCTGTGCCATCTTCCACGGGGACGGAGGGTGGGGACGGAGGGTGGGGACCGAGGGTGGGGACGGAGGGGGGCTGGCGGCTGACCGCACCCCAGGAGGAAGAACAGCCCCTCCTTATGTGTTGGCCAGAGGTGATGCTGATTCCTACCTCCCAGGGCTGGTGTGAGAATTAAACAGAAAGTGTCTGCAAAGCCCTAGACCAGTGGTTCTCAACCTGTGGGTCGCGACCCCTTGGGCGGACGAACGACCCTTTCCCAGGGGTCGCCTAAGACCACCCTGCCTATCAGATATTTACATGACGATTCATCACAGGAGCAACATGACAGTGATGAAGTAGCCACGAAAATCATTTTATGGTTGGGTCACAACATGAGGAGCTGTATTTAAAGGGCCAGAAGGTTGAGAACAACTGCCCTAGAGTGTTGGCCTATGGACTGGAGGGTCCTGGGTTCAATTCCAGTCAAGGCCACATGCCCAGGTTGCAGGCTCAATCCCCAGTAAGGGGGACGCACAGGAGGCAGCCGATCACTGATTCTCTCTCATCATTGATTTCTCTCTCTCTCTCTCTCCCTTCCTCGCTTAAATCAATAAAAATGTATTTCTAAGAAAAAGTGTCTGCAGAGAATGTAGCCTAGTCCCTAACATATAGCTCTTGTTAGTAGGAGGCTCTGACTCATAGGTAAGATAATGTAAGAAATAATTTAAAAAAACACACACACACACAGGGCCCTGGGTAGGGTGACGGTATTTATCAGTCTGCTCAGACCTTTTGGATATCAAAAGCCAAGGAAACAAAAGATGATTAAAATGCAGAGAAGTAGCAAAAGAACTCACAGGGCCTCTGAGAACTGGAGGAGAAGGGTAAAGGAGGTGTGTCCCCCAGAAACACGGGCAGAAAACCAGACAGGTCATGAACACCCATCGCGCCCAGGCCCGAAGTAACGGAGAGCCATAGCGGGCACCGCGGGAGTGTCCCAGGCTGGTTCCCAGGGGACAGACGGGCACCCATCCTCCCCTCTGACACCCGGAAACACACATGGAAACACTCACACACAGTGTGAAACTCACACACCAATGCGCACGCGCACACACACACACACACACACACACACACACACACACACACTGGCTTCCCTCTTCCTTTTTCTCAACAAGACAGGAAGCCCTCAATACCCTTAACACAGGCAACCACACCCAGGGCGCCTCTGAGCACTTGTGCTGCTAGTTAGTTGCTAGTTAAGATAGACAGACAGACAGACAGACAGGTAGATGATAGATAAGACAGGTGATAACTACATTCTCTATATCCTGGGTATTTTTAAAGTGCTTTTCCTATATCAAATCATTTCATCTTCACAACGCTGCTACTTGACAGCTGGGGGATCGGAGAAACAGAGAAGTTAACTAACTTCCCCGAGGATGTGGAGCAGATAAAGGGCAGAATTCGACTCAAGAGCAGCGCTGGCCAACGTCAACCTACCAGCACCTACCCACACACGTCATTCTGAGCTTTCTGATCCTCACATGTTAGAAAGTAAAGAGAGGGAATAAATGAATTCTTCCAAACTATTATGTCAGCATGCAACGAATTAAAAAAACGACGAACGCGACATTATTATGCGTTTTTATGCACACTGCGTTCTTGGACTCTGTCATCTAATTGCATGTGTACCAGCCACAGGTCACGACCTCAGTAGGCAGGTCTGGGGAGTGGCTGCCACTGGGCACAAGGTGGTTCTACTGTCCGGACATTTTTGCTCTATGCTTGACATCGCTCCACGTCCGGCTTCAACACGGTGCACCTTGCTGATTGGGTGAGTGGGTTTCGCTTACGTCAGTACCCTCAGCGCTAAATAATAATGCAAGTACATGGCCTGTGTTGACTTCCGAAGGAGTCTCTATGCACACGGGCTGAGAAGTTCTGCCCGCGTTAGACGCGAATGGGAACCTATTTTATGCAAATGAGCTCCACCCACTCCGGCCGCTCACCTCTGACCCTGAGCCTCGGTTCCACTCTGCAACATCCAGCCCCCCCTTCTCCCTCCGTCCCCCAAAACTACCCGTGTCCTTCTGCTTGGGGCTGTGCAGCCCCTCCTGCCCCAGAACGTCTCCCAACCACCCCTCCTTTCTCATGTGAGTTCCTAACCCAGCAATCTACTTGAGCTTGGGGGGGGCGGGGGTCATGCAGGCTCCCCGATATCTCTGAACACCCTCCTGTACTAATGCTCTCTGACACCCCCTGTGCTCAGCCGCTGTTTTGGCCAAGGAAAGAGGACATCTTTGGAGCTAACGTCGCAGAACGGGGCGTGTCCCAGACGCCAGAAAGAGGGCACAGAGACAGGAACTGGCCCAGGGCAAAGGCTACGTGACACACTGCGTCTCTAGGTCATGTTCTTGGCACCGTCTCTCTGACACCTTACCTCCCTGTCACGGAGGTTTCCTGAACATTCTCCAGGGTCACCGGTGGGTAACTCAATCGCTGTTCCTTCTTCCCTCTCCCATCCCATAAAGGAGGAAGTCGGCTAAGGGAGCATTTGGGGCAGCCCTAGAAGATTTAAAATAGCCCAGCAAAGGGCAGCCTGCGTGGGGGTGAGGGGGTGGAGGGGGGGAAGAGTGGAAGAAAGAGGAACACCGCCCCCTCCTTGCCTCCCTGACAAGTTTCTAGTAAGAGAAGTTACGGGCGGATGGTGTGCAAAGCAGTCTCGGTTCTCTATGCGACGAGCTGGGAAACACCCGCTGCCCCCAATCTGGTGATGTCCTAAGTCCCCCGGGAGCCATCGTTACCCCCACCAGGCACACGGGGTCCTCCAGGGACAGCCTCAGCCACACCTCATCCACGGTCCCAGCCTTTGGGAGCCTCAATCCCATTTCCCCTCAAGAAATCACCTGGGAGGGATTCCACCTCGAGCCCCCTCACCGATTCCCCCGACAGGGTGGCCAACGGGCAGGAGAATCTAAGCCCGGGGGCTGGCACTGATGGAGGAAGGGGGGCCAACGTTGTGGTTCCCCTCCCGGGCTGCCATGAGGGACGGATCACGCGGTGTCGTGGTCCATCTGGACCAATGGGGTGTTTGCCACCCTTCAGGGGCTCCATGAGAGCGTCCTGCAGACCATGACTTTAGACGGGGGAGTGTTGGCCCCGGAGAAAGAGACGACACGGTTCAGAGCGGAGCTAGATGAGCCCCTGCGATCCCTGGTGTGTGTGGCAGTCGAGTGGGCTACCTACTGCTTGGAGGTGTGGCCTCTGCGTTATCCAACGGCCAACGATGACAGCCAACGTTTCCTGAGCGCGGAATACAGGACATGCCTCTCTCAGACTGGATCCAACTCCATCTTTTTTTTTTTAAATATATATTTCTTTATTGATTTCAGAGAGGAACCTCCCCACACTGGGGATCGAGCCTGCAACCCAGGCCTGTGCTCTTGGCCAGAATCGAACCTGGGACTCTTCAGTCCACAGGCCGACACTCTATCCACTGAGCCAAACTGGCTAGGGCCCACCTTCATCTTCACAGATGCTCACGACACAGGGATGCTTCCGTCCACAGCCCTGTATGGATGAGGCGAAGTAACTTGCCCAAGGTCTCCCGACTTATCAGTCCCTACGCTCGACCTTCTATCACAGTTGCTTCTCGAAGGCCCCACGTGGAGGGCAGGAACGGGAGCCTGACGCAGGTCACACAGCTCAGGCCTTGGGCACCCTGTGCGGAAGCCTCACAGGGGGGTCCCCTCACCAGCACCAAACCAAAGGGAGCAGGACGTTGTGACCTCCGTCGGGAAAATGAAAGTGGAAGTTGAAGGGTCCCCTCTATTCCTGGGAGTGGACAGTGGTAGAAGCCATCTGGCAAAGAATTTGCATCATTTCACCATAGCTAGGCCTACATTATTATTTTTTAATATATTTGCATTGACCTCAGAGAGGAAGGGGGAGAGAGAGAGAGAAACATCAACGAGGAGAGAGAATCATGGATCGGCCGCCTCCTGCACGCCCCACCCTGGGGATCGAGCCCGCAACCCGGGCCTGTGCCCCGACCGGGAATCGAACCGTGACCTCCTGGATCCTAGGTCAACGCTCAACCACTGAGCCACATTGGCCGGGCGTGACAGTTTGAAATAGAGCAGCATCCACCCAGATTTCTCACAGTTGTACTTCATCGGAAAGAAGGTGTCTGCGTGATTTAAAAAGAAAAAAAAATGTTTGGTGCCCCCTATGTGCCAGGCACCACTCCAGAGAGAACCACAAATGAGGCGCCATCTTT
>NW_006295823.1:563235-564052 GCF_000327345.1 Myotis davidii | reverse complement strand
ATATATATATATATATATGTACACAGGGCACTGGCTAACTTTTAATTATAGCTATTCAAAACATTCAACGTTCGATTTCTTTTCTTTTCTTTCCAAGTTAAGTAGAAGCAAACATCAGAGCATTCCTGTGTGAGCCTCTACCAGCGAACCAGCGGACTTTTGCCAACGGGCGCCGATTTCGTCTTTAAGATTTTGTCATTTTCATTAACTTTTTTTTTTTTTGCATTTTGCAGGAATAAACCAAGGAAATATACGAGTATTTAGGAAAGAGAAACCAAGAGCAGGGGCCAGAAACACACTATGTTGATTCGGACACTTCCTGTTTTACAAAGTGACCGTGAGTAACACGTCCATTTCTCTATTCCATCCAACAAACACATCCCTTCCAACCCTTAAGAATCTTTATAAAGATGTGCAACCGAAGACTCAGTTCACCATTGAAAATTATAATGATCACCTCATATTATTATAGATGTTTTTTAAAAAAATATGTAATATTTTTAAAATATATTTTCATTATTATTTTTTAATATCTTTTTATGGATTTCAGAGAGGGGGAGAAAGAGAGAGAGAGAAACATCAGTGATGAGAGAGAATCACTGATCAGCTGCCTCTTGCACGCCTCCTACTGGGGATCGAGCCCGCAACCCAGGCACGCGCCCTGACCAGAATCGAACCTGGGACCCTTCGGTCTACAGTCTGACGCTCTATCCACTGAGCCACACCAGCCAGGAATTTTTTTCATTTTAATAAAGTGGTATTGATTTCAGAGAGGAAGGGAGAGGGAGAGAGAGAAACATCCATGATGAGAGAGAAT
>NW_006295823.1:561797-562627 GCF_000327345.1 Myotis davidii | reverse complement strand
GGGGGGGTGGGGGGGGGCATCGGGTGGGCATGGGCCTCAGCTGCAGGTCAACTCGGCTTCCAGGCCCCCAGAGGTGACACCATGGCCCCAGGGCTGTCATGGGGACAAAGGTCTCTCACTCAGATCCTCCTGAGAGGCTGTGAAATGCTCACAGACGTGGAAGTTACAGAGGCCCGGGCTTCCCCAGCCTCTGCAACTTCCTGAGGGCCCCAGGCGTGTCGCAATCCTGTGGAAGGCGTGAGAGAGAGAGGGGATTTGCAGATGGAAGTCGCTGATCAGCTGCCTCTTGCACACCTCCTACTGGGGATCGAGCCCGCAACCCAGGCACGCGCCCTGACCAGAATCGATCCTGGGACCCTTCGGTCTACAGTCTGACGCTCTATCCACTGAGCCACACCAGCCAGGGCCGGAGAAAACTTTTAGAGACGTGGATAGGATGTCTGACGATTCTCCCCTGTGATCAACCAGCTCATTTGTCTGCTCACCCCCGGATCACATGCCCTGTCTCAGAACGAGACCCAAGGCCAACCCCGCGTCACGCCATTTCAGTGGAACCGCAAACCTACAGCTCTGATTCCCCGATTGCTGATTCCGTCCCCGCCCCGATGGCTCCCTGGGACTGGGACACAGCACCGCCAGCGCACAGGGCCATCAGCACCGCCAGCGCACAGGGCCATCCTTACCCTCCACCCCCTCCCCGGCAGCTCCTTCCCGGCCCCTGAGGTCTGGGGAGGAGAGGGAACACCCCCCCTGGCCCATCTCTGTGCACCGAGCCGGACACCCCTCGGAGACCAAGCTCAGTCACTGTCGCCCTGTCGCCCCAGAAAAGA
>NW_006295823.1:561172-561742 GCF_000327345.1 Myotis davidii | reverse complement strand
AGACTCAGTGCCTCCATCAGGCGGCCCTGTCCCCTGAGGTCCCTAAGAATGACAGCTGGCTCCCTCACGTCCACCCACCTGACTTGTTTTTCTGGATTCCACCCTTGGGCTCCCCTTGGGGCCCGGCTCTCCCTCCGGCCCCAGCCGGCCACCGGGGAACAGAGAGCCGTGTTTACAGCTCCAGCTGTTGACACCACAAGCAGAGGGGAGGGTGATTTCCAGCCGGATAAGCCGCCCCGTCCATTCCCTTCCCGGAATCCACAGAAGCCACCCGACTCGACGGGACGGCCGCCGCCATGGCCAGCCAGTCCCAGGGCATCCACCAGCTCCTGCAGGCCGAGAGGAGGGCCAAGGACAAGCTGGAAGAGGCCAAGAAGAGTAAGTCCCCCTCTGCCTGCCCGGGAGGGATCAGCACCGCCAGCGCACAGGGCCATCCTTACCCTCCACCCCCTCCCCGGCAGCTCCTTCCCGGCCCCTGAGGTCTGGGGAGGAGAGGGAACACCCCCCCTGGCCCATCTCTGTGCACCGAGCCGGACACCCCTCGGAGACCAAGCTCAGTCACTGTCGCCC
>NW_006295823.1:555060-561132 GCF_000327345.1 Myotis davidii | reverse complement strand
GCTGTGAAATGCTCACAGACGTGGAAGTTACAGAGGCCCGGGCTTCCCCAGCCTCTGCAACTTCCTGAGGGCCCCAGGCGTGTCGCAATCCTGTGGAAGGCGTGAGAGAGAGAGGGGATTTGCAGATGGAAGTCTGCGACTTGCAGAGGACACTCCGGGGCGGGGGACCGACCAGCCCTCAGTGCCCTGCTCGTTTCTGTAAAATTATGATAATGCAGCTCAGGGCTCTCTCTCTTGTCCTTCTCTGGGCGCCTTTGAATTTCTGATGTTTCATAATATTTCCATTTTATTCTCTGTTTCTTTTTTTTTTTTTTAATCCTCACCGGAGGATATTTTTCCATCGAAATTTAGAGAGAGTCGGAGGGAGAGAGACAGAGGGAGAGAAACATCCATGTGAGAGAGACACATGGATTGTGGATGCCTCCTGCACATGCCCCGACCAGGGGCCCGGGTCGGGGAGGAGCCTGCAACCGAGGCACATGCCCTTGACCGGAATGGAACCCGGGACCCTGCGGTCCACAGGCCAATGCTCTATCCACTGAGCCACACCAGCCAGGGCGTAGTCTCATTTTTCTAACTTTCTGTTGACTGGGCCATGCATCTAGGTACTTGCCCATAGAACCTTCTCAGTCAATTTCAACCCCCTTCCTGGTCACTTTCAGAGCCATGAGTTAGGGACCACTATTATTCCCACTCTGTGGAGGTGGAGGCTGAGTGGTCATCATTTGAAAAAGGTCATAATTCTAAAAATTACACAAGATTGTGCCAGGCACGATGGGTAATGCATGTCTCATTGAATCCTCACGTGAACAAAAGGGGAAAGGGAAGCCTAGTGGAATCATTGCCCAAGTCCTCCAGACAGGAAGTGGTAGAGGCAGGGCCTGGGTGGGGTCCCGCTTCCAGGCCAAGATCCCAACCACCACGCTCCCCAAAATGCCCATCACCTCTGCCGTGAGGAAACCCCACGTCACGAGTCTGCACCTCGAATGCAGGCTGCGTGGGCCGACGCCGTGTTCTTCCCACGCTCCCGTTCCCAATCATCACTTGATCTATAGTCACTGGTGTGGCCCTGGCCGGTGTGGCTCAGTGGATAGAGCGTTGGCCTGTGGACTGAAAGGTCCCAGGTTCAATTCCGGTCCAGGGCCCATACCTGGGTTGTGGGCTCGATCCCCAGGGCGAGGGGTATAGGAGGCAGCCGATCCATGGTTCTCTCTCATCATTGGTGTTTCTCTCCCTCTCCCTTCCTCTCTGAAATCAATAAAAATATTTAAATTCACGGTCCAGCCAGATAGAGGCCACGCCTTACACTGTGGCTGCTGTCACTCTTTGGGTGCATGGGGTGACAGGGGCAAAGAGGACCCCATAGAGTGAGCTGTAGTGTCCGGAACGGGAGGTGGGACAGCAGTCACCACGCCAACGGGCGGGCAGTAGGGGCCACATTCAGTTCACTGGGGTTCGAACCTCAGGTAACCATTTCCCTCTCTTTTTTTAAAAATATATAGTTATTGATGTCAGAGAGGAAGGGAGAGGGACAGAGAGATAGAAACATCCATGATGAGAGAGAATCATGGATCGGCTGCCTCCTGCACGCCCCCCACTGGGGATCGAGCCCGCAACCCCGGGCATGTGCCCTTGACTGGAATCGAACCCGGGACCCTTCGGTCCACAGGCCGACGCTCTATCCACTGAGCCACACCAGCCAGGGCCATTTTCCTTTCTTACGACGAATGGATTCCCTGAACACTCAGCAAGGTGGGTGCCAACCACACAAGCCAAGAGTCCCTGGCGTGAGGCCTGTTAGAGGAGGAAAGGAAGGAGGAAGATATGGAGACGAACCGGCCTGCTCGGCCATTTATGTTTCTGCAAAACAAACTATGCAAACGATTGCAGGACACAGAGCAGCCCGGCCCCTTCTGGGTGGCGAAGGGGGAGAAACTCCCTCCCCCTTTATTCAAATGTCCTGGCCACGTTGGAAATGCCCAGGACAGAACAACTGGTTTGAAGAGGCGACCAAGGGTGCTAACCTCGCTTCCTCAGGACGGAAGGAATAAAAGGGCAATTGATGCAAACAGGGGCCTAGAAGTAATCCGGGAGCCCCTCCCTAACCAGTATCCCCAGGTGGCTCAGGTGGTTTTGACCAGTTATTTCTCCCTTTTCCCAGTCACGGGAGGAGAAAGGGGCTATGAGCCACCTAAGTTGTTCGGAGGCGGGGAGCGCTCAGAATATTCTAGCCCAGTGGTCGGCAAACTCATGAGTCCACAGAGCCAAATACCAACAGGACCACGATTGAAATTTCTTTTGAGAGCCACATTTTTTAAGCGTAAACTATACAGGTAGGTACCTTGTTATTAACTTCATTAGGGTCCTCCTAAGGCTTAGGAAGAGCCACACTCAAGGGGCCAGAGAGCCGCCTGTGGCTCTCGAGCCGCAGTTTGCCGACCACGGGGACCCTGGCCTCAGCTTCCACAACGCGGATAAAAGCCAAACCTCATTGCCTTTCTCCGGCATTGGAAGGAACACACTCTATGATTAACACACACATGTCCATTGTAGCTGCCCGCAGCTGTAAGGTACCCGGGTAATTTTTCTATTTTCTCCGTCTCTGTCCATGAATATTCAAGCAGATACCCCACCCGCCGTAGAACACACTCCAGGAAAATATTTTGACTTTCAACAACTCACCTCCGTGCTCCGAGTCCCAGGGAATGTCCGTCCGTCGGTCGGTCGGTCTGTCCCCGGCTCCGGCCAGGGCGGGCGGGGAGCCAGCCGCTATCTGACATAGCGATCAGCGGTAGGAGCTTCTAGTGACAACTCCGCTGACCTCACCCATCATATGACTTCTCCAAGGTCCCCAGGCGAAAGCAAGCCTTACTTTCCCCACCTGGGGCTGTGTGAGCATCTCTCCTGGTTCACTCCTTTGTCTTTCATTCCCTCCTTTAATTTAGTAAGTATTTGGGGGGGGGGGGCTATTTGCCAGCCACGGTGAGCTGTATACGGATGACAAAGTCTAGGCTCTTCCCTCAAGAATTTTCTAGAAGCCCAAGTGATAACCAATTACTTTTCAGATTTCTGAAAGAAATGAACGGTATATAATTGGCTTGAGAAAGAAGGGTTTCATGTAACTCTCCACAAACCTCCCCACCTGTCCACGTATTGGCTTCCATAGAATCTTTAAATAATTTTATCAAAACAAAATATATACCACAAGGGACTCGATAGTTCTTTATTGTTGAAAGTATTACATATGTCCCCCCTTTCCCCCCACGACCCCTTCCACCATTAGCCCCCCCTTCGCCCGCCCCCACCCCCTGCCCCAGGCCTTCAGGGGTGAAGGCCTGAATATATCTTTAAAGAAGAAAGACAGAGACAGAGGGAGAGAGGGGGAGAGGAGAATGCAAACAGAGCCACGCACATGGTAATCATTTGAGAAAAATACGAGATTAATGAGGTGGCCGTGCTCATCTGTTATGCTGCAAAAAGAGGCGCATTCCACGAAGGGGCCGCCTCAGATCTCCGGAGTCGCCGCCTAATACGGTGTGCGGTGCGCATGCCTTGCCTTGAGGGGTACAGACCCGATGGGGAATGGGCAGTCACCAGCCACTGAGAGGGACAATTTTGCGGGGTCAGGGGGTAGGGGGGAGAAGGTGGGAGTGGGCTCTAAGCAGGGTTGAAAATCTGGGGGTGAGGCCACAGAGTACAAAAGGCGTTGGCTTTTTTTTTTTTAATGTTTCTTTATATAAACGTAAGTTACTTTGTAGGCGTTATTTAGCGTCTCAGACCTTCCATCTTTTCTTTGTGTAAAATGAACCCACAGCCAAGGCATTTCGAGGATCAGAAAACTGTATCTGAGATAGTAGATTACAGACTAAATAGTTGGGTTTTCTTTAGTCCTCCCCCCGAGGATATTTTTTCCATTGATTTTAGAGAGAGTGTTAGAGAGGAGGCGGGGAGAGAGAAACATTGATATGAGAGAGACACATCGATTGGTTTGCCGGCCACGCGTGCCCCGACCAGGACCGGGGATCGAACCTGTAACCCAGGTACGACGTGCCCTTGATTGGGAACCCCTGAGCCAAGCCGACCAGGGCAACAGTCATGTTTAATATTTAAACTACTTACTTGTATATTATTATAAGCCATAGCAGTGGGAGACTAGAGTAGAACACTCTAGCTTCATTCTTTCTTTATTTATTTTTTTTAACAACTGCTGCCAGTTCTGAGTCAACTTTTCCTGTAACCAGAGAGACCTGGCCTGTTCCAGTAAGATGACTGGAAACGCTCAGATACCTGCCCGGCCGGCGTGGCTCGTGGCTTAGCGTCGACCTATGAACCAGGAGGTCACAGTCTGCTTCCTGATCCGGGCCCATGCCCGGGTTGTGGGCTCCTCCCTCCCCAGAGTGGGGCGTGCAGGAGGCAGCCGGTCCATGATTCTCTCTCATCATGGATGTTTCTCTCTCTCCCCCTCTCTGAAATCAATAAAAATATTTTTTTTTTAGAAAAAGAAAAGCTCAGATATTTGCTTTTATTCCCTGGTTGTGGATTACATTATATGTTTAGCTGCTAAACAGCCTTACCCTCTAGTTGACTTTATTTATTTTATTTATTATTTTCTTAAAATACGTTTTTATTGATGTCAGAGAGGAAGGGAGAGGGAGAGAGAGAGCGAGAGAAACATCCATGATGAGAGAGAACCATGGATCAGCTGCCTCCTGCAGGCCCCACACTGGGGGTCGAGCTCACAACCCGGGCCTGTGCCCCGATGGGGAATCGAACTGGTGACCTCCTGGTTCCCAGGTTGACGCTCAACCGCGGAGCCACGCAGATCACACACTGGCCGTGACAGGAACACAATGTGTTTTTCGCGGGTCTCCAGGACGCCAGCCACGCATACTTTTATTTCCTCTTTTTTTTTTAAAATCAGCTAATTGCCTATTTGTTCCCGAATATGCACTTTCTTCCGAATGATTTCCACCGGCCCCTGGATTTAATGAACCCCGCGCCCCGCAAGTGCACGCCGGGCTCAGGAAGACGTGCCTTTTAACAAACTCGTAACCCAGAAGCGGTTCTGTGAGAACGCGGCGGCCCCGTCTTCTGAGGTTTGTGGGCCTATAAATACCCCTCCTTCCTTCACGGCCCACAGACAAGGGGGCGACTCCAGAGCATTACTGGGCTTTCATTTCTCCGAGGGAGTCACCGTAAAATAACCACCACAGACATTTCCACCGGCCAATAAATGCCCTTTGGTTATATTCCACCCAGGAGCTGCAGAAAACCGCTTATGGTATATAGACATATATATTTTTTAAATTAGAAAAGTGCAGCCCTAACGCGGCTGATGGATGTTTCTGTCTCATCGATGTTTCTAACTCTCTAGCCCTCTCCCTTCCTCTCTGTAAAAATCTATTAAAAATATTAAAAACAAAAAACAAAAGAAAAGTGCAAGGAAAGGAGAAGCCACGGGAAGACCCGAGAAGGCGATGAATGAGATAAAGTGGCTCCGGTTCCTGCCGATGTGTCGCCTCCCCCAGCGTTTGCCGTCGGAGGGAAGCACAGCGCGTCCCCTGAACGGTCGGCTGTGTCATAATATTTAACAACACCGAGAAAGGTGTTTGTTTTCTCCTGCAAGTTAGAACAGAATCAACAGAGTGCTTAGGAGAGGTAGAAACCGCCCAACGCCCGAGTCGTCTTTAAAGCTGTGCTGGCCCGGCCGGTGTGGCTACGTGGTTGATCATCGACCTGAGAACCAGGAGGTCCCCGGTTCGATTCCCGGTCAGGCCACATGCCTGGGGTACAGGCTTGATTCCCTGGAGGGGGCGTGCACGAGGCAGCCGATCCATGATTCTCTCTCAGCATGGATGTTTCTATCTCTCTCTCCCTCTCCTTTCTTCTCTTTAAAAAAAAAATAAAAAATGGAGTGGGGACAGCGGGGAGAGGTCAATGGGGGGAAAAGGAGAGTTATGTAATACTTTACACAATAAAGAATTCAAATTTTTGCCCTAACTGGTTTGGCCCAGTGGATAGAGCGTCGGCCTGCGGACTGAAGGGTCCCAGGTTTGATTCCGGTCAAGGGCA
>NW_006295823.1:540029-554899 GCF_000327345.1 Myotis davidii | reverse complement strand
AGTCCGGATCCGGGGGGAGAGGGGCCCGGGGGAGCGGCGAGCTGGGCCCCGGGAGACGGGGGCCACCCCGAGCCCGGTGACAAGAGGACGGCGCAGAAGGTGGAGCCGGCCCTGGCGGACTGCTACGGGCCCCTGTCGGGGCAGCTGATCGCCACCATGAAGGAGGCCTGTCGCTACGCCCTGCAGGTGAAGCCGCAGCGCCTGATGGCCGCCATGTACACCTGCGACATCATGGCCACTAGCGACGTGCTCGGTAAGGAGGATTATGGGAAGTCTGGGTCCGAAAACGGCATCTTGCTTCATGTTGTCTATTTCAGTATATTGTTATTGGTTTCAGAGAGGAAGGGAGAGAGAGGGAGAGAGAAACATCCATGATGAGAGAACATCACGGACCGGCTGCCTCCTGCACGACCCACGCTGGGGATCGAGCCTGCAACCCGGGCCTGTGCCTTGAGCAGGAATTGAACCTGGGACCTCCTGGGTCATAGGTGGATGCTCAACCACTGAGCCACGCCGGCCGGGCCCTCCATGAATCTTTAGTCCATACATTATACCGTGATCGGAAAGCAGCTCACAGCTCACAGGGAGAGAAGTGAAAAAGCCATCTCCACTCAAATGCCACAAGGATTCTTAAAAACAGAGCCCTAAGAAGCCGGGTATGGAGGTCCCAGATGAACGCTGGTGGACATTGGGTTCTAAACTACATATTCAGGAAACAGTCCACTGGGTCCCCTCTCTGCACAGTATCGCCCACCCTGGCCAAGGGGGTCCACCCACGCTCACGAGGAGAGAGAAATGGTGTGAAACGGGCAGAAGGAGGAAGTCATGTCCCTGAAGCAGAAAGACCATCGATTTGGGGGGGGGGGGAGCACACGTTTTCATACAGTTCAGCGTTTCTTTAAGGTTTTAATGATCCCAGCGTGTTAGAACCTAACCCCCCGAGGGCGGTAGTGAGGGGAGGGGGTGCACAGCAGCAATTAATAGGAGTCTATAACCCCCCAAACTTCCTCCCGTTGCCCCAAACGTCACGTGCCTGGCTAATGATGCCCAGGCCGTGGCGGCTGTCTGCGTGGCCGGCGAGCTGGCTTCAGGCTCACACCTTCGCTCTTCATAAAAGCTGAGGCGCTCCCTAATGCACCCCCCGCCATCAGACAATCGCTTTACAGCCACTTTCAAGTCCCCCATCGAGGAGGCTACTAGAAAAAATATATATATATGTGTGTATATGTATGTGTATGTGTATGTGTATGTGTGTGTATGTGAATGTGTATGTGTGTGTGTATGTGTATGTGTGTGTGAATGTGTATGTGAATGTGTATGTGTATGTGTATGTGTGTGTATGTGTATGTGTATGTGTGTGTGTATGTGTGTATGTGTATGTGAATGTATAATATAAATACTTTGATGTGCTGGGGGACTTGCTTAATCAGACATTCTAGAGGGGAGGAATGGCCAGGAAAAAAAAATCTCAATAAAAGGCTTTTAAAAGCCGTTAGTGGGTTTGATGGAGTCTGAGCTGCGTGTCTGGGGCCGCTGGAGGCCTGCCAGTGGCAATGGGGTCCAGCCGCCGGGGCCGGAGGACGCCTGGCCGGGGACCAGGACAGAAAACGGGACCAAATAATGTCTTTCCGGGGAAGTGACAGCCGAAATCTGTCCTGTGGCTGTAACTGCTGTGAGGAGGGGGGTGAGGGGGAGAGAATATATTTAAACGTGTTTGCGGGAAAAAACGTAGTCATGCCCACGTTCTAAAGAATCCAATTGAAAAAAATAGGTGGTTTTAATATCGCTGTTTTGTTTGTTTTTTATATATTTTTATTAACTTCAGAGAAAAGGGGAGAGAGGGAGAGAGAGAGAGAAACATCTATGATGAGAGAGAATCATGGATTGGCTGCCTCCTGCACGCCCCACACTGGGGATGGAGCCCACAACCCGGGCCTGTCCCCTGACCGGGAATCGAACCCTGACCTCCTGGTTCATAGGTCAACGCTCAACCACTGAGCCTCACTGGCCAGGCTAATAGAGTTTTTTAGTGAAGTTTTCATTCTAGAAAAACATCATCAAAAAACTAACCCAGACCACCCCTCGAATGTTTAAAAATCAAGCTCGAAATGCCACGTGTCTGACAAAGAAACATCATGGCTTCCTCGCGCTGTTGGTTTCCAGGAAAAGCCAAGCGCATTCGGCAAGCGACGGAGGAGGCCATGGTGGAGGTGGACCAGTACCGGATGCAGAAGGATAAGGAGTTTCGCATGAAACAGGCGAAGGTGAGCCCGTGGGCACTGGTGTTTATGCCACGGGGATCCCAGAGGCACATACGCGTCAGCTGTGACGCAGACCGCACCCCGGGGTGAGCCGATGCGGACCAACCAAGGCTGAGTGCTAAACTAAATCTTACACTTGAGCGAACTTGGCCTCTTCCATTCCAAGGCCTTTTTTTTTTTTTTAAATATATTTCTTTATTGATTTCAGAGAGGAAGGGAGAAGGAGAGAGATAGAATCATCAGTGATGAGAGAGAATCATTGATTGGCTGCCTCCTGCACACCCCACACTGAGGATGGAGCCTGCAACTCAGACATGTGCCTTTGACCGGAATCGAACCTGGGACCCTTCAGTCCACAGGCCGACACTCTATCCACTGAGCCAAGCCAGCCAGGGCCCAAGGCCTTTTGATTGGCCACCTCAAGTGTCAATCAACAGTTATCGACTCCTACCTACACACTACATATTAAACGTTACCTTCTCAAATGCACACATGGAAGGGATTCTTTCAAGGATGATTGCAAATAACACATTCTTTTTTCTTTTTTAAAAAATATATCTTCATTGATTTCAGAGAGGAAGGGAGAGGGAGAGAGAGAGATAGAAACATCAAGGATGAGAGAGAATCATGGACCCGCTGCCTCCTGCACGCCCACTACTGGGGATCAAAACCGAGACCCAGGCATGTGCCCTTGGCCGGAATCGAACCCGGGACCCTTCAGTCCGCAGGCCGATGCTCTATCCACGGAGCCACACCAGCTAGGGCCAAACGACACATTCGTGACCAACACGTTTTCGTAAGAGACACGCTTCAGAAAACTTTTTTTTTCAAACTATACGCGTTGACTGGTAGAATCAACAACAAGTGCTCTACAATGTTGTAGAACGGGTTTGTGGGCCCAAACTTCCATTAGCGAACTCAAGATTTACAGGTGACCAAGGTGCATGTGGTTGCAAATTGCTGAAAAGTCTGGTATTTCCTTAGGTTTTTCTGCCTCTGTCTTCCTCTCCCTTCCTCTCTGAAATCAATAACAATAATTTAAAAAAATAAAGAAAAAGAAAAATGCAATGACAACCCTTGTCGATGAACACGGGGTGACGATGCTGAACCCACATTTGCTTTTCACTGGGCCGTGACCTGCCGGGGACCCTTCCTGGTTTGGGAAAAGTGTACCTACCCCCCCCCCGGTGACCCTGGTGATGGTACCATCCCCGGAGGACATCCTGGCACATAACGCGGGAGGTGCACACACCGCAGGGCCGTCGTAGGGAAACGGGGCCGGAGCAGATTGAACTTGGGAAGCGCTCGGGGCGGACGCCGTGGGCAGGGCCCTGACTCTGTGTCATTCCATAGGCCATGGGCTCGCAGAGCAACCTGGCGGAGGAGATGGAGGCGCAGGCGCTGGAGAGGATCACGGAGCTGACGGGGAGCTACCGCCGCTGCCTGGAGGGGGTGCTGGCGTGGGTGCTGGGCCTGGTCTGCGACGTGAGGCCGGGGCTGCACCTGAACTACAGAGGCCAAGTTCACCCGGACTGAAGCCGGGGCCGCGGCTCCATGGCTCCGTAAAGGGGTCTTGCAAGTCACCTGCTGGCTCCTGGCTTCCCGTCTTGTGGGATTTTTTTAAAAAATATATTTTACTGATTTTTACAGAGAGGAAGGGAGAGGGAACGAGAGATAGAAACACCAATAAATGATTATAATAAAGAACAGTGGTGGTTACTGTTGCTATCGTTGAAAAGGAACTAAGCCAGATAAGCTGACTTAAGGGGACACGTGAGGAGGGAGGAGGCGGTGGGGCGAGAAGAGCAGAAACTCGCGGTCATGGACGGGCACAGCAGGTCTGCACGGCGGCCGGGGCGCGATCCTGTTTGTAAGGGGAGCTGCTCCTCGTCGGGTCAGGGGGGTTCGGCGGAGCAGACGCTGTGGGGACCCGTGTCTATCCCGTGAGCGCCTCCCCGAAACAGCACCTGTTAGCGTGTTATCGCTGTTATGCATGTGCCGTCCATTAATGAGGGTCCGTGTGCCCCACAGAGAGACCCCAACGCAGCCCAGCGGAGCTCGCGGGCACAGGGGGGCACCTCGCCAATATCTGGGAGGCCTGGCTCCCGGGAAATCACAGTTTGGACTCACAGTTCCGAGAGACGCTTTCCTAAGCAAAAAAAGGGGGGAAAATGCAAATATGTCCAAACACCCCCAGTAACACCGTGGGCTCCCGTCCACGCCAGAGGCACGTTCCCGCCCCACAGCGACATGCCGGGCTCAGGTGGCTCAGTGGTTGGGCGTCGACCTATGAACCAGGAGGTCACGGTTCGATTCCCGGTCGGGGCGCGTACCTCGGCTGCAGGCTCCATCCCCAGGCCGTCTTCAGACGCAAGCAGGTGGCAACCAAATGATGTGTCTCTCTCTCATAGATGTTTCTCTCTCTGTGTGTCTCCATGTCTCTCTCTCCTTTCTCTCTCTCTCTCTCTCTCTCTCTCTCTCTCTCTCTCTCTCTCTCTCTCTCTCCCTCCGTCCCTCCCTCCCTCCTCCTCTAAAAATCAATGGAAGAAAATACCCTCTGGTGGGGATTAACACATAACGGAATTTAAAATAAATAAATAATAAAGGTGGGACGTCCATCCTTGGTCTTGGGCGCTGCCCTGTCATTGCATTTGTGGGTTCACTTCACGCTGATCCTCAGAAGAGCGGAGGGACATGTGTGTTTCTGCCTCCGTCCGGGGGGGGCCCTTTTCCAAGCTGAACTTTAAGGGGGGATTTCTCAGGCCAGGGAGTGTGCCAAGACGTTGCTCCCGATACGTGGGAACCAGACTCCCAAACCAGGAAATGCTGGCCAGACACAGCCCAGCCCAGCCCAGTACTGGGTTCAAGCTTCTGGCTCCCCGACGGGTGCCGGCCATCCCGTCTCCGAACACGAGATGGCGCTGTGCACTCGCTGAACTTGGAACCCACCCAGCCCGCCCAGCATTTGAAAGAGAGAGAGAAAAAAAAAGAGGAGATGCTAATTTTTCCTTTCTGGGTTTGCTGGCCTGACACGGATCCTTAAGGAAATGCATGTGAATGATGTAACAGTTATTTCATTGAAGTTTCGGGGCGGGGGGGGGGGGGGGGGGACGCATCCTTGATTTAACCAGGGAAACGGGACTTTCTTACAAATACGAGAAACCATCCAATTAGCAGGCGAAGGCTATTCAGAGAATGCATGTGTGTGTGTGTGTGTGTGCGTGTGTGTGCGTGTGTGTGTGTCTGTCTCGGCCGCAGGTTTTATATGACAAAGGGGACGTCTGAGCTGGCTGGGTGCTTTGTAGTCTGGCTGGCGAGGCGGGTGCGCCAGGGCAGGTGCTAATGAGGCCGAGGTCACCCCGATTCCATTCCTGCCGGAAGGTACGTTCCACTCCCAGAACCCACGGCCGCTCCTCGCAATGACGGTGACCTTGCGTACAACCCGCCCCTCCCACACACCAACGCCGGGTCTTCAAAGATTCCCGGGCGCCGGAAGGCCCGGGGTCGGAATAAACACATCATTACGGGGAGATGGAAACCGCGCCGAGGGGTCCCCTGCGAACAGCAGACGGCACGGTCGCTCTCTAGGAAAGAGGGGTGTACCGCCAGCACGGCTGACCAGCCAGTGCCGTTCCCGTCTGCACGTTCGGGTAAATTGTTCATTTATTGTAGATGCCGGGCAGGGAGCTGGATCCCCAGGGAGAAGGGCCTAAGGGAGGGCCGGTATGATTCCATTCCTGCCGGAAGGTACGTTCCACTCCCAGAGCCCACGGCCGCTCCTTGCCATGACGGTGACCTTGGCTCTGACCAGCCCCTCCCACACACCAACGCCGGGTCTTCAAAGATTCCCGGGCGCCGGAAGGCCCGGGGTCGGAATAAACACATCATTACGGGGAGATGGAAACCACGCCGAGGGGTCCCCTGCGAACAGCAGACGGCACGGTCGCTCTCTAGGAAAGAGGGGTGTACCGCCAGCACGGCTGACCAGCCAGTGCCGTTCCCGTCTGCACGTTCGGGTAAATTGTTCATTTATTGTAGATGCCGGGCAGGGAGCTGGATCCCCAGGGAGAAGGGCCTAAGGGAGGGCCGGTATCGGGACTTCCCAGTCTCGCTAGAAGATCAACGGGCAAACGGATATCGGATAACGTAGCACTTGACACCCCCTGACGTAGACATCAACTGCCAAGGAAGCGGGAAGAAGGTCCAACCCCCAGGTGATCACTGGAGCCCGATCCCCAAAGATTCACCAGCATCCGACGGCGAGACGTGGACAGGGCCTTCGGGGAGGACGGGTGGCGGGGCGGGGAGGTGTCTGAGATTTGGGAGCATCCCCTGCGCCTAGGATTTGGGGTCTCAAGGGCGTCAGACAAGCTGTGCACAAGGGAACTGACAGATGTGCCTCTCTCACCGACGTGGACAGGGCCTTCGGGGAGGACGGGTGGGGGGCGGGGAGGTGTCTGAGAATTTGGGAGCATCCCCTGCGCCTAGGATTTGAGGTCTCAAGGGCGTCAGACAAGCTGTGCCCAAGGCAACCGACCGATGTGCCTCTCTCACCTGAACGTTTCTCTCTCTCGCTCTCTCTCTTTCCTCTTCCTGCACGCCCCCTACTGGGGATCAAGCCCACAAGCCAGAATCGAACTCAGGACCCTTCAGTCTGCAGACCAACGCTCCATCCGCTGAGCCACACCAGCCAGGGCTTACATATCTCACCTTGCATGTGTGTGAAGCACCCCGGGTTCAGCACACACTGTATCCGTACCTCCGCAAATATATTTCAGTGAAATCACGCGTGAGCCAGGAGAAAAGCATCAAATCATAAAAGACTCACCTGAATTCTGTTCCTGGAAGGCACGTGGGAGGTGCCACGGGGGGCGACATTGCGGGGGGCGGGCGGTGGGCAGAGCCTTCCAACCCCAGGAAGCTGCAAACCAATGAAAGAGGCAACGTTAGCACCAGTGGCAAGAAAGCAGATGACGCAAAAGTCAGGAAATAACTGTGCCCCTCACTCAAGGTTCGAACACAGCGAGTTACGAACAACTGCCGAGCGGGGCGTGTATCCAAGATGGATTAACATGTTCCAGGGCGGCTTTTTCATTTGTTTTTTTAAGGGAAGGACAGTTTATTTTAAAAAGCGGCACCACGCTGATCTTCATGACCAGCAGACACATCCAGGATGACTCTGTAAAAATATTTTTTTATTGATTTCGGAGAGGAAGGGAGAGGGAGAGAGAAAAACACATCAATGATGAGAGAGAATCATTAACCGGAGGCTCTATTTTAATACTAGAGGCCCGGTGCACGAAATTTGGGCAATCAGGGCCCATCAGGGCCTTCCGGCTGCCAGCCCAGGCCTCCCTTCATTCCACGCCACCCCCTGGTGGTCAGCACATGTCATCGCAAGCGATCGAGCTCCCGGTCTTCCAGTCGAACTCTCGAGGGGACAATTTGCATCTTAGGCAAACATATAGAAATATGTTTTCATGCAAAGGTGTGGATGTAGAGTGTATGTTCTCCATGGAAGTTAAAAAATCCCAAGATTGTAACACAGAGAGAACCACTAACCACACTCTTAAAAACATTGTTGTCCTGGCGTCAGAGCCACGAACAACCTTCTGAAGTCGGGGGAGCCGGCAAGTGCCCGGATGGGTGACATCGCTCACCGACACGCAGACGCCGGGGAAACGCCGGGTGTGTCCCAAGGCAGCTTATCTGTTTGTAAATAAAACGTCCCTCATCCCACGGAGCAATGGGTGCCTCAGACAGGAAGGAATGCAATCGGCGAAGCTGATTATTCCTTCTCTCACCAGCCTCCTCCCCCAGGCAGGCGGCCGCCGGGTTTTCCCAGATGTAAATTAGGGAGACATCTCCCACAGGCCCACGTGGAAGATTATTTTTTAACATAATAATTAAGCCCAATTGGTGTGGCTCAGCGGTTGAGAGCCGACCTGTGAACCAGGAGGTCAGGGTTCGATTCCCGGTCAGGGCACAGGCCCGGGTTGCGGGCTCCATCCCCAGTTGGGGGCGTGCAGGAGGCAGCCGATCCATCACTCTCTCTCATCATGGATGTTTCTCTCTCTCCCTCTCCCTTCCTCTCTGACATCAATTAAAATATTTAAAAAGAAGAAGAAATGACATGGACTTGAGGGTTCATATCACTCACTTTGAGGCCTCAGTAGGAGTCACTAAACACAGAGTGAGCCCGTGCAAGTGGCATTTATTCACCTGCACTTCGACCACATAACTCTCCTCCTCCCCTCCCTGCCCCAGAGTCACTTCTGGAAAAGATCTGGGGAGACTTGAAAACAGGTTAAAAAAACAAAACAAAACAAAAAAATAGCCCATGACGAAAACGCCCGAGCAAAGTGTTAACAAAACGGAGGCGGCGGAAGCTAAATATTTAGGTTCGAGGGCAAGAGGGAGAGCGGCCTCTTAGGTCCGGGGCGGAGGGAGGAGCAGCTGTGGGATCCCAGCGAGGCTGGAGGGAACCTCCCTCCCAGTGAGAACCTTCTCGGTGACCAGCCGGCCACGGGCCTCTGATGGTTTCAGAGCGAACTCAGGGGCCTGGCCTCCCAGGGTGCCGATCAGCATCACAGTGTGGACGCGCGTGCCTCGTAAAGAGGTTAAAATCTGACCCACGTTGTCTAATAAACGTCAGGAAAGCCGTCATTGGGAGGCAAGAACATGCTTGATCTACACAATTCCCCCCTCCCTCTCTCTCTCTCTGTAAACAGGACGCTGCCAAACCAGAGGGAGAGGGAGAAACATCCATGATGAGAGAGAACCATGGATCGGCTGCCTCCTGCACGCCCCGCACTGGGGATCTCGCCCGCAACCTGGGCCTGTGTCCTTGACCGGAATCGAACCAGGGACCCTTCAGTCCGCAGGCTGACGCTCTATCCACTGGGCCACACCAGCCAGGGCTCATTTGTTTCTTTTATTCTCAAAAGCTGGGCTTTCTCCACACGTTGCCTAAGGAGGTCCTAACGGCCTCTCGGAAGGAAAAAGTCAGCCGTCTGCTGCACGCGGCCACGTCGGTTAGAATAACAACGTTTCCCGCTATTCCCAGACGCCTGTCGGTCAGCAGGCCCAACAGCACGTCTAGACCGAGGCCCGTCCAACAGGAACACAAAGGAAAGGGTGCAGAGTTACCTTATTGGGTGGCCCAGCCTTTTCAGCATTTGCACCTCATTTGGAATCTCCAAGTCCTAGAAGAATGTGCCCGTTGGTTTATTCATTCAACAAACACGTAGGCGGAGGGAGGGGCAGGGGGAGGGATCAGGAACGGATCCACACACTGTAGACACTGCATCACCAGGAAGGTCAGACCAAGAGCTTCTGACCCGAGAGGGTCCCCTGACAAGGCCTCATCGTAGCGTCGAATAACACTTGACCGACTGCAAATGAGACACTTGGAGTTGAAGGGAATGGGTTGAATTCCCAGGACCACCACCATTCACTGCGGGCGACTTCTCTGAACCCTACTTTCCAAGAGGTGTGTGGTCCTTTTTCCTTTCTTTCTTTTTTTCCAATATATTTTTACTAGAGGCTCGGTGCACAAATTCGTGCATGGGTGGGGTCCCTCGGCCTGGCCGGCGATCGAGACCGCAGGAGGTTGGCCGGCCATGGGAGATTGGCTGTGGGAGCACACTGACCACCGGGGGGCAGCTCCTGCGATGAGCGTCTGCCCCCTGGTGGTCAGTGTGTCGTCATAGCGACCGGTCGACCAGTCACTTAGGCTTTTATATATATAGATTGATTTCAGAGAGGAAGAGAGAGAGAGAGAAACATCAATGATAAGAATCATGGATCGACTGCCTCCTGCATACCCCACACTGGGAATCGAGCCCACAACCCGGGCATGTGCCCTGACCGGGAATCGAACCCGGGACCTCCTGGTTCATAAGTCAACGCTCAACCCCTGAGCCATGCCGGCCGGGCCTACGATGGGCTTCTCAATTTACGCCCTCTCCTTGCCTTTTTAGAAATATGATTATTATGGCCAAATGGCACTTGCTGTTTTAAGATTCTCTGGATGATAAACATTGATGTCCCATCCTCTTTCAACATTATTTTCTTTTCCAAACGTGAAGCGCCCAGACCCATTAAAAAGTTTAAAATTTCCCAAGTCTTGGTGTAGCGGGAACAGACACGCGTTTCTCCTCTTCCGCCTCCTGCGTGTGCCTCGTCGGGGTTCTGTTCCTACAGAGGAGCCCTTTTCCCCAAATTTATTTCCAGCGACTTTTGTTTTCCTGGAGGGACCTTTGAAACGCTATATTGCTACTTTTCATGTTTTTTATTTGCCCCGTGGAGCAATAAAAGCTCAAAGGCTCATAAATATGCATTCTGCGGACGCGTTGTGCTGACAAAGGGCTGCTCGGGTAGCTGGCGCTGCCTTTGGGGAGCAAGGAGGGTTATGGTGCGAGGTTGGGGGGGGAGAAAAGCAAGGAGGAGAGCAGAGGAAACGGGAAGGGAGGAAGAGAGGACATGGAACGTCCTCTGAGGGGAATGGAGGAACCGCCACAACGAGGAGGAAGGAGGAATCCACGGGGAAGGGAACACGCAGGAGGAAATCACAGACCGCAGTGCGGCCGTGTCCCATAAACGCTTTATCATTATCTCGAGAGAGAGATCTGTTTTCCCACCAAAGATCTGAGGTTGTTGTGCGGTTCTTTGTTCCCCTTGAAATGGTTTAAACTGGACAAACTACAATATTATAGTCTGATGTGGGTCAGGCTTTTCTTAAAACCAATTTCGGGCCCGGCTGGTGTGGCTCAGTGGTCGAGCGTCGACCTATAAGCCAGGAGGTCACGGTTCGATTCCTGGTCAGGGCACATGCCTGGGTTGTGGGCATCATCCCCAGTGTGAGGCGTGCAGGAGGCACTGCCTCTTGCACACTTCCCACTGGGGATGTGCCCGCAACCAAGGTACATGTCCTTGGCCGGAATCGAACCTGGGACCTCTCAGTCCGCAGGCCGACGCTCCATCCACTGAGCCAAACCGGTTTCGGCAAGAAATATATTTTTTTTAAAAACACACACACACAAGGAGAAATTAGTCATTGTCTCTACCCTATCAATTATTTCTTTCTCACTTATAGTCATAGTTATGTACAATTTGCATCCCTTTTTTCACTACCTTAAATAGGACCACACTGCGACGCTGTCTTTGTAGAACTGAAGCCGGAGGCGTTTTCCAACTTCCACTTCCAAAGTGCTCACAGTTCCCCGTTTTTCTCAAACCGAGTTTTCATTCACGTACCTGTGCGGGTCCCCATTCCCAGCGGAGGGGGGTGAATTGGAAACGGGGGAGCTACGTCATGATTCACTGTCCCGCACGCTGGCCCCTGGCCTCGGAGAGCATGTTGTGGGGGCGGGGGCCTCGGCGTCTGCTCCTCTGGCCAGGTGCTTTCCTGTCAATTTTTATGGAATGCAAAAGGAGTTTTTTGTTTTATTTTGTGTTTTTTTTGTAAAGCTTAAAAAAAATCTACATCTTATACTTGTGCTACCATACTTAAAAGAACAAGAAAATAAATAAGAAACTGGGATGCAAAAAAAAAATCGGTTCTAGATGTTTAATTGAATGCTGTGTGCACATCACATCTTCCATGTTATTTTTATTTATTAATCCTCACCGGAGGATTGGGCTGGATCCCCAGCGTGGGGCGTGCAGGAGGCGGCCGGCCCATGAGTCTCTCTCATCATGGATGTTTCTCTCTCCCTCTCCCTTCCTCTCTGAGATCATTAAAAATAAAAATAAAATAATAAAAGGAAACAGGTGAGATTGTGTTTAAAAGCGTGGACTACCTACAGAAGCCGGGGCTCCCACGGGTTACTGCCGGCCGTGGGGTCGGGGCTGGGAGGCCGGGAGGGAGAGCCGGGCGTGGCAGTGGCACGGAGGCCTCAGGGTGGGACGAGGAGGCAGCGGAGTGCTTTGAGGACAATGTCAAGTGGGAATCGGAGGGACACGACGTGTGGACTATGGGGCTCAGGCACTGACCGTCACTGAGAGGCGTGGACAAGGGGCGGCTCGGCGAGTCTTTTCCCCGAAGCCCGCTCATTTCAAACCACGCAGCATCGGACGCTGGCCCCCACGGGCCTCCTGGACGGGGCACCTCCCGGCCGGGCCATTCTCCCGGCGCCCCAGAAGTCGGAGAGCGGTACAAATCGGGCGGTTTGTACTTCATTTTCCTCCTGGGCTGGAGGGAAACTTTAAAAGTTTAACGAATCTATTGGCCATTGATTGGGTCTGTCAGTCAACGGGATGGGCCTCCTTCGGGGAATCCTCTCTCCTCGCCCCGTGCTTTCCTGAGGCCGCACACACAGAGCCCGAAACATCAAAGGTGTACATGCACACACACACTTATACACACTCAGACGTATGTATACACACACTTCCTGAACCCGCCTCCCATCACCGTCTCATCGCCCACACGCAGCGTGGACTTCGGTTGTCTTTTTAGTTGAGGCCGCACACACAGAGCCCGAAACATCAAAAGAGGTACATGCACACACACACTTATACACACTCACAATACACACACTCATACACTACACACACGCTCAGACGTATGTATACACACACTTCCTGAACAACCCACCTCCCGTCACCGTCTCATCGCCCACACGCAGCGTAAACTTCGGTTGTCTTTTTAGGATGTGTTCAGTGTGTGTATGTGTGTGTGTGACGGTGTGACTGTGTGTGAGCCTGCACGCATGTGTATGTGTGTGCAAGAGTGCGCATGCATGTATGTGTGTATAAGTGTGTGTGTACATGTGTTTGCTGTGACTGTGTATGTGAGCCTGTGTGTGATTATGTGTATGAGTGTGAGCATTGTGTGTATGTGTGTGCATGCATGTGGCTGTATGCGTGAGCATGTATGCATGTGTGTGCATTAGTGTGTATGTGTGTGCATTATGTGTATATGTCTGTGCAAGAGTATATGTGTGCGTGACTATGTATGTACATAAGTGTGTGTATGGGTGTGTGTGTGTGTGTGTGTGTGTGTTAGTGTGTGTGAGTGTGGGTGTGTGTGTGTGAGTGAGTGAGTGAGGGTGTGACTGTGTGTGAGCCTGCACGCATGTGTATATGTGTTTGCAAGAGTGTGCATGCATGTGTGTGTGCATGTGTGGCTGTATGTGTGAACATGTATGTGTGCATTAGTGTGTGTATGTGTATGAGTGCTTGTGTGTGTGCATTGTGTGTATATGTCTGTGCGAGAGTATATGTGTGTGTGACTGTGTATGGACGTGAGTGTATGTATGTGTGTGCATGTGAGTGTGTGTGGCTGTGAGTCTGTGTATGAGTGAGTGTGGGTGTGTGTGAGTGTGTGTGAGTTAGTGTGTGTGTGTGAGTGAGTGAGGGTGTGTGCTGAGCTTTCCCAGGGGCTGTTTATTTGCTTTCTTTGAGGTTTTTTCCCCTGAGAGCCGGTCACTGAGCCACAGGAGCCGCTGTGGCCTCAGCTGTGCGCTGTGAACGGGCTCCTCTCCCTCCGACGGCGGCTCCTGTGAAAGGGGCCCCTCCCTCCCAGCGACTGGAAGTCACTGCGTGAAGGAGCCTGGGACTCGGTTCCTGGACGTGCAGCCGCCCAGGGGCAGTGAGGCAGAACCTTCATCGGTCAGTGGGCAGGGCGGGCGGAGGGTGCACCCAGATGCCCGCGGTGCTGAGGGAGCTGAGGCAGGAGACCGCTCCCAGGAGCCCCCAGTCCAGGTGCCAAGGAGAGAGGATGATGGACCGGCTGCCTCCTGCACGCCCCACGCTGGGGATGGAGCCTGCCACCCGGGCCTGTGCCCTGACGGGGAATCGAACCCTGACCTCCTGGTTCATAGGTCGACGCTCACCACTGAGCCACGCGGGCCGGGAGGGGCTAGAGTTTCCTTAACGGTTGGAATGAAGCGCCTGCTTTTCCTCGGTGCCTGTAGGGACTCCCACTAACCCCTCACTCCGACTGGCCCCGGGAACCTATTGATAGAACCCAACGCGTTCCGACAGCCCGTCGGCTCCGCGCAACCCGAGGACGTCCATAAATTACTTTAAAGGCATAATAGATCTCCACGGCCACCCGCATCGATTGAGTGTCAGGAATGAAATATTGCATTTCAGCTCCGCCGGCCTCTTGGAGGAGACGGGGGCGGTAATTGGGCCTCCTGCGAAGCGCAATTTATGACCCGCGGTTCCGGGGGCCAGTCGCTTCCGGGGGCCGTTGAATGAGACGTGGGCGCGGCCCCGAGCGTGGACAGCGCTCCCCACCCGGTCACCAAGGGCCGCGCCCCACGCAATCAGATTCCGTTTGTGAAGGCGAAGGGTTAGCCTCCAGGAGCTCGTCCTGCAAAATCCTCTCCGCCTCAGCCAAGCGGAGTATTTGGCCAAGGATCTCAGCTCTAAATGAAAGGGTTCCCGCCCTGGCTGGTGTGGCTCAGTGGGTAGAGCGTTGGCCCGCGGACTGAAGGGTCCCGGGTTCAATTCCAGTCAAAGGCACGTACCGAGGTTGCAGGCTCCTCCCTGGCCTGTGCCCTGGTCAGGGCGTGTGCAGGAGGCAAGCAATCGATGCGTTTCTCTCACATCAATGTTTCTCTCTGTCTTTCCCTCTCTCTTCCACTCTATCTAAATCAA
>NW_006295823.1:514533-520313 GCF_000327345.1 Myotis davidii | reverse complement strand
AGCGTTGGCCTGCGGACTGAAGGGTCCCGGGTTCGATTCCGGTCAAGGGCATGTACCTTGGCTTCGGGCACATCCCCAGTGAGGGGTGTGCAGGAGGCAACTGATCGATGTTTCTCTCTCACCGATGTTTCTAACTCTCTATCCCTCTCCCTTCCTCTCTGTAAAAAAGCAATAAAAAAAAATTTAAAAAGGCCCTTCCCACGCCAGCTTCGAGGGCGGGAGACATGAGGAGAGGGTTCTCTTTCTTTTTTTGTAATTGACTTCAGAGAGGAAGGGAGAGGAAGGGAGAGAAACATCAGTGATGAGAGAGGATCATGGATCGGCTGCCTCCTGCACGCCCCACACTGGAGATTGAGCCCGTAACCCAGGCCTGTGCCCTGACAGGGAATCGAACCCTGACCTCCTGGTTCATATAACGCTCATCCCCTGAGATGGTGTCCAGGCCGATCCTTCCTGTAGCCTCGCCGTTGGCATGCGTTTGGCGGAAACGGCTTTTATCTGAAGTTTTTACTGGAAGAAATCCACCACCCAGATTGATGACTCAGCAGAAATACACGTTTTTTTTAAAAAGCCATCGTCCCCCCGGGGCCAAACCTAAGCTCGTGCATGTGACATCGCTGCACGAGGTGCACGATCCACCGCCTGGGGACTGATGCTCTGACTGGGAAACACTACTCCCGCCTCTAAGGCCGGGGGTTGGGGGGGGGTCGCTTTTTCAATTCCTCGCTTTTAAGTCAGGGGGGAATTCCTGTGGTTTAACCTACAGTTTAACTGGGTCTCAAGGGCACAACGCACATAAACACTCACACATTCACACATGCCTGCGTGCACAAATGCAGACGTGTGTACTGCACGCTTGCACACATACCCATGCATGTGCACACAAGCATGGACACTGCACATACTCGCATGCAGACACACGCCTGCACAGGCCAGCACACACGTCGGCTACGTGTTCCCTCTGCCCGCAGGACAGTGACATGACTCCCCGAGCCCGTGGACGGGCGGGCAACGGACATCACACCGCTCTGCCTCTCCACGCGCCCGGCGTGGGGGTCGTTCCGTGACGGGCCGTCCCCGGGGAGCAGCGAGGAGCGGAGGGAGGACACGCTGTGGCCCAGCCGCCTGCGCTGCCGCCGATCAATGGTCAGGACAGCGGGGCCCTCGCTAACGAGCCGCCGCGGGGACCGCGCTGGTGCCGACGCAGAGGAGGCGGAACCGATTGGAAGGCGAGATGATGGCTCCGTCTCGGGGTGCAAAGCTCCCCATCTGACTTCTGTGGACATGAGAGCGGCTTTCGGCCTCGCCGGGAAGAGCGCCGCTTAGGACGGTTGCCGGGAGGGACTGTGCTCGGCCGTCTGGTTCGCAGGTGCCACAGCCCCGCTGCCGGCTTTGTATCAGGGACACGGCTCCCACCCAACGCACCCCCATTCCGGGAGGACAGCCATTTCCGTGTGCGTTTTTCTGTGAAAAGGTGTTAAAAATCCATAGAAGCCTGAAAAAAGTCCACCAAATCGATCCCATGGCCACCTCGTTATTCTGGGAGACTCAGCAGGGCTCTCCCAAATGCTGTCTGGGGTACGCTGGAGAGTTCAGAGGGACATGGAGGTGACAGGTGTCGTGCTGGAGAGAAGAGGGGCGGGAGGCCATGCCACAGTTCAGGGCACAGTCGGACACCACCTCAGGGTCAGCCAGGCTCCCCCGTCGCCCCGACAGGGCCGATCTGGGGCGACTCCAGGACAATCGAGCGAGGGGCTCGAGGAAGGGCTGTTTCCGAAGTAGGATGGTGGGCGAGCAAAATCGTGGCAGACGTGAGGGGAAAACACCACAGAGACGTAAGGCGTTCACTGTGCTCGGTTTTTAACTGCACGTTTTTATTGGTATGAGGATATGATACAATGTTCCAAGCTGACATCTGAGTGTTCTCAGTCTGTGTATCTGACGCATTAACAAAATAAAAGTCTTTCACAAAGGAAGTCCGTGGGACAGAACTGTGCACCCCCATTCCGGGAGGACAGCCATTTCCGTGTGCGTTTTTCTGTGAAAAGGTGTTAAAAATCCATAGAAGCCTGAAAAAAGTCCACCAAATCGATCCCATGGCCACCTCGTTATTCTGGGAGACTCAGCAGGGCTCTCCCAAATGCTGTCTGGGGTACGCTGGAGAGTTCAGAGGGACATGGAGGTGACAGGTGTCGTGCTGGGGAGAAGAGGGGCGGGAGGATGTGCCGCAGTTCAGGGCACAGTCGGACACCACCTCAGGGTCAGCCAGGCTCCCCCGTCGCCCCGACAGGTCCGATCTGGGGCGACTCCAGGACAATCGAGCGAGGGGCTCGAGGAAGGGCTGTTTCCGAAGTAGGATGGTGGGCGAGCGAAACCATGGCAGACACCACAGAGGGGAAAACACCACAGAGACGTAAGGCGTTCACTGTGCTCGGTTTTTAACTGCACGTTTTTATTGGTATGAGGATATGATACAATGTTCCAAGCTGACATCTGAGTGTTCTCAGTCTGTGTATCTGACGCATTAACAAAATAAAAGTCTTTCACAAAGGAAGTCCGTGGGACAGAACTGTGGGAATAGGAGGCACGGGGGGATTATGCGCTTGCGGGTTATACACATAATACATTCATTGTAAAGGGGAGAACATTTCACGTGAGTAACATTTTGGCGAAAATAAATATCATGTAAATGTGAACAGCGACAGCTGGAGTACATCGACATGGGGACAGGGTTTTGTAACGGGAGCCGGGCAGGGTGGGCACACGCGGGAAGCGCTGTGGCATCAGTAAACTACACTCATCGCACACGGGAGTGAGCGCCTTATTTACACAGGGACACCCCGGCCACCCCGGCCACCACCCCAACCCTTGGCGTACGCACCGGCGTCACCCACGTCACCAGGGCACCGGCGTCTCCATCCGGCTTAGAATCAGATGCACCTTTCATTTTACTGCCCCTCGGATCAAGTAAAATGCTTCGCTTAATCAATACGAAACTCACAATAGAAACAGAAGTATATAAAGAGCATCATTTGACGTGCGGTTATAAAACTTTAAACTCTGATTGCCTTCACGATGCTTCGCAATGACCCCTCAAAATCCAACTTTGTCTTTCACCCGGTGGCCTCTTCAGGAGAAAGATGGACATGACGGTAAGTTTCCTCGAGTGGAAAATGACCACGGGTTCCCCTGGCCGTTCGATTCCTCCACCCCCACCCCCCGAGTTCCTCCCGGCAGACGGGGTCGCTGGAAAGGAAGCTCACTCCTTCGCTTATGAGTTTGAAGCACCGTGAGGGGTGCAGCCGATGGGTCTTCGATCCGGGGATTTTTGGTGATTGCAAGAAAAAGGAGGGTGTGGGTTCCCAGCGAGGAACAGCTCATCTCACCAACCCCATCGCGCCCCTGGGCGACAAAACCCACCCTCCCCGTCGCGGGAGACCAGTGTGTGGGCGCTCAGGGCGCGTGTCAGCTGTCACTCAGGCGCTGGGACCTGGGAAGACACGCACCAGCCCGCACACACGGCCCCCAGGCCCGTCTGCCTCTCCCAAGGTCAACCCCCTCGTTCCCAGGGGCCGTCACCGATGAAGACTCACCGATGAAGATCCGGGGCTGGGCACACCGGGGAGAGGCAGGGTGTACACCTGGGCGCCCTTTGCACGTTTAAAGTGGACACACGACTTGAATGTATCCCTTGTCTGTGAGAGATACTTACATGAAGACACAGGGCCGGCGGTGGGTTCTATCCGCTAGAGGGCGCTGTTCTCCCCCAAGACGCCGTGCGTGGGCAGGAGGTCAGATCCCAAGGTCACAGCAAGGTCACAGGGTGGCACCGCGTTGTCCCTTGGTGGTGACGGCCGCTCTGGTCACCGCTCGCATGGGGCACGCGGGGAACAGACGTGCCCGCACAGCCTCCACGAGACCGTCCACTTCCTCGCCCTCCACGAAGTACTGCCCTCGCCCTCCCCACGCGTGGATGCAGCACGTGCTCAGAGCTTCGCAACAGAAACAAACGTCCGTCTCCCCAGATCCACCCCACACCGGCTCTCACCTCCGTACACACATGCTGAGTCACGCCTCGTCGCCCGCACAGACCCGCACACCTCCCTCCCTGCCTGCCTCCCCTCCGACCACCGACACCCACGTGCAGAGGGTGCACTGGGCGAGGGTAGGAAACACAGCCTCCATCCCAGGCCGGGGCTGGGACACCACATCCTTCTCAGGGCACAAGGTGGTCGGGATCCGAGACAGTCCCGGGTAAGACGCACGGAGGACATAAATAAGGAAGGATCGTGGAGAATACAAAAGGTTTTCTGAAGGGAACCGATGAAGCGCCCATGAAATCCATGAATCAAAGCGTACGCTTACACTCTAGGGCACAGCTGTGGTTAAGCCCTCGGGTTTGTAAGGAAACTGAAAGACGGCACTGCAAGGTGATTCAAAGGCTATTTTCAAATGTACAAACAGTAATAAAAACAGAGAAAGCCACGGAACGCACACCCTCCGAGGTCACCGCCACGCCAGCCACGCCAGCCTTAACCACTTTTAAACGGGCTCATGAATACGTTTAATGCGGAGAGGACGCCAAAGGTGGGGAAACAAGACAAAACAAGGCGGAAAATCTTCAGTGTCTGACTCACATTCCGTCCCCAATGGCTTCACATTTCAGAGCTGCGTTTTGAATGTGAAGAAGTTTCAATGTTTCTCCAACGGTGACCTCTCTCTTAAGAATGACACTGTGACAGCTACAATGCTAAGAACTAAAACACATAGTCCAACCTGGAAAGAGAAAACGACCACCAGAGTCCACAGTGGGCTCATGTCGTGTTCGCAGCTGGGGGGCCCGCGGCCCAGGCGCCGCTCCGGCGGCGTCTCCCCTGACGAGGGCCCGCGGCGCCCGCGTTTGGCACTGTCGGTCCCCACAAACCCGTCAGGAGAAACCTCGCTGCGTCTCCCACCTTCAGCCACGAGGACCATCCTGTGCCGCTCACTCTCCCAACGTGCAATCCGATCACTCCCAAGTCACTGGGTTTGCAGGAAGGCGACTGACATGGGTACAATGAAGCTGATCTGAAAACGGGGGAAGGGTTCCAAGCGCACGAGCTCTGAGGAGTCGTCTCGCCCCTAGACCGACGCCGGGGGTCGAGCTGCAGGAGAGGCTCTGGGGCGCTGGGCTGTCCACGCCCCGGCTCAGCTGCTCGCGGTGCACGCGTGCATCCTCTTGGCCACGTCGTACACGTAGGCGATGTCCGGCCGCTTCTCGGGGTCGGGGTTGATGCACATGTTCACCAGCTGCCGGAGCTGCGGGGACAGAAGGCAGGACACTCAGAACCCGGGGCCATGCACCGAGACGGACGGACGGATGGGGCCTGAGCAGCCGGACGCAGGGGAGGAAGCGGGTGTTCTGGCCACGTGTTCATCTGACCGAGACACACGTGACTGCGTGGACGGCATCCCAACCCGGTGGAGGGGCCAGGAAGCCGCTCACTGGTGAGCGTCAGTGGCAAGCAAAGGGCCTTCCCACGCGAGTGCTGCCCTTGCGACCACACGGGTGGACCTGGAGGACATCACGCCCAGCGAGAGGTCGGACGGAGAGTCAAGAAGCATATGGTTTCACTCACAGGTGGGAAAACTACCGAAAACTACAAATGAACGAAGAAGAAAAACAAGCAAACACTCAAGGACACAGACAGCAGCATGTTGGTGACAGGGAAGGTGGGGAGGCAGGAGAGGATAGAGAGAGTCAAATACCTGGTGATGGACGGAGACTGGGCTGGGGGGGG
>NW_006295823.1:512105-513715 GCF_000327345.1 Myotis davidii | reverse complement strand
GGGTTTGGGGGTTTGGGAAGAGCCCGTTACCGTTGAGCCATATGCTGACATCTCCTGGCCTGGTCTGGATGAAAAGCCGTTTACAAACCTGACACGTCATTTTTCACCGTGTCCTGCACGCTCCCACACTGGGAGTGACACCGACTTGGACTTGAACCGACCGGAAGCCCCGCTCTGCAGGCAGAGCCATGAAGGTGCCCTGAGCGGCAGCCGGGACCTGCTTGGCTTCCCTGGGAGGAACGGGAGTGAGGGTTCCACGGGCAGCGTGGGCTGCCCACCGGGGAGAGCGGCCCATGGACACATCTGCTCCCAGAGCTCCTGCTCTGGGGACGTTTCTGCGAAGCTGCCCGGATCCGGGTCATCATCAGTCGCACCTTCCATGTCTCGTTTCTCTGGAAGGACCTGGCTGCGTGTGGACCTGGACAGCACAGCCTCCTGCCCACCAGGCACAGGACCTCCTGGGCCACGGGAGGAAGGTGCTGCCCGTGGGAGACCACGGGGCCGGGACCACCGTGGAGGGAGGAGGCGGCCAGTTCCTCCGACCGGGGGCCTTCCATGGGGCAGACTCCGCGGACTCTGACATCTGCCCCGACCTCCCACTCAGCGGCCAGAAGTGGCCCCGCAGGCAGGCGCTTCCACCATGCGGCCCCATCATTAAAATCCTGCTGAGGTCACCATGGCAACCGCCCGCTGCGCCCGCATCCCCTCATCAGCCGCATGTGAAATGCAAATGCGGCGGGAAATTAGTGCAGGAGGAGCGCGGATGCAGGAGGAGCGCGGAGGTGCGGGCGCGTGAAATATTCATGCCTCGCGGAGGGAAGCGGCCTGAGTGACACAACAAAGGGCCGGCCCTGACACGCCGAGCCCGGCGCGGTGCTCGCGGCCGCCGAGCACTCTGTGCGAAGCCGCACTGATGATATTCCAGCCCAACAGCCATCAGCAACGGCTCGCAGGCCGCACACCGTCCAGCAAACATAACACTGATTAGCTCACTGCCCGCGCGGCGTTCGCTCTAATGACCTGATGCAAAGGCTGCGGACACAAAGCAGGCGGCCGACGACCCCCGTCCACGCCCAGCAAGAGGCGCTACGCGGAGGCCGGACGCTCAGATGGCAGAAGCCCTTTAGGGTTCACTGTTCCGGCCCCGCGACTCCAGGTCCCGCAGAGACAGAAACGGAACCGGGGCTCTGCGTGCGAATAGAAAGCTGGCAGCCACCCACCAGCTTCCTGCTGCTCCTTCGCTCCTTCCCGCTCTCCCGGGCAGACAGATGCCCTCACTCGTCCTCCCCGGGGGCCTCCACCAGCTCCCGGAGACGTGAACAGGCCACACGCAAGCTGACTGAGGCCTGCTGCTCCGCGTGTCTCCCTCACAGGTGACATCACGCCGGGGTTGCTACCGTCATGAGGGGATCGATACAACCATGACGAAATAGCTACAACCATTGTGTGTTCGGCTAAACGGGAGATGCTGATGGAGCCCAGGCAATTCCTTTCAGTGGGTTCCCCAAGCAGCGAGGCTCAGCCTTGAGGATCACGCGGGCAGAGCTGCCACCAGGTCCCTCCAGCCCCTTCCACTCCTCACAGGGCCACAGCGGGAGCCGGAGGCCCGC
>NW_006295823.1:511780-512028 GCF_000327345.1 Myotis davidii | reverse complement strand
GGGGCGAGCCAAAAGCATGAGGATGAGGGACATGTGGCCGAGAAGCGCATTTCTGTTCGGGGAAGACACGACAGGAGGGGGTTGTGCCGAAGAGGAAAGTTCTGGTTGCCTGTAGTTCTGAGGGTGAGGGAGGGCGGGGCTGCCCCTGAAGAGGGGCCTGGGGACATGTGGACACACGGACACGGGACCAGCAGCTTGGGCCTGAGCCAGGCTGAGCCCTGACTGCCCAGGCGGGTCCCGTCGCAGCC
>NW_006295823.1:510819-511712 GCF_000327345.1 Myotis davidii | reverse complement strand
CTGTGCTGGTGGGAAGGGCCGCCTCTGCCACCTGCACAGGCAGCCGGGTGTTTGGGGGAGGGCGCACCCCTCAGGCAGCGCGAATGCGGGCGGACGGACGGACAGACGGACGGACGGACGGCTGCGCGGGCAGAGCACTCACCTCCTCCGAGTAGTGGTCGGAAGGCAGCGGCGGGTAGTCGCACTGCTCGATCTTCTTGCACAGCGAGTACAGGTTCATCTTGTCGCCGTAGAAGGGGCTCTGCAGGGCGGCCATCTGCAAAAGGCCGGTGAAACCCAGGTCTTCCGTCAGAGGGCCGCTTCCCGGGGACCCACCCGGCGCTACACGGGTCGGACACAGTGACAGACCCTCACAGTGGGGGCCTCTGGTTCTCACGGGCACCCCTTTCTGGCCATTCTCTGGGAACCTCTAGAAATCTTACTTCAGTGTTTGGTTGTTTGTTTTCTACATTTAAAATCCCCTAAGAGGGACAAATGGTTATCATATATTTACGTATAGACATGTACAACACAAGAAAAAGGACATAAGGTAAACTGGAATTCGTTGTAATAGTGGCCATCAAAGCAGCGAGAATTACCTCATGACTAAACAGACCCCGATGGTCTATAGCAGCGATTCTCAACCTTCCGGCCCTTTAAATACAGCTCCTCATGTTGTGGGGACCCCCAACCATAAAATTATTTTCGTTGCGACTTCATCACTGACATGTTGCTACTGTGATGAATCGTCATGTAAATGTCTGATCTGCAGGATGGTCTTAGGCGACCCCTGTGAAAGGGTCGTTGGGCCGCCAAAGGGGTCGCGACCCACAGGTTGAGAACCGCTGCCTTAAAGCTTGTGCTTATAGCCAGTGCCTCGCTGCCCTCCCCCTACTCCCCGCCCCATTTCCCAG
>NW_006295823.1:486258-491672 GCF_000327345.1 Myotis davidii | reverse complement strand
GGCAGGCAGAGGCCCTCACTGGGCCTCCCCGGGGGCCTCCACCAGCTCCCGGAGACGTGAACAGGCCACACGCAAGCTGACTGAGGCCTGCTGCTCCGCGTGTCTCCCTCACAGGTGACATCACGCCGGGGTTGCTACCGTCATGAGGGGATCGATACAACCATGACGAAATAGCTACAACCATTGTGTGTTCGGCTAAACGGGAGATGCTGATGGAGCCCAGGCAATTCCTTTCAGTGGGTTCCCCAAGCAGCGAGGCTCAGCCTTGAGGATCACGCGGGCAGAGCTGCCACCAGGTCCCTCCAGCCCCTTCCACTCAGAGTCAAATACCTGGTGATGGACGGAGACTGGGCTGGGGGGTGGGCACAGTGCATATGCAGATGGCGCATCATGGAGTCGCACACTGGACACCAAACAGTCTTACCAACCAATGTCGCCCCCATACATTTAATTTCAAAAAGAGACCTTTTCCACAATCAGCAGCCAGATTCTCTGCCTTATACGTATGTCTTTAGGAATCATTTAGATTTTTCAAAAACTTGCATTAAGTCTTTCTGGTCAGTACATTAGCGCTTGTGAAATCACCAAATTGCTATAATCTCTTCAGAGCCATCAAGCTCTACCTCTGAGAGGGGCTAAAGATACCCATTTGTGCTCCTGTGACAGAGCAGAGAACAGCACCAGAAATCCTATCTTTTCTCCGTGGTCACCCTACTCTCTCTCTCCCCTTTCCTCAGTCTCCCCTGAGCCTCAGTGCCCAGGCCCTGCAGGCCCACGGGGCGGCCGCAGCCAATGGTGAGCAGTGACCTCCAGGAGCAGGACCAGTGGCCTCCAGGGGGAGCCCAGGAGGAGGGGTCAGTGGGCAGGGGCAGACAGGGGCGGACAGGACAACCTCCTGCAGGAGACATGCCCCAGTTTGGTTTCAACTGACATGTTGCTACTGTGATGAATCGTCATGTAAATGTCTGATCTGCAGGATGGTCTTAGGCGACCCCTGTGAAAGGGTCGTTCGGCCGCCAAAGGGGTCGCGACCCACAGGTTGAGAACCGCTGCTCTATATGGACCAGGTAACGGCCGGAATATAACAAACACAAAGCTAACGCTGAACTATCACCAACAGCGGCTCAGGGAGGAGAATGCGGGCACTGCTCTTGCATCACCGTTTCTGTGGAAGAGGGTCCCCACCCGAGCCCCCACCTGCCCCTCAGTCTGCAGTGACCTGGAACTGTTTTCCCTCTGGAAGCATCTCAAAAAACCACTGACTATGTTCAAAAGCTCTACGACTCACAGGCACCAAGTCCAGGCATCCAAGTGAGATTTTAATGCAGAAAAAAACAAAACAACTCAAGGAATGAACAACTTTTAAAGGACACTGAATTCAAACTGATTCCAGCCAGGGCTCCGGGCTGGCACCTGGAGGGCAGCGAGGACGCAGGAAGCAGGTTACAAACTCAAACACCCTTTCGAGTGTTCGGTCCCGTTCAGCCCCGGGGCGCGGGAGGCGCAGCAGCGAGGACACGGGCGCGGGGCTGCCCGAGCCAGTCACCCCTTTCCCACGCGCTAATCGCAAGCGCGGAGGACAACGTGCCCCCGACAGGCGGTGCGTGTGAGACACGCTTGTCCGTGCTCTGCACTCAGGAGTGTGGGGGACGCGCGCCGACCGCTCTGTCTGCGGGCCCGGTTTTAACCCCTTCTGTACCTCGGGCAGGAGGGCGGCCCGAGGCCCAGCCTGCATCTTCCGTACCATCCCAGGGTCCTGCACAAACACCGTGAACAGCTCCCGGGGAGAAGGAAGGGGGGATCTGAATGTCCCCGATCACGGAGAACACCCCAAGGGGAGGAGGTTTCTAAAGAGGGGCTCCAATCAGAATCACGTGTTTTTGTGTTCAGAATGCAAAGACAGCCCCGGCTGGTGTGGCTCAATGGATAGAGTGCCGGCCTGCAGACTGAAGAATCCCCGGTTCGATTCCCGGTCAGGGCACAGGCCCGGGTTGTGGGCTTGGTCCCCAGTGGGAGGCGTACAGGAGGCAGCCGATCCATGGTTCTCTCTCATCATGGATGTCTCTCTCTCTCTCTCCCTCTCCCTTCCTCTCTGAAATCAATAAAAATATATTTTAAATAAACACAAGGACGCTTTCTGATAAAATAGCCCATTGCGGACGGGGCTGAGTGTGCAAAGGGCTCCGTCCACAAGAAGGCCCGCACGCCTGCACCAGGGGCTCCGCGCAGGACGGAGCCGCGGGCCCTCGGGGGTTAACAGGGACGGCGTGTTCTCACGCGTCTCCTGCTCTGACAGATGAAAAATGTCAACTGTCCTGTTTTTATTTTCCAGCTCCTGCACTATTCATCTGCTTCATTAGTGCCGCCCGGCGCAGGCCTGACAGCTGCGCGCCCTCGCCTCCCGCCGGCTGAATTTTTCAGGCTAATTTGAGGCTCCGCGCGGAGCCGGCCGCGGGCTGATTGACGCGCTCCCTGACCTCCGGGGCCCGGCGCCCTGATCAGTATTCCGGGGGCGTCGCGGGGGCCGGGCCGCTGTCTGTCTGCGGGCCGCTGGCAGCTCTCTCTTTTCCTGAACCGTAAGCCACCAACCTCCAACCCGGCGCGGGGGCCGCCGCTGAGCTGAACAATGGAGGAGCCGTGTAAAACCTCCTTTTCCGTGTAAAGGTCCCCGTGGCCAAGGCGGCATCTTGGTTTTAATTAGCAAAGTCTACTTTGTTGCATATCAATTAAAACGCTGCTGCGGGGTGTGCGGGTTATTTATTTTTTGAGGTCTCGGGAGTATTTGAAAGTCTGATTTTCTGAGTTTCAAATGCATTTGCGGCAAAGGCTCCGGCTCCTGCATGGCGCATTCTTAGTGGGACCCCATGTGAAAGGCCGGTGTCATCGGACGGCCAGTTTTAAAGGCTCCAGTAACGCACTATTAAACCCTAACTGGGAGCAGATACAACATGAATGTGGAGTAAATCTCTAGAAAAATCCCAGTTCCCCCAAACAACCTGCTCGCAGGAACTGCGCAAAACGCACTGAATGGAAGCTAATGTCCCCGGGACACACACTTCAATTCACTATCACCCACAGCCTGGAAGCCAGTGGGCGGAGGAGTGGCCACCAAAGCCATTAGGGGGTGGCCCTTCGGGACACAGAGGGGGCACCGCCCCCCCCCAAACCCCCGGCCAGGCCCAGGGGCGGAGGACGGCCCAGTCCTGACCGGAGGGCCTGTGGCCCTAAAGAAGCTGCGAACTTCCCCCCAAACTTTCTCTTTTTCACTGAATCTCATCGGGGACTCACTCTGCTGCTCATTTTCGGGTTTGAGAGGAAGGTGTTGCTGTGATCACACCAGACGCTGCCAGGAGGAATGTGAGATCTAAGCGGGTATTAAACGTGTCCGCATGATAGTGACCTTTCTACATTAGTCACTTATCAAATCAGCTCTTTTTGACGCTGTGCCAGATTTTAACAAAATATCCCCAAGTATAAAGCAACATCACATGCATACGTAAAATACGTTCTATCACTAACTCATCATTTTTCATGATACACATTATCCGAGGGACATAGCTAAGAACGTTTAAAAACCCTTTCTTTCTAAGTAATCACTAGTCACTTAGTAGGGAGAGAAAGTCAGTGATCCCAAAATAAATAACCTTTTTAAAAGGGGGACGTGAACCCGCAATCAATAAAACGATTCACAATCAGGATTCACGTTAAAAAATAACCCCCGGAGCCCCACTTCCGAGCAGAGGTGGGCAGTGAACCGGAGGCCTCGCTGTAGCTCGCATCTCATCTAAGTACGAGGCCAAGAGACACACAGGGCGTAAGGGACCCTCAGGCCCCCACGCTCCCACTCAGGCCCCCACGTGCCCCCTCAGGCCTCCTTGGTGACACTGACACAGGAAGGGGACTCTGTGAATCACCCCTCGTTTTACTTCATTACAGGAGTTAGCTGTGGGCTGGTTCTGAAATGACAGCATTGGCACAGAGCCTTTAATCCTCGGAGATGCCTCTTCAGTCCTAGCTGAAGCCCCTCTTCCGGGTCCTCGCTCGGTGAGAGGCCCGTGGGGTCACACTACGCTCCCCTCCCCGTCTGGGTGCCCCCCGCAGTGTGTGCGGGAGGGTCGGCCTGCACCGTGTCCCCGTGGGGATGGTCAGCGGTCGCCTGGCAGAGCACTGCACCGAGCGTTCCTCGTGGAAATGCAACCGAGAGAACGACCTGGCTGCCTGCTATCCTTAAGCCCAGCTACCCCACGTGAAGGGAAAATAACGGTGATAAAGATCTTTCCTGCTGCTTTCACATGTTAAATCCATCCCATTAGCCCTCTGCTGCAACGCTTGGATAGGCCAGTTTTGTCACGGACGTTCAAACGTATATTTTTATAAACAAGATGCTGAAAACATCATGTCAACATAAAAAAAAATTAAAAAGTAAAATTCTCGCCGAAACCGGTTTGGCTCTCTGAACGACGGTGAGGGCGCTGGGACGTCGAGGGGCTGGGCCACGCCTGTGAGAGGCCGGGGCCTGAGAACTGCCGGTCGCCACGGAGACTGTGGACACGGGGGCTCCGGCGACTTTGGTTTGGTTTGCTGGCCTGCTAACGCCTCTTTCTCTTCCTGTGGCCGTTTCAGATCATGCCACCACCGCAACCGTCAACATGAGAGGTAAGCATGTATTAAACGTATTTTTTACAAAATATGCATGCTTTATCTTAACATTGAAGTGACACACATCTCAGATATGTGTTCACGTGCAAATCTACGTGGGCGACTCACCTCTCCGATGGACACATGTCCAGTCCCCTCTGAGAAATTAAAAAAAAAAGTAAAATTCTCATGAAAAGGAAAGTAATCTAAAAATATATTAAAGAAAGTGAATGTGCAGGAATGTCTAGTCACTAAGTTCCATTATAAAAGCAGTTACCACGCCCATGGACTCATAATTCAACATTGATTCTTACTCATCACCCAGGGTAACATCAGTGCCTCCTGTAAGGATGGGGGAACGCTGACAGCGAGGAAGTCGGAGGACACACGAGTTCACAGACAGGACCTACCTCGTACAGCAGGCAGCCCAGAGACCAGATGTCCGACTTGAAGTTGTAGCCGTTTTCGTGTATCCTCTCGGGAGACATGTAGTACGGGGTGCCCACTGCAAAACACACCCAGTGAGAAGGAGGGAAGGCAGATGAGGGGCAGCCTGGTGAGAGATGACACTCAAAGTTCTGGATTAAAGCGTCACCGAGACCACTCACTACAGTCACAAAGCCGTTTCTGAGAAAACGGAAAACTTCCCAACTCCTCTCTCCTCGCAGACCCGCGGACAGCCGTCAGACTCGTCAGCTCTCACAGAAACACCCGAGAACACGCTGCGGCCTGCGCCCTCCACGCCGCCCCGTGGGAGCCCTGGCCCCCGCCTCAAG
>NW_006295823.1:484419-486230 GCF_000327345.1 Myotis davidii | reverse complement strand
CTGAACGACGGTGAGGGCGCTGGGACGTCGAGGGGCTGGGCCACGCCTGTGAGAGGCCGGGGCCTGAGAACTGCCGGTCGCCACGGAGACTGTGGACACGGGGGCTCCGGCGACTTTGGTTTGGTTTGCTGGCCTGCTAACGCCTCTTTCTCTTCCTGTGGCCGTTTCAGATCATGCCACCACCACAACCGTCAACATGAGAGGTAAGCGTGTATTAAACGTATTTTTTACAAAATATGCATGCTTTATCTTAACATTGAAGTGACACACATCTCAGACATGTGTTCACGTGCAAATCTATGTGGGCGACTCAGTCTCCTCTGAGAAGGGGGAGGAGGAGGGGGGTCACAGTCACCGACTGGCTGAATTCAAAGGGAACTGCCGGACACAGGCCTGGGGGTCCCACGCGCCCTCTCGCTGCTCCCCAGTGCGCCTGCGTGCGGCCGGGGCTCTCGTGGGAGCGGGGAGCTGGGCCTCCTCTCTGACCCTGGTCTGTCCTTCCCTCTCGCCGCCTGGCAGAGGCCGAGAAGCCTCAACGCTCAGGAAATCGAAATACATTCCCACGCGTCAAACTGAATGGACATACAGTCCTTCCCTAGACCCTTCCCTAAACGCGTGACAGCTTGTCTGTCACTGCCACGGCCCGAGCACGCTGGGGCTTCCTGGGACAGCCGGGCCAGAACCGGGCAGGCGGGCTGGGCCGTCTGGCTCCCGTGACTCACGCGCCCCTTCGGCGGCCGCACGCGGAGGTTTACAGCAGGCTGGGCTCCTAAGTAAGCTTCCTTAGAATCACCTCTCCTCTCCTTCCGTATCCCAGTCCTCTGAGGGGAGGGAGCCACGCGGAAACAGGACTGGTGCTCAGGGGGAAGCCCCGAGAATGAAACACACATTTTCACTTAATACACGAGGACGCATAATAAACTGACAGTGACAACAGAAAAGGACGTGTTCACAGAATTTGTATTATTTTCTCCCTTAAAAAATTACAGTACAGCACAGGCAATAAAGGGGCGACTGCCACAGGGGGTGTGACATCTGTAAGTATCTGTGCGCCCAGCATGGAAGGCCCCAACGTCTACAAAGCAAACACTAACGAAAAGGGGAAGGGACAGCAGGACTTTCAGAGCCGCTTCCCAGTGGACAGACGTCCGGACAGAAGATCCACGGGAGACAAAGGCCCAACAAAACAACAGATCGCTGGACAGAACCGACGTGCAACACACCCTCCGCAGCATCGAACACGCGTGCCTCCCAAGTGCACACGGGACACCCAGGACACCTCCCGGAGGGCAGAGCCACTCGCGGTGAACCTAAAGGCAGGCGTCAGAGGCAGCAGCTGTCCGACCACCAGGGCATACAACGAGATCAACGACAAGAAGACGGAGACACGCAGACACGGGAGACTGAGCAGAGAGTGAAGAGGAAACCAGAATACGCCTGAGACCAGGGAGAGCGCAGCTTAAACCTTCGGCCAAAGCTGAACAGTTCTCAGGGGAGGCACGTCGCGATGCAGGCCTTAGCTCAGGACACAGAAAACTCGCCACCGAGCACCAACCTACACCCAGGGGAGCCAGCAAAGGCCCAGTTAGAAGGAAGGAAAGTGTGAAGATCAGAGAGGAAACAGATTAGAGACCAAAACACAGGAAAAAGTCAATGGAAGTAAGAGCTGGTTCTTTGAAAAGAAAAGCAAGATTGATAAACCTTTAGCCAGGCTTGCCAAGAAATAAAGAGAGAGAGAGAGAGAGAGAGAGAGAGAGAGAGAGAGCGCCAAAATAAAGGAAGTCAGAAAAGAAACAGGAGCACTCACACCT
>NW_006295823.1:483809-484290 GCF_000327345.1 Myotis davidii | reverse complement strand
AAATGAATAAACTCCTCGATACGTACAATCTCCCAAGATGAACTCAGGAAGAAATTCTGAGGAGACTCATAATGAAATTAAATCAGTAATAAAATAAAAATAAAAACTCACAACAAACAAGACATCGAGTCCAGATCGCTTCACACACACCTCCCGGAGGGCAGAGCCACTCGCGGTGAACCTAAAGGCAGGCGTCAGAGGCAGCAGCTGTCCGACCACCAGGGCATACAACGAGATCAACGACAAGAAGACGGAGACACGCAGACACGGGAGACTGAGCAGAGAGTGAAGAGGAAACCAGAATACGCCTGAGACCAGGGAGAGCGCAGCTTAAACCTTCGGCGAAAGCTGAGCAGTTCTCAGGGGAAGCACACCGCGATGCAGGCCTTACCTCAGGACACAGAAAACTCTCCCCCGAGCACCAACCTACACACAGGGGAGCCAGCAAAGGCCCAGTTAGAAGGAAGGAAAGTGTGAAGAT
>NW_006295823.1:479457-483621 GCF_000327345.1 Myotis davidii | reverse complement strand
CAAAATAAAGGAAGTCAGAAATGAAACAGGAGAACTCACACCTGGTACCACAGAAGCACAAAGGGTCATAAGAGGTCACCATGAACAATCACACGCCAACATAAGGACGACCTAAGAAAAATGAATAAACTCCTCGATACGTACAATCTCCCAAGATGAACTCAGGAAGAAATTCTGAGGAGACTCATAATGAAATTAAATCAGTAATAAAATAAAAATAAAAACTCACAACAAACAAGACATCGAGTCCAGATCGCTTCACACGTGAATTCTACCAAACATTTAAAGAAGAAGTAAGTGTCCTTCAAATTATTCCCCAAAATTACAGATAAATGAATGCTTCCAAACTCGTTCTATGAGGCCAGCATTACCCTGACACCAAAACCAGACAAAGACAGGAAAATACAGACACACATATATTCCTGAAAAACAGATGCAAAAATCTTCAACAAAGTATCAGCTAATAAACTCGGAAATACCACTAAAAATCATAATCATGACCACGTGGGATTTATTCCAGGGCTGTGAGGATGTTTTAACATCCACAATTTGACACTCCACATCAACAAAACACGAGATTAAAATCCATAGAAGCACTTTAATAGATGCCAAAAAACCCCAAACATTTGACAAAACTCAACACCAATTTCTGGCAAAAACTCTCAACCAAGTGGGTATAAAGGAAACGCGGCTCAACATCACAGAGGCCAGCACATCCGCCAGGCCGCAGCTCCCAGCACCGTCCGCAGTGAGCAGCTGGCAGTTCTTCCTCTAAGACCAGAGCCCAGACAACGATGCCCCTTCGCCTCCTTTATCAGAGCGTAGGAGTCCCAGCCACAGCGATCAGACAAGAAAAATCAACGTGAAACGTCCCAGGAAGGGTGAGGCCCAGGAAGACAAGGGCGGTCCTGTCAGGCCGCATGCCTGGTACCACCACGACCGTCACGCTACACAGCGGCCGCACGTCTGCACGCACACGCTGGTGTTCGGACAACATGTCACTCACAGGTCATCACACTCTTCATTCGTGAAGGTTAAGGAACAACTATTCTCTGTCAGGGAGGACAATGTAAATAAAAGGGGGGTTCCATGGCGACAGCTAGAGCGAGTCTGCTCGCTGACTCCTTCACCAAGAGCCGCGAGACTGCAGGGCGTGGGGGTCCACCCAGGACCCGTGGAGCCGTCACCAGTCTGCTTAGAAGGAGGGGCTGTGTGTGGGCAGCCACCTGGCCAGTCCCCCCCTGACCCCCCGCCCCCGCCACGAGAGGCTGCCCCGTGGACGGACCTCCCTGGCTGCTCACCTAGGGAGTGCGCCGCGGTGGTCTTGGAGCTGAAGAAGCGGCCGAGGCCCAGGTCCCCGAGCTTGACCACGCCCGTGGCCGTGATGAACACGTTGGCCGGTTTGATATCTGCGGACAAATGCAGGCGTCGGGAGAGGTGAGGCCAGCATAGCTGCTTTCAAGGATCAAAAGTCACATTTCCTGGTAAAGTGCATCCTAAAAAGTCAGTCTGTTTGAATTCTGAACCGACTGCTGTATTTTGAGTAGCTTTTATATATCCTTCTATTTCTGTGTCCTCAGTCCTGAGACAAATAATAATGGAGGCAGCATGATTCAGGTCACGAATAATTTTCATTTCAAACACATTTTCCCCCTTTTCAAATAAACTCTTGTGAAATACAAAGCATAAATAAATGTGTCCCCTTTCACGTCAATTTTAAATAAAATCTCTATTTATTGACATATTTACATAAAATATAAAATCACAACGCTCTATGCACATAACTTGACGTAGAGGTCCTAGAAACCTTAGCTCAGATGCGCATCACTGACATTTCTCACGCCCCCAAACCAAGGGGCCGATTCTTTAGTGATGGGACCTTCCCCTCCGCCCACCCATCGGACTCCCAGCCAAGACGCTGAGAGCTAGCGCTGCCCCTGTGACCCCTAAGCAGCCTCACAGACGCGGCGCATGGGGGGGAGGCCCCCCTTTATGCGCGCCCCTGCACCCGCCCTGCTTCCTTCACCCCCCAAATCCGCACGGTGCTCAGAAGGGCCGCAGAGAAGAACTATCCCCGGTCGGGCCTCCCTTAAGGGCGCCTGGTCCCAGGGAACTGTGACTGGCAGGCAGGCTCCTGTGGGAGCAGCCCCTGTGCCGGGCCGGACGCACTGGCTCCTGAATGGACGGGGCGTCCGGGGTCGGGGCGCCTACCTCGGTGCATGACGCGGCGGGAATGCATGTGCTCCAGGGCGCTGCACAGCTGCACGAAGTACTTCCACACGGTCCTCTCCGGGATCAGCCTCTTCTGCTTCTTAAAGTGCTGAGGGAGGAGGGGAGAAGGATGAGCTGAAGTCCTCCGGCCGGACTCCGACCGTACACCTCCCTCAGGCCCACGCAAGGCCGGGTGCGCCCAAGGGGGTGGGTAGGTCCCAGGGTTTTACCCAACATCACGGCTCAGCAACCCCCGTCCCCCCTACACACACACAGCTACGCCAGCACAGCCGGCCCCTGCCCTGGCGCTGTCCACCTATTCAAACAATAGCCTCTACACAAACCGATTCTCCTCCTGAAAGGAAGACGTCGGGTTCCACTTGAGGAAAAGCCAGAATAAAAGAGTCGAGAAACCGAAGGTGAGCCTGTTCATTAAGAGAAATTCTCGTGTGACAGAGGTCTCACTGCAGAGCCTTTTAAATAAATATTGAAGCACCTTGTGATTGAAATCCGACTTCGACTATTAAACATGAAAGGGGTTGGGTTGAAAGTTTTCATAAATATTTCTATTGCACTTTACACGTCAGACTTGCAGTTCCCTTTGAATGAATGAAACTAAACTCAGTGAAAAAAAGGATGGAAGGCGGGGCCAACGCTGAGCACCAATCAGGATGTGGCGGGGGGGGGAGCATCCATGAAATGAACTGCAAACCACAGGTCCAGGTGCCTGTCCGTTCTCCCACGTGACACTTGCTGGAGGAACACACGAGAAATACACCCATTCACAAACAAACCTGCACTTGGTTTGCTGTGCAACAGCATCTGTAGCTCGTAACGGGAGGTTCATCGTGACTGTAACACACGCTGTGGCAATGAACTTACCGCCATTCAATGGCTATTAAATCAGTAGCTAAAAACGCATAACAATTAGATGACCAGGCGATTACAAAGCTAACCAGGGCATTACTAAGAAGTTCAAAACCTCCGTATCATGTTTTTAATCGGGGACTGTCATCAACATGTTTTCCCTCTGAGGGGCCAGGCTGCAACGTCTCTTCTACACACGTTTTCCTTCCAGACCAGGAGTGAGAACCCGCCGCAGAGAAGGCCAGCAGGAGTCGTAAGCTATGATGTTTGCAGGTCACCATTCTCTCCAAACGCTGTTGGCACTTTAGCTAATTTTTCAGTCTGTGGTAACAGAAGTGTCCGTCCTCACCCCCAATCCCCACGCCCGGGGTACAGCCCCCTCCCTGGCTGAGCCGCTGTGGCCAGGAGAGCAGTGGCCTCACACAGGGCACAGAGGGCGCTGCAGGGGGCGCTACTCTCCGAGGAGCTGCCATGGCCGCCCCGGCTGGGCCCACACGAGCTCCGGCCGGTCCAGCTCTGAGCTGGGCCCATCGCCTGCGTGAGGCCCTCCACCGAGAGTTCCCAGCACACACCACTGGGTGAGCTGGAATCCGCCGCACGAGTCCACCTGCCTTTACAGCTGTGATCGCCAGCGACAGAGAAACGGGCGATGAGAAAGCCGGGCTTCCTTTCATCCTGAACCTCATCCTGAAGCTGCATCTGACCACAGCCTCGGGCGTCCGCGGCCTAATTAGAGGAACACTGAGCGTCTCCGCTACACACGCTAATGCCACTGTCGGCCGCTCCGCCGTTAATTATTCATCGCAGGGTCTTTGATGCGAGGCTGCCCGGGTTCGCTCCGGAACCAGACCGGGAGCGATATTTCCTCTTCCCCCCAATTAGGCTGAGCCTGAGGCACGGCCATCCTGCGATGCACGTGATTTACAACCCTCCTCGCTGCGGCCTGGCCGCGTCCCTCACGCCCCAGCCTCCGCGCAGCCCCATAAAACACTGTCACCACCACCCTCGCCTCTCCCGTGGAGACCAGCTCACGGCCCAGACGAGGCTCAGAAACACTCGGGGCGAGAAGCCGCCTCCTCCTCTCGG
>NW_006295823.1:478888-479345 GCF_000327345.1 Myotis davidii | reverse complement strand
CAGCCCGGGCCCCGGAGAAGCGCTGACAGGCGTGAAACAAGCGACCTGCATGCACACCCACCACCAGCCAGGCACGGCCCACACGGGCCTGGTGAGCAAGCGACCTGGCCCTGCACTCGGTGAGCCCCACGCCCCGCGGGAAACTGGGCCTCAATGGACCAGTCTCCACGGAAAGGTGACCAGTGCACCAGCGGCTGCGATGCTGAGGCCCCGATGCTGAGTGCCGTGAAAGGAGCCGGTTCCAAGAGCAGTAGGAGCAGAAGCCAGTGTCTGGGTGGAAAGGTCTCCCTGGGAAAGGACGTGAGTGGGAACGGAACCAAACAGACCAACACTCCAGCGTGTGTGGCCGAGACATCGGCACGGACGCCGGAGCAGGACGAGCAGGTCCGTCCAGGGCCCGGGGTGGGCCCGGGGTCCACGAGCCGGAGCCTGAAGAAACTGAGCAAAGAAACTCAGC
>NW_006295823.1:478365-478635 GCF_000327345.1 Myotis davidii | reverse complement strand
CCTGAAAAAGAAAATCTGATAAACGCCTGCGTGAGTCACTCGCCACGGGCCGCGGGCCGCGTCGGCGCGATGGCATCCTGACAGCGGGAGCACCGCCTTCCTTCCTGCAGCCCATCGGGGTCGCGAGCCGGGAGGGCCGCGCTGGCCTCACCCCCGAGCAGGGCCGCAGCTACGCCAGGTCTGCCCACGCCTCGCCCAGGGCCCTGGGCGGCTCTGGCATGGAATGCAAACCGCGGGCTGTCCCCCGACTTCCAGGGGGGCCTGGGACAC
>NW_006295823.1:467727-478265 GCF_000327345.1 Myotis davidii | reverse complement strand
CTCCTCCCCGGGGCCCCCGGGTGGATCCCTGCTGGCCCCCGGATCCGCCGACACAGACGTTCACCCAGGCCACGGCCAGACCACAGGGAACAACAGGCTGAGCCTTCCGCAGCCCGACCAGAAACCCACCTCTCTCTCCAGCAAACACCCAGGGAGCAGCGCCGGGGCAGACCTGCAGGGACCAGGGCCTCCTCCCGGGCCATCCAGGCGGCTGGCTGCACGGCCTAAGCCACAGTCGGCGCCTCATTAGCAACCGGCAGCATTTCCAGCTTCTGTCCTTGCTCCCACCGCGGGGCCAACCAGGGAAAGGCCCGTCCCATGAGCCGCCGGCTTCGATCAGCTCCTCCGACGGCCTGGACCCGGCCGCCCACCGCCCTCCGGAAAGGCTCCCACTCCCGCCCGTGACCTCCGCCGCGCCCTCCATGGCACTGACTCCTGCTGTCAGCTCAGAATAAATAGCCTCCTTTTCTCATCTGGTTGGTTCTCATTGATTTTCCACCGAGCACGCGGCCAGCCACACGCACAGACAGCCCAGCCTCCCTTGCAGCTAGAGCGTTCACGCCTGGCCTCGGGCCAGCGGGACGGAGCTGAAGGAACAGCAGCAAGCGCCCTGTCCCTGAGGCAGGGAGGGTGAGGTCAGCTCGAGACAGGCCTGGGCTCTGGGAATCGCAGAGCTCAGAGCTGCCACACCAGCCCCAGAGTTTTATGGAACAAAGAATCACACGTAACAGTGACCACATAGCAGTGGCCGCACTTACGCAACACGTGCTTTCTGTGTATGAGGCCCTGTGCTAAGCTCTTGACAAACACCAATCGACTGTGATCGGGGGGTTTGAAGACAGGAGTCAAAAGTCCTATAAGAGATAAGCTCACTGGCAAGAAAAAGAAAGTGAAGTCACTGCTAAGTGGCCAAGTCGGGTCTGATGTGCAGGGTCTGAACACAGAGCCCACGCTCCTCTCCGATGAGTCGCCCAGAAAGGTCGGGCTGCTGGACAGCCTCTCTCTGCCCCTGCGGCTGAGGGCAGGGACCAGCTCCCACCACAGCCATGACCGCGGGGCATGCCGTGCATTCCACAGGTGCCCAAGTCAGTGTAAAGCACCTGACATACCTGTGCGTCCAACAGACAACCGAGCAGTAAGAACAAACCCTACCTTTATCATCCTGGATAGGTCACCAGCATCGGCTAATTCCAAAACTATGTTGAGTTCGTTATCTTCAATGAATGACGCATAATATTTAATCACGTTCGGATGGTTGAGTTGCTGCGGAAAAAAACAGGCAAGAAAAAGGTTTCTTCTGGAAAATTCCCAATAGTTTCATAGCTTAAGAATGCACTTAGCTACTGCGTTTCATCTTTAAGTTACGGAAACTTCACATGACAGTGTATTTTTCTTTAATCTTGTGAATTTTAAAGCAAGTGTAATAATTGAAAGTAAAACTGGGTATAAATTAATTTTACTTTAATCTTCTTTATTAGAAATAATAGAGAATACCAGGCACTTAAAGTTTTAAAAAGTATATTCTGTCCAACGATCTACCCACGCCTACAAGTGAATGACACGATGGAGCCACCAGCTGCTAAGAATCATTCCCTTCAGACTGAGCTCTGCCATTGCAGGGCGCTCAACGGTAATCACCTTCTCCTTTTTACTCCTCTTTTGAAGTTAAAAGACAAAACAAACAAAAACAGTAAAGAATTTCAACAACTGTCATCTGTTACATTGCATTTAAATACTGCCTTTATCTACTTCCTAGTTTGAAATGAGGGGAGAAAGCGAATCCTACCCAATGTTCCAGTTAGATTATTTCACAACGATTCCCAAAGGTAACTAGACTCTTCAATACACTGAGACTCAAACGTATATGTTCTTTGAATGAGAGTGGCCTCGGTTGCCCTGACGATCCTTGTGCTTGTGAGTGGAACATTTAGTAAGTTACTTATCGGCACGGGCAGCTGTGCTCCCCACAGGCGGCTGAGTCGGCCCCACTGGTGCCTCTAAGAGCTCTGAGGTGGACGGAGAAAGCGGGGGCTGCGGGCGTGGGGCTCCCCCACCTGGGAGGCCGGAGCCCAGCCCGAGGCTGCCTTATCTTGGCCACAAAGCCTCCTTCAAAACAGACTCTTTTCCCACCGTGGACGTAACCCCACGGGTGGAGAGCATGCAGCCGGCGGTCGGTCACGTACCTTGAGCAGGTCTATTTCTTTGATGCAGTCGGCACGGGCTTTGGCGTCCATTAAGTCAAATATCTAAAAGCAGGGTCCAGAATTACAAACATTAATAACCTAGGTCCGAGCCACCTGCCACATCCACTCCTTATGGTTTTTATACATGTAACTACACACACTGAGCACGTGTCTTTCCGATCAGCCTGTAGGGGCTGTCGGATCTGTAGTATTTCACTGGACGTTAGCACTGGAGCCTCCATTTTCCCTCCACAGCAGCCGGCACTAACACGCGTGTTAGTAAGACTTGGAAAATACGCATCGGCTCGTATCCTAGGTAACGGCTTACAAGGAGAGACACACGGGTGGCTCCGGCCCCTGCCACTTCATTCAAGTCACGGGAAAGGACGGGGTGCCGCCCGTGTGCAGGAGGAGTGGCTCCCTTTTCTCCGTGAGTCTGACGCCCGCCCGCCCGGCCCCGGGAGGTGTCAGCTCTAGGTTTTCAGGACGGGACAGGATGGAAGGGCTGTGAGTGGCAAACATCAGGGAGACACTGTTAGCAGCATCGAGCCCACAGCCCGTCCACGGGTGACGGAGGGAACGCCTTCGTGTGAGGGACACGGCATCGAGCCCACAGCCCGTCCACGGGTGACGGAGGGAACGCCTTCGTGTGAGGGACACGGCATCGAGCCCACAGCCCGTCCACGGGTGACGGAGGGAACGCCTTCGTGTGAGGGACACGGCATCGAGCCCACGGCCCGTCCGCAGGTGACGGAGGGAACGCCTTTGTGTGAGGGACACGCCCGCGGGGCCACTGGCGCTGGACAGGACGGGAGCCAGCTCACCTGCACCTTCTTCAGAGCCACCGGGACGCCGTCCAGCAGGCAAGCCGCCCGGTACACCTCACTGAACTGCCCGCGGCCGATCTTCTTCTCTATCCGAAAGTTGGCCAGCGTGTTGTAGCCCATATCCGGCCGCAAGGCCTTCTGCAAGGAAAGATCAGCGAGGTTTCAGCCACACGATGTGCACACCATGGCGGCTGTCACGCCAGCAGGTGGCCTGTGTGAGCTGAGACCCCGGCGGGGGCCAGGAGGGAGCCGCACAGACGGGCACCTACGTCGTCTCCTGACACTCCTGCCATGTCGGCGTCACAAGCCCCACGGTGTCCTGCCTCCCACGCCAGTCTCTGCGCCTCCCACGGCTGAGCAAAGCCCGCCCTACGGCCCAGCCCTGCGGACCCTCCGAGAGAATCCAGTTAGAGTTTCCATCTCCAGTCCCGATGAGAAACAGAGCTGGGCAGACACGCGTGTTAGAAATGAGGCTGAGCACACGCACCGCCGTAGCGAGGAAGCTGGAATCCCGCACCACGTCCCTGGGACAGAGCGGTGCCCGCGGAACGGAGCGAACTCACAAAGCGCCGCCTCCCCGACGCCGCCGTGGCCCTGGGCAGCTTGTTCAGTTTCTCCACTTTAAAGGGAAGTTTTACTTCAAGAGGAGGGGCTTCGTTACCGCCTGAGCCTCTCTCAGGACGCGTGGGTCTCTAAGGAGCCGACAGCGTCTGAGAACGAGGGCTCCTGCCTCTTCCGTGGGGACAGGCCCGCGGCCTCCGGGGGGAACCTGGCCGCCAGCAGGTGCAGCGTCACCGGCAGCACCGCCCCCCCACCCCCCACGCTGCGGGGACACGGGAATCCCACCTCCGCCGGCGGGTGACTGACAGGCACGAGCGTGACCCGCCGAGGCGCGTGACAGCCGCCCGCTGGGCCGGCTCACTAATGTGCTCTGGCATGCAGGCCTGTAATCACACATTTACATATGCAATGACCTACATTTGCATGTCAGATCGCACACTGTCTGGGCTTATTAAGCTGGGGCGGCCGGCCGGGGTGGCAGCGAGGCCGGAGGGGGTGAGGTTGGCAGCTGAGGGACGGGCTGCCACCCAGGATCAGGCTGAGCGGCCTGCGCATTAGACACTTCATTACACGTCATCTGCTGGGCAGGGGCCGCGGGTCAACTTCACAGCCCGTTTGCGGCGCCTCCCCCTCGGCCCCCTTCCAAGGGCAGCGGGGCTGAGTGACAGCCGTCTCCTCGCCCCGTCCTGTCTCCAGCGCCGACGGGGCTGGCACAGTCCCACCGCCCTGCAGTCCGCATAGCACGGGCTTGTCTGGAGGCCCCTCCAGGTGACCCCGCACCCGGTCGTGAACCCCGACCGTCCCCAGTGCCCACGTCGCTGGGCGGGCTTGCCCACTGCAGGCAGCACTGTCCGTCCTCAAACAAAAGCTGGTGTTGCCGGGGAGGCCACGAGAGGAAGAGTTATTTTTAGAAAAGCCATGCTCTCTCCTTTGTTTGATGTCCAACCATACACTGTGTGGTGTAGCACGGAGTTATCCTGGGAATAAAACAGCTCCATGGAGTCCCCGCCGCCCGAGACAAGGCCCGGGCGCTGGAATGGGGGGATCGGAGACCAGCTCTGACGCCCAGGACCCTCGGAGCTGCTCCCCACTTCTGAGCGGGGAGGCTCCCGGGGCTGTCAAGTGGGTGGTGCATGCAAGCGGCCAGGACGGAGCCAGGCTCAGCACCCGCTACGGCTGTGCCCTCCCCCCGGCCCTCGTGCTGTACACGACTCCTCCGGGTCCTCTGGCTTCAAGATCACAGTGCTCAGCTGCCACCTCCACCTTCCCGCGGGCCCTCCCTCTGGGCCCCGAAGGGTCTGCCTCCACCTGCTCCCCATCTCCCTATGCCAACAGCCCACGGACCAGGAGGCCTAAGGATCCCCGGCCGGGGCTCTGCCTCCAGCGGGGACCCCGCTTCCCTGCGGACCAGCTCCTGACTCAGGGAGGCAACGCAGGGCATCTAACTGGTTATTCCGCCAAAGCCTCATGCTCACGGGGGAGGGGCGAGCATCCCACATGAAGCCACGTGGATGGCAAGTGGGCGCCTGGCTGGAACTGGCTGAGGAGTTAAGATCCCAGGCGAACGAGAGGACACCTGGCCCCATGCCCAGGCCCCCGGGGTCGGACATGCCTGCCCTGAGACAGGGCTGGTCCGGCCCAGCGTCTCCTAACTCACTGCAGAGACCATCCCCCACGTGGCGACTTTCAAACGGGTTCCTTTTCGGAAGAAGTCTCAAACCATAACCAACGCGCAGGGACCACGCGGCCGATACGTTGCTTTTCATGATTTTATTTCTTGAGGACCTGAGACCCCGACAACTCCTAACCTCAAGGGCATAATTGGAACTGATTGGGGAGCATTTCTGTTCCATTTCGGGGGTAAATTATGTTTAATCTCAAGAGATCTGCATCCACATACGAACAGGTCATATTGGAAAAGCATCCTGAAATCTCAGACACGAGACAACTATTCAAAATTGCGCAGGACAGTCAGCAGCCAGCCCCCGAGTGTCCGCGTTCTCCGAGCGAATCACACGACTCCAGGTCTGCTAACTCAGTGGGATCAACTGGTACCTGGCGGTCTGCTCGCCGCCTCCTGCACAGCGTGCGCTTCTCTCTCAAATAAAACCCACTCGGCCGCACCCCGGCTGCCTCCCAGGCGCAGCCTCTCGGAACAATGGCTCATCGCTAGGACTCCATTAATTAATTTGCTCACAATTGGAAGCGAAGACGTTCACGAAGCAATGGGTGATTCGGGGTAACAGCATGATGATGGCTCTCTGGGGAAATTAACCGAGTCGCAGTGGACTCCGCAGGCTCCCCAGGGAGAACCTCCTGTCCCGGGAAGTCCCAGAGGGACTGTTATCAATGATCGAAGACACCAGCCAGCGCTCAGTATGTTTAGCATCATTAATAAGGTTTTCGTTGTTACTGCCATCGTCTCTTACGGGTGGTTTTCATATTACCGTTTAGCAGACTAGCAAATTGCTTTCTATCTGACATTAATGTTGTTCAATGTTAACAGAATTTAAAAGTAACAAAATGCCAATAAAACTCATTCTGTGATCTTTAAAGAGCCACGACTCACCTCCAAGCGACACCAGTTAGAATGTCCTGTGACCACATCTGGCACAGCTCTGCCACGTGTTTTCTACAAACCTCCCTGTGAACCAGACAGCAACAGCCCAAACCTGCACACACCAGCGCCACGTGTGCTAACGACGTCACCTAACCACGCTTCTCCCATTGGAAAGTTATCTCCCTGAAATCTCCCGGAATATCTGAAAAGTGACCTGTTCCTAGACACAAAGTGCTGGAGATTCAGTCCAGTGAGGACAGGGCGCCATTAACCATGACCAGCGGCTTTTCATCTAACACAGAGGAAGGCCACTGCTCCTAGGAACAAGGAGGGGCCAAGGACAAGCAGTTATCCAGCGACACACTTGGATGTCGCTGGTGTCTGTATCGCGTTATCATCATTCGCGCCCCCACCAGCGCAGCCAGGCCTTCCTCACCAGCTCCCGGGCCCGTCCACGCAGCCCCTGCTCCACACGAGGACCCTTCTCCACCCAACAGGAGGGACGGGAACACGCCCACAGGCCACGACACGCAGGCGCCAGCAACACCGGGAGAGGCACGAGAAGGTGCCGTCAGGTCCAAGAAGAGAGGTCACAGTGGGAAGGGGGTGCTCTCCACGGACAGACACGGGTGAGGTGCTCTCTGAAGGCTGGCCAGGTCTCAGGAGCCGGAGCAGATGGAGGCGCACAGTGACCAAGCCGCCGAGGCAGGGAGACTGTAAAAACCAACGCTTCAACCTTCCTCCATGTTTGCCCCTGAGAACTAACTATTCGATGGCTAGGAAAACGCACACAATGCTGACAACACCTGGCCATTCCTCGTTAGCCACGGGCGGCTTCAGTTCCTCAAGGACCTGTCAGTGCGCATCTTAAGGACAGAGGGGTGCTCTTCGTGAGGCCCTTACCTGGGGCTGGAACTGGGGGACAGGCGGCCCCTGCAGGCCTTGCGACTGCTCATCCATCGTCCGAAGGAAGAGGACCGTCAGAGCTCTGCGAAGGCAAAGACGAGATGTCAGTGCGGACATCACCACTCACCGTGCTCATCAGCAACATCAGAGGCCGACCCAACGCTGCAAAAGGAGCCATTAAGCCCGGCCGCGTGGCTCAGTGGTCAAGCATCAACCTGTGAACCAGGAGGTCACGGTTCCATTCCCGGTCAGGACACATGCCCAGGTCACGGGCTTGATCCCCAGTGTGGGGCGTGTAGGAGGCAGCTGATCAATGATTCTCTCTCATCACTGATGTTTCTGTCTCTCTCCCCCTTCCTCTCTGAGATCAATAAAATATACTGTTTTCAAAAAGGAACCCATTACGATAGCCACACCCTCACATCTGCCAGTTGCTTAGCACAAGTTCTGTCTACCCACCACCAAGCGTCACCGTCCCCGGTCACGTACTCAGCAGGCCCTGGCAGACAAGGTGAGCTTCTCGCTCCTCCCTCAGGCCTCAGGGGCCCCTCTCCACAACGGGAAGAAAATTCAGGAAGATCCTGCGATCGCGCTCATGCCTGACATGCCCGTCCCCAAAGCCCCCGGCGTCATATTCTATCAACGGCCGCCCAGGTCCTGTATGTCCAACGCCAAGGCCTCCAGTGACGGTCAGGCCTCAGCTGAAAGGCCAGTCCTCACAGGAGTGTGTGTGTTGGGGGCCGAGAGGGCCAACTATAAAACTAGTCACTAGATAGGAAACGTTTTAAAATTATAGTTAATATTAAAGAATGCTTAGCTAAAGGAAGATAGCTCCCTCCTTATACAATAAATATTAATAATAAAGACATAGAGCTTACAATCTTTTAAATTCAACTTCTAACTAAGCTTAGAGTAACTGCGATTTGACTAACCAAGGGTATGTATGAATTTCATTCATTTCAGAATACTTCCTGCTTTTGCCCATACATTGAGGATTCCATCCTGCTATCATCCAGTTTCTCTATAACTGATCCTCGACACGGTGTGAAATCTTAAACTTGACGCTATGCACAAGCCAGTCTGAAGCGAGATTTTGGATGAACGTTGGAGAAGTTTTTCTTTCCTTGAGTTTTCAGAATTCTAAAGCGTTGAAGCTCAAAGTTACGAAGTCGTTTCCTTTTCTTTAAATGAAGGTGCCCTTCCATCGCAAGGCGGGTCACAAAACCTCCAGTTATAAGTAACATCTACGCAGTCTATGAGGAAATACTAGTAAGTTCCATTTCATTGATCAAAACAGCCACAACTTATGAATAACAGTGCAGAGCCTGGGCCGCAGGAAAACAGCAACACTATTCTCGCCCGAAAGGAAGTCGCCGGCTTCTAACTCTATGTGCGTCCGACACCTCGACGCTGAGAAGGGCGCCATGGAAATGGAGGGTGACTGGGACTTGGCAGAGTCTAAGTCCTCACATCCAGAGCCCAGTGTTTTTCTTGGCCCAAACTCCCCCCGGGCAGGACTGCTTCTGACCTCACTGGGTCTATTCAACCACTGAGTCACCCAGGTTTCCACCAGCAGCAGGACAAAGGCCGCTGGCAGAGGCGGGCATCGATAGTTCATTCACAGGTTTCCAGTCCTTGTGAGTCAGTCCCGGGAGATAACATCGGCCTTTGAAGAGGATGACGGGTGTCCGGGAGCTCAGCGATTCCAGTGAAAAGCAGGAAGCTAATGGGCCCCGAGTGTGGTTTCCAAGCACCCTTCTCCCTCCCCGGTTCTCCCTCCAGGAGCCAGGGCTCCGTGGAAAGTGGCTGCTGAGCGGCCGGGGCTGGGAGTGCACACCGAGCCCCCGACACGCAAGCCTGTGTCAAGGGCAGTGGGACCTGCTGCAGGGACACGCCAGCTGCACGGGCGCCGCCACCTCTGGGACCGTTATAGAGCCACCGTAAGCCACCGCCTCACACAGCCCATGAGGCACAGACATGCACTAGCACACGGTGGACGAGGGGGACGCGGCTCCTTCCAAGATAAGGTCCCCTATAAAGGAGGAGGGGCGGGTTTAAAAAGTCACTATTTGCCAGTCTTCAAGGCAAGAAATCAGGTGGAGGGCAGACGGGTGGAGAATGCTATGTTCCGTCTCCCACAGCATCCCCTAGTATGAGACTAGTTCAGAAAGAAGCTATGAGGGTACAGTCCATAAATAAATACTAGTAAAATAGGGGTACATTTCAGAAAGAAATTAGGAGTAAAGTGGGGAGAATTAAGAAACAGTAACAATGCAAAGGAAGGAGAGGTGGTGGGATCAAGAGGGGCCGGTCCAGTGCCTGGTGAGACTCTCCCCCGCCACACACACACACACAGACACACACACTCCTCACCAGTTCCCAAGGGAGAAGGTGATCTTAAAGCAGAGAACCTGGCAGCGCTCCCGAGCCACAGACCAAGTTAGAGAGACACCAGGTGCCTCTACATACGATGCAGCAGGAAGAAAACCCTCGGACGTTCCTGCCCAACTCGCAAACCCCGAGTGACCACAAGGAGACACGGAGGGACTGAGCTGTATGGACGTCCCTGCCTGTCGCCCTCCCTCCGCCTGAAGTTCACTGCCACGGGCTTCAGTTTGGCAACGACAGACAAAGCCCCTGTAAACACGGACACAAGTGCTTGCCTCCCGTGAGTTGGAAGCTAGGAATGGGACTGCAGAACTCGACTCCACTGTGGGAGGGGCGCGTGTGAAATGGGTCAAACGTGGTCCGACCAGAAGTAAGATGGAAGTGGCCCGCTCGTCCTGGACCCCACCCTCCCTGAGGTCTCTCCTCATCTCCTCACTCACTCTCTCGCTGCTCCGACGGGGTCACCCCCAAAGCCTGCATGTCGCATCTGCGGCTGGATTTGTATTTCTGCCAAGTCATCAGGGAGGAGGGAGGAAGAGCTAGCGTTCCCAATAGCAATCATGAGACACTGAGAGCGTCGGGAACCTTTCAACTTTGTCGGAAAGTAGACATTACCTTCCCCTGGCTAGTCAATGAGCAAGAACGGGTCTAAATAAATGGCTCACTGCAGGTGAAAGGATGTGATGCCATATTTCACTGGAAAATGAAGCCCGTTATAAGCGGGGGGGAGGGGGGGGGGAGAGAGAGGGATTGACCGGCTGCCTCCTGCAAGCCCCTTACCAGAGATGGAACCTGCGACCAGCCATGTGCCCAGACCGGGCATCTAACGGGCACCCTTTCCGTGCCTGGGACCATAGCAACCGAGCACACAGCCAGGGCCCAGCAGTGTTTGCTTCTCGGAAAATGAAGCCCGTTATAAGCGGGGGGGAGGGGGGGGGGAGAGAGAGGGATTGACCGGCTGCCTCCTGCAAGCCCCTTACCAGAGATGGAACCTGCGACCAGCCATGTGCCCAGACCGGGCATCTAACGGGCACCCTTTCCGTGCCTGGGACCATAGCAACCGAGCACACAGCCAGGGCCCAGCAGTGTTTGCTTCTCTTCCCCTCCCTGCCT
>NW_006295823.1:458757-467561 GCF_000327345.1 Myotis davidii | reverse complement strand
GCAGCAGCCCCCCTGAGAGCCTCAGTGGGAAAGGGAGGAAGGCCAGGGAGCCCCAGCGCCCGCTGGCTGTGCCCACAGCCTGCGAGGCCCTAGCCTGCCCCCCGCCAGTGAGCACCCACACGGCCCAGCAGCCCTCTCCATCCTCCCTGCGAACACAGCCGCCACGATCCCTCCGCTGACAGCACCTCCGGCAGCAGCCAGCCTCCTGCCTCGCGTGATGACGGATGCCCCAGCCGGAGGAGTGTGGGCTCGGGGCGCTGAGGCCGCGGAGTTATTTCTGGTCTGGAAACAGCCTGGCCAGCAGCACCTCTGACTTTTCAGGTCCAGCCAAACCGCGCCGGCAGCGGGGCCTGGCGTGGCTGCAGAGACCGGTCCGCACAGGAAACGCCGGCTCCAGTGCCCCCGGGTCCCCGTTATCACAGCCTTTGCTGAACTAAGGGCTCCTGGTTCCGGGGCTCTGAGCAGAGTGTATGTCTCCCACCCGCCTTACTAGTAAGTGCTCCACGGGAACCAGCCCTGGAAGGTGACCTTCAGTGCTCTGGCTCAGGGTCAAGTCCAAACTCCTCGGCCTGGAACCGCAGGCCCGGTTCACGCCACAGACACGCACCGAGTCCTTCTCTGAAGTGGGCAGGCCCGGGAGGGAGGGATGACAGCGAAGGGCCTGGCATCAGGGAGCTCATCGCCTGGTGAGGAGTGCCCAAGCCACGGCCAGGCTCCGGCCACAGCCAGCCCGGAAGCAGCTCGGGTTTCAGGCTGCCCCAGCTCTGCGGAGGCTGCTCAGGCGGAGCTGCCTTTCACACAGACCACTGGGCAGCTACGGGGAGTGACTCAGAGCCTCATGTCCTACTCTTTTTGCCAAACCGGCCGTCTCTGCACTTTAGAAATCCTAGTTCCCCGGGCCCCGTGCTTCCCCTGGGCCAGCACAGACGCCCTGCTCCCCGGGCAGCCCTGCAGCCACGGCCGCCGGCGTGCCCTCCTGTGCCCGCAGCACCACGCACTGGGCACCAGGCCTTCCTGTGCTGCAAGGCACACAGTCCGACCCACAGGCTGCGGGGATCCCGGGCCGCCCGCACATCAGCCAGGCTTCCCACCAGGTGCCTCACAGGCTCCATGAGTAACTTGAGTATCAGTTGGGTTTCACTTTATTGGAGCTTTAAAGTCACAGGCCGGCCGGGCAGCAAGAACACCAACCACAACACTAACCTCAAGTCTTCATTCATGACCATAACCTTGGGCAGTAATGAGAGAGCAGGCATGCTCTCCAGCCAATCAATCAATCTCTCTCTCTCTCTCTCTCTCTCTCTCTCTTGCTCTCTCTCTCTCTCTCCACACACAACACACACACACCCTTGTCCACTGAGGAGCAGGGGCTAAAGAGACCTACGTATTTAATATACGATGAAACTTCAACCAGGGAAAAGCCCAGGGCGGTGAGGCCATCGCGGCGCGTGCCCGGGAACCCCTCCTGCCGAAAGCGGACCATCAGCCCACGCGGCCCCAGCTCCCCTGGGAGCTGGTGTCAGTCACACAGTTCATTACGGCCAGCGCTCAGAGCTGACGGACGCGCCGCTAGCCCTTCCCCACTGCCCGTCCTTCATTACTTCACTCTCGTTCCCATCACAGAGGTAACCCTGAAGGGCACCTGCCCACGCTTAGTTTGAGAATGTCAGACTTATAAAGGCACTTTAAAATTATATTTTTACCGTTTTTTTCTGTATTAGAACAAAACTCAATGTCCTACCAACTGCTTTTCATCATTTAAGGAAGTTTGACGAGGCCTCTCCTTCGGTTCAAGCACTGGCCCTCGCATGCCATGTTGAAGGGCTGGCTGACTGGCTTTATGCCGCTACGTGTTCAGATGGACTGTAATTCACCCCGTGGATAGCCCACCCTCCACGTGGGATTTCCAAAAGCCATGTCTTCTGTGGGGAGGGCTGAGACTGGATCCAGCCCAGCAGGTTACGTTTCAGAGGAGAGTCTCACGGACCAATAACTTAGGGGGAAGCAGTGGAACCTGAGCAGGGATCCAAGTCTTCACCCGCTTTTCCCAGATTCTCCTTACAACGACCGACAATGCTCTGAGCCCCCGCTCCCCAAACAGCAAACGAGGTACCGACTGCATGGTCCCCAACATCCCTTCCAGCCTCCAAAGTCCACTCAGCGCCCATTTCCCCTGAAATAAGTGAACAGGGAAGTCACGCTGCATACACTCAGGGTTTGCTGGCATGCTGGCTCCAGCGCAGTTGCCATAGTGACCACCCAGCGAGAGCCCAGCGATCACGCGGGACCCAGCCCTGCCGGACCCCCTGGATGGCCCGGGGGGAGCCCCAACCTGCAAGCCGGCCAGGATCGGTTACTGTGGGACCCGCACTGCAGGGGCACGAGGCTTGGTCTGCTCAGAACGACACTGCGTCCACCACTCGCCTCACCCAGAAGCAAGGCTGAGGCTTCTGGGTGGGTGGTGCTCTGAACTGGTTAAAGAGGCTGCGAAGCCCAAGATTCCAACGCATGATGATTTATCGCATCCATGTAGCACAGAACTACCATGTTTACAGTTCATGGGAAACTAGGCAACAAGGTGACTCTCCGTGCCGTCAGGTGCCTGCCCCTGCAGCCTGGCCCACGCAGAACACGCTTCTCCCCCACGAGAAACGCAGTCCGCCTGTGGCGGTGGCACGGAGGCCTCTCACACACACCTTTCCCCTCCACACGCCCACACGGAAACCGTGGGAGTGACAGCCGTTACTTATTCACACTTTTATTTTTAGTAAACGGCTCCACGAACGTCATGTATGTAAGAAACCTGAAGAATCGCTCTCTCAGAGAAAAAAGTGCTGTCCTCTTACCGCAACGACTCCATCTGGGCTCTCACTGTGCCTCTTCAGTGCAATGAACAAAGCCACACTAAAGGATCATAATGACCCGAAGTTGTTTCAGGTCATAATTATCGGGGGGCGGGGGGGCCTAGGCCAAAGGGGGCAGAGCGCTAAGTAACAATGCGAACGATGAACTCTGGCCCTGACGCCGCAGTCACTCCTGCTGGGTGCCATCTGCTCCCCCTGGGAAGCGAGGGAGCCTGCCTTCCCCCAGCAAAGGGCCAACCATGTCCCATCGGGAGCTTCGGGGGAACCTGACCAATCACTTTCATGAGCGAAATGTAAGCAGCGTCCCCAGGCTTGTCAGCATCCGTTAGAACTGCAGGCTTAACGTTCAACTACAGCCCAAAAGGGGGGGGCGGGGGGCTGCAGGTGCCCCCGTGGCCTTGACTTCCAGGGTTTCCAAATCCCACGTTTCTCTGAACTCTTCCGGCAAAACGCCAGCGACGGGCCTCACACACTTCAAGTCTCTCCAGAATTTTCTCAGAACGCCCGTGGGCGAGTGGGAGTCACTTCCAGGTGACGGATGAGACAACTTAGAGGCACGCACGTCACTCACCCAGGACCGCAGGGGGAGACAAGCCTAGAGCTCGGGTTTTCGGAAGTCTGCACATCAGTCTCAAGCCCAGCCTGTTTGTATGTGTTCACACGCAGGCACACACATGCCAAGCCGTGTGACTGCGCCTCTTCCAGGAAATGGGCGGTTCCTGGAATGGGATGGATGATTCTAGGAAAGGCAGAAGCCGGCGTGTGCACCCGCGGCCCCAAGCCCGTGGAGCGGCCGGCCCGGCTGTGGTTCCGTGGGCCTAGGCGTCTCGCGACCACAGGACGTGCGTGCGGCTCAGAGCTGCCCACATCCTGCGAGGTCAGAGCCGCCCCATCCCAAGCCCGACTTCCTGCAGGAGCCCTTCGGCCACCAGGAGCCTCTTCCTGCGACAGCCCTCCGGCCCGGGGAGCCCGGAACCCCGTTCTGTTCAGGAATAGCTGACCCCGTCCGGTTTAGGTTGAAGGCACAGAGCCAGCAGCTGGACGCCAGGGTGATCCCACTGCCCATCCTGCCGAGTTATTCCGGCCCCCGTGCGGCCCGCTTCTCCACTGAGCCCGTCTCAATGCCGGTCCCTTCCCCAGCCCGGCTTTTTGCTGCAGCACATCTTCAAGGGGCTTTTTAAAGGGCGCCCAGAGGGCACGAGCTCCCTAACCCTTAACAACCGGAAACACCTCTCCATGTTCATGACACCAGAGCAGGGCTTTGGCTGTGCGTGCAGGGGGGAGGCCGCTGCCCCACTGCTCCCAGGATGCCGTGACCCTGGAGGGAGCCTTCAGTGCCCTGGTGACGTACCAGCTCCGGCGACTGGCTTTTGTCAGCTGCTGGTTAAGAACTGTGCACGCAGGTCACGGCTTAATCGAGTAGCTGCTTGAAAGAAACCAGCCAGCAAGGGGAGCCCCACTAGAAAGAGCATGTTTCAGAGGAAATGCTTTACCTGCCTTCACTTCCACACAAATACACCTTCTGCCCTACGATCAATGAGCAATTCTGCTGATTCTCTTGCCCAAGTTCCATTCAATGGCCAGTCCCTTAGTTATGTAAATCAATGCTCATGCGTCTGCAGCTGGCACACCTGCCTCCTGTGCACGCCTGCCTCTTGCACACCTGCCTCCTGTGCACACCTGCCTCTTGCACACCTGCCTACTGCACGCGCCTGCCTCCGACACACACCTGCCTACTGCACGCCTGCCTCCTGTGCACGCCTGCCTACTACATGCCTGCCTCTTGCACACCTGCCTCCCGCACGCCTGCCTCCTGACGCTGAGGCTTTATGAACCGGGGGCTCCAGGACCACCCACCACCCCCTTCACGAGGTCAGGCATCTTGAACACCTCAGAGGCCCTCTGCACCCCTTCCGGGGCGTGGCATTGCCACCTGTCACCCCGGGGGTTCCCAGGCCACCCCTCACCTCCACAAAGTCCCCATTGTTAGTTCACCTCCCAGTCCTCTCTCTGCCTATCCCAGACCCTCATGATGCCACCTCTCAGCTGCTCCTGCCTTTGGTCACTGAATCCCTCCCCCCCGTGCTCTCGCCGGAACCATCTACCTAACGTGGAAATCCAACTGAGACCCGCTCCTGCCGACAGCCCTTCGGGAGTGGCACATTCTTTCTCAGCCCTGCTCCTCACCGGGCACTGGCCCTGGCCACCCCTCCCCGGCCTCAGTGACCACGCGCACTTCCTCCAACGCCAGGCCCTCTGCCCATGCCGTCGCGGGGCTGCAGCACGGCCACCCCCGGCTGCCAGTTCTGACAAGAATGGCCGCGAGGAAATACAGAGAGGCTCAGAGCGTGAGTCACACCTTCCAGAGGCTCATGCTCCAGGAAGGAAGCTGAGACGGGCACAGCCGTGGGCAGAGGCGATGGAGCTGGAGGCCTGCAGGGCCAGAGAGCCGTCCGTGCACACCCGTGCCACCGAGCCTTCAAGGATGAAGACGGGTTCCCTCGAGAGGCAAGAGCCGAGGCGCAGAAAGCAGGCATTAAAACGCATACAGATGAGCCGGGGAAGCCAGAAAGGGAAGAGCACTTACCAAGCAATGGAAAGTGGTCAGCGGTGAGGTGAGTAAGCCGAGGGGAGTACAAGGGAATGGCCTGGAAAGGCGGGTCAGGGTCAGGGTCAGGGTCACGCACCGGGCGGGCAGCATAGCACAGCCTGGTGCCTCCCACGTCCTGCAATTCACAAAAACCAAACTATGGCTAGAAGCACAAAGCGAGATTTTCGTGCAGACTGTTTCCTTACTTTCAACTACTACCAACGCCCAGATTTCTTCTTCAACCTGTGACGTGGGGGATCACAGGACCAGGTGGGCAAAGAGGAAAGCAGTGAGTGGGATCACAGCCGCATCCATCTCACGGCTGCGGGAAGCCTCCTGCGACCAAACGCTCCACGTCCTGCGTCCAGGCTCTCCTGCCTCCCAAGTTCACAGAAGCTGACCTTGACGTGAAACTCCCTTGAACCCAACACGGTGCCGTCAGCGCTCCCGTGACCACCCCATGCATGAACAAAACAGCTGCATCAGGGACCACACGTGGAGGCAGGGGTCCCAGCGTCCCCACTCAACACTGTGCCCATCTGCAGCCCCGGCTGCCACTCTTCCCACCGGCCACGCCCCTCCCAGGCCAGACACACCTCTCACACCCAGTCCCGGGATGAGCTCAGCTCTCTGAGACTCAGACCTGGGCTTGGCTGGGAAAAGACACAAAGATGAGCCTGGACTTGACCCAGGACTTGGAGACCTTCTTTTCCAAGTGCCTCATCCTAATACATTCCATGTTAAGGTGGGCCTAGGAATGGTCACCAACAAATCTCCCCATCACTGAGAAAGGTGAGCAACTGAACCCTGGCATCGGAAGCGGCCGGGCAGCTTCCTGGCACAGGGCGCCCAGCTGGCAGGCGAAGGCCTGTCTGGGCTCCTGACAGGAGGGCGGATGGAGGGGCCGAGGGCTGCCGCCTATTATCAGTGGAAAGAAGCCGGTCATGGAAAAAGGAACCGGTTACTCATCCTGACATTCTTGAACGCCGTCCACGCGGCCAGGTAGGCAGGACGGAAAGCGGGTGCCACCAGCCCGAGCCAGAGCTGCGGGCAGCCCTGGGGTGGGACGGCACCCCCCGGGGCACAGGAAGTGGCAGCCTTCACGCCCAGCTGAGAGACACTGCAGAGACGCCAAAAGGTGAGAGCAGCACCCACTGAGGTGGGCACCCCTGGCTGGGATGGAAGAGAAACGCACATTCAGATGCGCTGTTTCTTCCACTGAGAAGTGGGATTTTCTCTTCTGTGATTACTCAGTGTTATTTATTAAATAGCTATACTTCTGTATCGACTTGATTCTGACTGAGTTACAGTAATGATTTAAAGAGCAAGTGCCCAGCGGCATCTGAGCTGAGGCGCTGGCTGCAACGCCAGCAGAGGCGGACTCTCAGGCCTGAACCACCACGAAGCCGCGTGCGCTCTCCTGGCCAGACATCGTGGCGGCGGCAGGAACGGACTCTATCCATCAATCCATCGTTGTCAATGAGAGATCTTCCTTTAAAAGGCCGGTGGCATCCCCGAGTGGCCTATCGCAGACCGGTCGCTCCCGGACCTGCACGTGAAAACCACTGCGTGCGTGCTTCTCCACGCGCGTACCTGTCAAACCCGGTCTGACAGCATTCTGGGTGTTCAGAGCCAGGGCCCCAGCATCCACTTCCTGGGCCACAGCAGTCAAGGGTCGGGTCTGGGGGCCCCAAAATAGCTGCCCCTTCCCTGCCAGGGCTGTGTCCAGGGCCTGGCTGCGCGGTCCCGGCTGGTGGCTCCCGGATGGCAGAACGCACAGCACACCCTTGGTGGTCTGGTTTGGGGCAACTCTGCAGGCAGCTCAAACTCCCTGCCAACCATCAGACAGCATGTCATAACTCCCTACTCCAAAGAGAATGATTCAGAGCAGTGGGAGAACTGCTAAGACACAACTCCTTATCATCAGTGGTGGTTCAGACTCTCTAGGTCATCGAACCCCAAAGTGAAGCTAAAACAACATGCCATCAACAAACAAAATACTCACTGAATGTATAAACTTCATTAAAACTTTGTTTTAGGTCTACACGGAAACGTCAAGTAAATAGAAATGCCAGTTCTCGCTGAATATTCCACCTGCCCACATCCTACCCTGAATGGAAACACCGGCCACCACACTATGTTAACACCAAAGACTACAAAGAACACAAAAGCAGCGAACTTGTACGTTGCTATTAGAAATTGAAAATAAAACACGAGTTCTTTCCCACAAAATTAACCCGTCGGTAAGCACTCTTCGTGTATAATGAGTATCTTTCCGTTTACCTCTACTTGTTGAATAACAAACCATGCCTAGAAATACACTGTTCGGAATAAGGACATGCCCCCGGTGTCTGTGTGACATGCAAACATCCGCAGTATTTGACTGCAGGTCGGGCAGGCAGGCAGCAAAGGCAATGGAAGCTTCGCAATGCCTTCCGGGGTAGAAGCTTACCCATCTTTCATAAGCATATCTATTTGATTTTCCTAACCATAATACAATAGAGGCTAAGGGCTTGTTATCAATAGGAGAATGAGGAAAATCTTTTAACAATTAAAAAATAATTACGAGCAGACTAAAAAGGAAATTTTAATTTTGCCATTTCGCAATCAGGATTTCAGGATCTTTTGCAACTCCAGTTTCCTGCTGTCCATCATATCACCCCCAAGCCTCCGTGGTCCTTTCCTACCCCAGCAGCTAAGGGGAAGGGCCTCTCAAAGCCAGAAACACACCAACTCGGATCGGGAACCCAGGGCATCACGAATATGGGAATCACAGAGCAAAGCGGAAGCAGGGGCAGCGGGGGGTCCCCAGGGCCCAGGGTCCTCCGGAGAGAGAACCGGGCACCCCTCGGGGACCGCGCACTTTCCAAAGAGGCGCTCCTCTGCTCCTCTCCGAGCGGGTAAAACCAGGGTCCCGACAAATGGAGAAACTCAACCAGGAGAAAACATGGGTTCATGCAGCTTCTGGAAGGAGATGGTAAGCCGGGGGGCGGACAGATGGAGAGGACGGTGGCGTGCGCCCTGAGTGCAGGGCGGATGGACGGACAGAGGGACACACACCCCGCACAGTGGTCTTTTTTGTTGATTGGTTGCTTGAATGGGGAGTGGGGGAGGGTCTTTTATAAAAGACTCCGTTTTAAATAAACAAAGCAATCTGCCCCGCCTCCTGCTCCGGCCGGAAATCCCCTCTGAATGTGAGAGAGGCGGTCGCTGCTGTAGGAATCGCCTAAGGACTTGGGTTCCGACATTTGGGGTAACGTCAGGGCAAACCCCGACCAGTCGCCGCGGCCAAGTTCAGGTTGCCGATCGGCTCGGTCTCCCGCCGACCCTCCGGTTTCCGACGCAGCAGG
>NW_006295823.1:457692-458230 GCF_000327345.1 Myotis davidii | reverse complement strand
CCGACGCGTCGTCACGCTCTCTGTCCGCGGTTCTGCGAAAGGCCGCCGAGCGCGACCCCGCTGTCGCCTGCAGGGAGGGCGCACGCTCCCTGAAAAGCAAAACTCCTCGGAGGGGGGACGAGAACCCACCGGGGGCTGTCATCACGACGGGTGCACGGTGCTCCCGGAACGCTGGCGTCTGACGTCTCCCACCGCATCCGTGGGATCCCTAGTCTCCAAGGAGCAAGAAAAGCATTTCATTCGTGCGATGCGTTCGACGGGGGCATGTCCTGCTGCAGAATAAGTCAGTCCTTCCTCCTGACCCCTGTCCAGGGCTACAAGCCGCGCGATGGCCGGTCCATCGGTTGGGGTACCTCCTGGCCGAGGCCTATGGCGCACAGGGGCCACCGCCGGTAGCATCCTCTGGGTCGCGCTCGCTGCCCGACCCTGTCCCGGGCAACGTGGTCCCCGCCCCGCCACCTCCCTCCTCTTTCCTTCGGGCTCCCCTTCGTCTCTCTGACTTTGGCCTCGAAGTTCGATGTCTTTCTTTTCCGCTGCC
>NW_006295823.1:453404-456435 GCF_000327345.1 Myotis davidii | reverse complement strand
GCCGCCCTGGGGGACCCCCCTCCCGGCACATCGCTGCCGCTGCCCGGCCTGGCTGTGCGGGGCGCGCCGTTCTGCCCCCCTCGCCCCATCCCCCTCCTTCGGGGCAACTTCCAGCCACACAACTTGTTGCTTTTTGTTGTTCACTTAGATGTGAACGCGCACCACTAGCAAGGGGTGAGCCGAGTGGGTGACGTCCCCTTGCTTCGGGGTCACAGCGTGGGGATGCCAGCCTCTCTCACGAGGGGAGTTTCAACCACCTGTGCGCAGAGGGAACCTGCGGGAGAGTGAGTCCCAGCCTGGACGCCAGTGGCTCTTGGGACGGGTCCGAAAAGTGGACAACCTGGTTTGCACCGGCGAGCTCAATGAAGGAGGAGGTTATGCATATATTATAATATAATTACACACACACACATAGGAGGTAATGCCTATATTATAATTACACACACACATGCACACACACGAGGTTATGCATATGTTATAATTACACACATGCACACACGAGGTTGTGCATATATTATAATTACACACACATGCACGCACACACTCATAGGAGGTTATGCATATATTATAATTACACACATGCACACACACATAGGAGGGTATGCATATATTATAATTACACACATGCACACACACAAGGTTGTGCATATAATTACACACACATGCACACACGAGGATATGCATATATTATAATTACACACATGCACACACACAAGGTTGTGCATATAATTACACACACATGCACACACGAGGATATGCATATATTATAATTACACACATGCACACACACAAGGTTGTGCATATAATTACACACACATGCACACACGAGGTTATGCATATATTATAATTACACACATGCGCACACACATAGGAGCCACGTTATAAGGCTGCCAACCCCAGGCCCTTCCCGCTTCACCACCTGGACGCGCATCAGCGGAGGTGACCGCTAGGAGGCGGTGTGGCGCCCACCACACCTGGATTTCTCATCTCAGCCCAGCGATCAGACTGTGACCTGGCGGCCAGGGGGTGCACCTCTGGCGAGGATGCGCCCCTTCGTAAAAGGGGAGCCGGGTGGTCAGAGACGCCTATCCCTAGTCTGCGGAGAGAATGCAAGGAGATAAAACAAAGGGCTAGCTAGGCGCCCGAGCCCAGCCTGGCATCGCAAGAGGTCCTCATTCCACAGTTATCGCCCCGGGGGTCTTTGCACTGGTGTGGCTTCCCTACCCAGGGGACTCCAGGCAGGAGTGAGGAGATCACAGCTCACACTTATTTCAAATGCGAAGGCTGCGGAACGAAGATTTAGGAAGTTTATTTTCAGAAAGAGGAAGATTTCAAGATCTCCAGAGGAGATGTGGCTTCCAGCGGCTCCAGAAGTGTCCGTGGAGGAACTGGAGAGCATTGTGCTAGCGAAATAAGCCAGTCGGAGACAGATAAGTATCACATGATCTCACTCCTGTGTGGGGTATAAGGATCAGCATAATTTGATGAGCAAAAATAGATCCAGAGACAAATGGGAGGGGAGGTGGGAGGGAGGATTAGAGAGCAACCAAAGGACTTGTATGCGTGCACGTTAGCATAACCAGTGGACACAGACATGGGGCGGTGGGGGCTTGCCCGGGGTGGGAATGGCTGGGTGCGGGGAGGGGGGAGTAATTGGGGAGAAAGGAGACATACATAAAACTTTAGACAATAAAAAAAAATTAATTTTTTAAAAAGAAGCATCCATCGATGTGCTAGACATGGTTCTAAAGGACGAGGGTACCCCTGTAAATGAAAATACAAAGTCCCCGCTCCCCTGGGGTTCACACTGTAGCCAAAAAGGCAATCGTGCGAATAATAATAAGCCTGCGGCCCGGCCTCCGTGGCTCAGTGGTTGAGCGTCGACCTAGGAACCAGGAGGTCAGGGTTCGATTCCAGGTCAGGGCACATGCCTGGGTTGCGGGCTCCATCCCCAGGGCGGGGCATGCAGGAGGCAGCCGATCCATGAGTCTCTCTCATCATTGCTGTTTCTATCTCTCTCTTTCTTCCTCTCTGAAATCAATACAAATATATCTTTTAAAAAAAATAAAATAAAACTTTTTTAAAAAATTAGAAGTTAGCGTTGATTTTCCAAACCATTTTCTTTAAATCCATCGGCTCTCCCAGCCCTGGTTCAGGATCAATGCCGCTCCTCTGTAAGGAGAGAGGCTCGCTGGGAACATTTTTTCCCGATGAAGGGCGGTGAGGTAATATTCGAAATAACTCCCCTTTGAAAGGAGCCTCGCCGCCACAGAGGGCAAGAGCGGGCTCAGTCACGGTGCTGGCCCCGCGGGCCCTTTAGAAGCTCCCGGCGGGTGCTGGCAGCCACGGGGGTTTGGCAGGGAGCAGCGGAGGCTTAGTCAAGCTGTTGAAATGTCTGGACCCACCCCAGCCAAGAGGAGGAAGCCCAGAGCAGACGGCCAGCGACCCGGGGGAGGTCACTGCTGTCCGGCCCTGGCGGCGGTCACCGTGCGGCGTCAGAAAATAAATCTTTTTCTCTCTCGCTTTGAAAACACCCGTTAGGAAGCCAGAGGTCATTGTGAGCGGGTCACCCACAGATAAGCTTCCGATGAAAAATCAGCCGGGACTGGGTCCTCACGTCGGACCGCTAGAACCCAAATCCCAGAAAGACGACTGAGCTGTGTCCCGATGAGCTGGCTCTGGTCCTTAGAGCATTGTCTAGTTATGGATAAAAATAGTAGCAATTCTCCCGGCCGGTGTGGCTCAGGGGTTGAGCGTCAACCTATGAACCAGGAGGTCACGGTTCGATTCCCGGTCAGGGCCCAGGCCCGGGTTGTGGGCTTGATCCCTGGTAGGGGGCATGCAGGAGACAGCCGATCCATGATTCCCTCTCATCATGGATGTTTCTCTCTCTCCCTCTCTCTTCCTCTCTGAAATCAATAAGAGTGTATTTTTTAAATTATTTAAAATAGGGCCCTAACTAGTTTGGCTCAGTGGATAGAGTGTTAGCCTGCGGACTGAAGCGTCCCAGGTCCCCAGACACTGACACCAC
>NW_006295823.1:435586-453260 GCF_000327345.1 Myotis davidii | reverse complement strand
TCAAACCAAGGGAGGAAATATACTCAGAAACGATTTCCCTTTCCACACGCCCACACCCCGGCCTTGATGCCGAGCCAAAGCAGGGGTTCATTTCACCGGACACGCTGCGCTCAGCAACGCGGCCCTCGCATCCCGGAGGTCATCCCTCCGATCCAGGAGGTCATCCCTCCGATCCAGGAGGTCATCCGAAACACCGAATTCCCCTGGGGGTTCGCCTGGAATACGCTGTGTGCACGCACCTCCCCTGAAAAGGGGGTGACACCAACACCCTGCGATTCGATTCCCACAACCGGACGGGACCGCCTGGCAGAGGCCTCCCTCATCCCGCCCCCTGTACCTCGGCGGACTCCTCGCTTCGCTCCCGGGATGCGGGCACGCCATTCCTGCCGGGGCGGCCGGCCCAGGCGCTTGTCCGGTTCCTAAGGAGGAAGGACAATGGGAAATCAGAAGGAAGTATTATTTAAAATAATACTTTAGTATTATTAGTTTTCTTTAGTGTTACTCCTCCAGCAGGTCAGTTGCCCTGTCAACAGTCAACCTATTTGGAAATTTGGGATGTGAGTAAAAACAGGTTCAGGGTCTCGCCCCCAAACCAAAGACAGACTCGGAGCAGGCTCTGTCCTGAGGGCAGCGAGCCACCTTCGTCCCGTGGCCCCCATGGTTGCCCTGTCAACAGTCAACCTATTTGGAAATTCGGAATGTGAGTAAACCCAGGTTCAGCGTCTCGCCCCCAAACCAAAGACAGACTCAGAGCAGGCTCTGTCCTGAGGGCAGTGAGCCACCTTCGTCCCGTGGCACTGTGGGAAGTCCTTTCTTCCCTCCTTCCCTTTTTTTTCTTTTTTTAATCCTCAGCCCAGGATATTTTCCCGTTGATTTTTGGGGAGTGTGTGTGGAAGGAGAGGGAAAGGCAGAGAAACATCGATGTGAGAGAGAGACATGGTGTGGTTGCCTCCTACACGCACCCCAGGCAGGGCCCAGGCCGGGGCGGAGCCCGCAGCCCAGGCATGTGCCCTCAGCCGGAATCAAACCCGGGACCCTTTGGACCGCAGGCCGACGCTCTATCCACTGAGCCACACCGGCCAGGGCCCTTCTATGTCCCTGCTCCCTCTGTCCTGCCCGCCTCCCCAGGCCAAAGGCAGAGAGAATGCTGTGGGCCAGGAGCAGCTGGAACAGTACTTGGCAGGAACAAACAGGGTCGCGTCTCAAGCTGGGCCTGGGGGTAGGGGGCAAAGGTCAGAGACGTGCGTCAACGCCGGAGGAAGTGGCGGCCCTTGAGAGTCAGGGTGGAACCTCTGAGGTCACAAGCCATTGGAGGGCTGGAGGAGGCAGGTCAATATTTAACTACAGGCAGAGGGACTAATCCGTCCTTGGAAAGAATGGGAGAGAGCACCCAGTACACGGTTACCCATGGCAACCGCGGACAGTCCCGACTGGACAAATATTGTCGCTTTTGCCCATCACTGTGACTAATCGCTCTGTGAATTGATAGGTTTATTTCATCTGTAGCATGTTTAAATCATTTATATACAGTATACAATTATCTTGAGATAATTATTAAATAGTATCATTAAATATTTACTTTTGAAGTCGAAATTACTTTTAAAGTTATCTGAATGTCAATAGCGTTTAAAAATTTACTTCAAAGGATCTGCACAGACACACACACACACACACACACACACACACCCCGTGTCGTTTGGACAAGCAGCGAATGCAGCTGTTTAATCCCCGTCTTGTTTGTATTTGCCGTTGGCTTGCTCGAAGACCATTATCATTTTTCTCTGAAGACAAGGGAGGAATAGAAATATCACTTCTTCGTGGTCTGCACTCAGCAAAATCGATGCTTCCTCAAGTCCGCCTCCGCCTGCAACTTCTCCCTACGTAGTTGGGCAGGTTTTACTATGTCACAGAGGCAGTTGGGTAGACATTGCACAGTGTTTGAATATGGGATGGGAAAACAATGAATGGGAAAATAGTGTTGAGCAGACCCCCAAAAAGCCCTGCTCACAAAGGGCAGTTATAACTAGAGCGCCTATCGCCACCTAGTGGCTGGATGGCTAAATTGCAGGGAGGAGTACATTGGGGGCGGAAAAAGATAACAGGTTTTTTTTTCTTATTTGTAATCAATCACTTTATTTATTAAATACACTACAAGTATAGATAACAGTTTTTACCAAGCTGACGCGTCTACGTAGGGGGTAGCCACGTATGAGGGACTGGGACCGGCTATCACATCCATGTTTCCAACATAGAAATCGAGAAAGAATAACAAATGCCGGGACAGGTGTGAGTCAGAAATAACTGTGACTCCAGCTCGCTCAGGCCTCACGACTTTTGCTGGAATCCTTCAGGGTAGGACATAATCACAGGCGGCCTTCTGGGCTGCAGAACATGAAGCCAGTGCACAGAAAGGCAGAGCTGAGAAGTGGAGGGAGGCCGATGCCTGCCTCTGGATACAGCCGTGCCTGCAGCCCGCCTCCAGAGCGCTGCTTGGCTACACACCGCAATACCCCGGCTTTCCATGTTGGTTTGCCCTCTTCAATCAAGTTCCTATCGCTGTGATCTAAGGAACCCCAGTTAGTGTTTTGACCCAGGACACAGCCTCCCGGGAAGACCGAAGGGTGAAGATTTCATTGCAAACACCGTTACCCCAAACCTCCGGTACCTCAGGACGTTTGGAGAGAGGGCCTGTAGTGAGGTGACTATGTGAATGGAAGGCTGTGAGCAGGGACCCTAGTCCACCCAGACTGATGTCCCTGTAAGAGGAAATTTGGACTCACCAAGGGAGACCCCCCAGAGAAGGGGGCCTTGTGAGGACACAGCCAGCCAAGGAGACGGGACCCAGAGGCAGCCGGCCCCCCAGACTTCCTGACCTTGACCACCGCTCTCCCTGTCCTTGTCCATTCCTTCGACCCACACGCGCTGGGGCAGGGAGGGAACCGAGAGAAAGGCAGGTGAGTGACAGACGGGTAAGGGACTCACAGGCTTGGTGGCTGCAGGATGAGGAGGTCTCCACGCCCGCCCGGCAGAATCCTGGGAGTTTATAGCATCCTCAGGGGGGTTCAGTCATGCACCCGGGGCGTCTGAACTGGGCCAGTCCCGCACCCAGTCCCGGGGCTGTGTCCTCGGAGCAGCTCTGAGAGCAGGAAAGACAAGGGGGGGAGGGCTCATTCCCAAGCACAGGGCAGGGGGGGCGGAGCCTCGATGACCCAGGTCCAGCTCCTGGGTCAAGCGGTGGTCACATCCTCCCGTTGACCTTGCCCAACAGGGGAAAGAGACAGGCTCCCCGGGGCGCCCGTGGGCGTGTCCCGAGAGCTGTCATGGGCTCTGGGGTCCTGGGACCCCATCCTCTCCTCGGTGGGGGCCACAGAGGCAGGTCCGGGGAGTGATGGGCGGACACACCAAGGGCCTTTGTCATCAGACCTGTTGGGCGACATGCCTTGCCTGTGACTCTCCCAGGCGACCTTGAGCCCTTTTTTTTTTTTTTTAAGCTCTTCCCAAGCGAGAGTCTTATTTTTAGACTCAGAGGGAGTTTTAATGGCCTCCTTTTTGCTCAGGAAAGTCCCGGTCGCCTCCCATGGCTCGGTCGGAAGGAATGCCAGCAACTGGAGATGCTATCACCCCGTTCCCCGGGGTTGTAAGATGGGGTGCTGGGCCCCCGTCCTTCCATTTAATTTTTAAATCTTTAAAAATAACTTTTTATTGATTTTCAAAGAGGAAGAGAAAGAGGGGGAAAAAAATCCATGATGAGAGAGAATCATGGATCGGCTGCCTCCTGCACGCCCCACACTGGGGATGGAGCCCGCAACCCGGGCCTGTGCCCTGACCAGGAATCGAACCGTGACCTCCTGGTTCCTAGGTCGACCCTCCACCACGGAGCCAGGCTGGCCTTCCTAAGTTATAAAAACATAAAATCGTCTTAACAATATTTTATGAGGACTGGGCTCCTCGAACCCCGCTGGTAACTAATTACCAGAAGCATACCTGACCCAGGGCTGCCGGTGACTACTAAAAGAGGCTTAAAATTCATAACGAAAATATTACATAATCAGCGTGGTTTTTTATGCGTTGAAATGCGAGACTCTGTCCGGGTTGGAGTTCCCGTCATTTTTTTTTTTCTTCTTCATTTTTCTGTTTTAAAGTAGTTAAAAGCGTCCTCCGGCCACCAATGGGGAGGCGAGTTTTCATTCTCAACATTCCATCCGATTTATAATCCACAATAAACCTCAGGGCTACCAGCTTTCACTAGCTCAGCAAATGAGCCCGTATACGCGGCGGCTGGAAACCGAGCCAAGAAGGGAGTGCGAAAAGGAGTTAAAATGGTCCCTGTTTCATCCCTAATTTCTGCCGTGCACCCCCCCCCCCTCCCATTTAGCTCCGACCCATTCAACGCTTTGCCCCGGGGAGGAATCTGACATTGACGAGTGAGCACCTCTGTCCGGGGCCTGTGGCGGCTCTGGGGAGAGGCCAGCTGCTAAAGTCCCTGGTATTTAAAGCTTAGCCCGGCTGAGCCTTCTGCATGCGGCCCTCTCGCTAAAGATTCATGAAAATTCTTTCACTCAGGGCTGCTGAGAGCGCGGGCGTGATTTATGGCTGGGAGACTTCCCTGTCGTCTTAGCAGAATAGCTCCTCGATGGAGACATGCAACGTCCCGCATTCTTTTAGCCCTTGCAAGACACAGTGGACGTGAAGACAGCGCTGGGGGAGCCCTCGCCGGTGTGGCTCAGTGGATAGAGCGTCGGCCTGCGGACTGAAGGGTCCCAGGTTCGATTCCGGTCAAGGGCATGTACCTGGGTTGCAGGCACATCCCCAGTAGGGGGTGTGCAGGAGGCAGCTGATCGATGTTTCTAGCTCTCTATCCCTCTCCCTTCCTCTCTGTAAACAATCAATAAAATATAGTTTTTTTAAAAAAGAGACAGGGTTGGGGGATGGAACGAGAAAGCAATATTCACGGTTTATAGAAGATCAGGTATGAACTATGGACTTACTAGCTCATAATCAGCGTCAACATGAATTGGGAATGTCTTCTCGTTTACACGTTTCGATTCCTATGAAAACATTAGGATTTTTGACCTTCTGATTTAAACATCAACCTCTTAAACGTAGCCTTTCATTCAACCACTGGTGGCAGAGTTCCTCTTTTTGCCGAGTGCTGTTTTCACAAGACGCTGGGAAATAAAAAGGGTAGGTTGTAGGATGGAAGGCGCGCAGTCACGTAAGTGAGCGGCTTAAAATTAGTCATCGTCATTGGGAGTAAAGACACTTGGGGGGATATCAAAGGATTATGACCCTCGTTTGTAAATAGACAAACTGGATATTCACAGCCAAAGTACCGATCGTTGGCCCTGAGTTTGAATAGGACGCGTCCTTTTGGTTGGCTAAGAAGTGTGGCTACCCTTCCGCCACCATTGTCATCATTTTGGCGAAATTGTACGGGGGAAGGGTTTCTTTTTGTTCTGTTTGCCGCTCAGATGAACTACCTGCTGTTTTTAAAAACCCAGACGGAGCCGTCTGGACAGAACCTTGGACGGCCCCGCTCCACGGGAAACTGCAGAAAGACTCAGAGATGACGCGTTAGCCGCTAGTCTAAAGCGACTAGATATTGCCATGGACTTTCTGGGAAATATCTCAGGGAAATTCCTCAAAAAAGGGGGAATTTGCAAGAACAGGGTGTGCAGTGTAGATTCAGTCCCTTCCATGTTATCATCGCCTGTTCTAGTAACTTCTGTTGGCTTGACGGGTGCCTCGCTTAAATGGATTTTCAGCCCTGGAGGGTGTGGCTCAGCGGGTTGGGAGTCATCCTTTTCCTCTCTCTCTCTCTCTCTCACACACACACACACACACACACACACATTGATGTTTCCCTCTCTCTCTCCCTTCCTCTCTCTCTCTCTCTCAAAAAATATCTTTAAAAAAGAGGACTTTCAAGTTACCGATTTTGTAAGAAACGAAGACCCGCCATCGCTACGACCGTCCTTTTTCCTGCCGTCAGTGTTTGTAATCGCCTTAGCCGTGTTTTCAGCGTCTGGAGAGAGCCCCCAGCTCTCTCGTGAGCCGGTCATTTAATTAAAATCTACAAGTCTAATGCTGTTACATCTGCTGAACGCACCCGCTTCCATGTTAATTACCGAGACGTGCATGTTGCATGGAAACGACGCTCCCTTCTGACAGCTGGTCGTTGGCTTCAATTATTTATGTTGTTGGGGGGAAGGTTCGGGAGACGGGCAGGAGAGCAGACCATGAAGTCCATCAGGTGATTGTGGCTGCATCGTATACGCACATGCCTTGTCCTGTATTTAAAGGAAGTATGTCCTCTCTCTCGTCTTACATCTGAAACATTTTCTTAGGGCAATGCTTCCCCTTTGGGGCACTAGTTGATAGTCATAATGCTAAAATCCATGCCTGACCCCTCGACTCTGAGTATATAAGACTCCATGCCGGCCGGGCTTGCCTGTGGTTTTTATCACTGGGTCCTCAGAGCCTAGAACTGAGCCTAGAGTATGGTTGGCACTCAATCAACATCTGATAGTTGGTGGAATGCCTCTTTCTATTTATTCTTTATAAAATATTATTGTATACATTTTTTTCCCCTTTGGGGAGCTCTCTGTGTGGCTGCATAACTTAGTTGAATAAAAGTATAGCTCTGTACTCCACTCTTTCAAAATAAGAGGTAATCAGGCTTGGCCGGTGTGGCTCAGTGGTTGAGCATCAACCTATGAACCAGGAAGTCACCAGTTCGATTCCCGGTCGGGGCACATGCCCGGGTTGTGGGCTCAACCCCCAGTGTGGGGCGGCCAGGAGGCAGCCGATCCATGATTCTCTCTCATCATGGATGTTTCTCTCTCTCTCTCTCTCTCCCCCTCTCCCTTCCTCTCTGAAATCAATAAAAATGTATTTTAAAAAAAAAAGTCTAGATGCATCTCAGGGCTCAGTCTAGTTCCCCAAACCTTTAGCTCAGGGACCTGAGGCCCCAGCTGGGCTGGAGGGCAGCTGTTGAGAAGATGCAAAGTCCTGTATTTACCGCCTTATGCTTGCACAGCTCCTGGTGTGGATGCAAACATGTTTCACAGCCACTATCTCCAGGTCGAACCTCGCTCCTAAAAGGACCGGAAGCAATTTACTGAAAACGTAGGCAAAATTCAAACACTGGAACCAATCAGGAAAGAAATGGAACGAGGCCGTGGAGACCAAAGAGAAAAGACCACAGACAGATCAGCCCCACAGTCCTGGCGGAGCTGGAATTTGGCCCGAAGCATCGGGGATGACAAAGCCTGAGTTGCTGAGATAAAACCTGTGGTTCTCCCCCGGGGGCCAGGCGAAGGCAGGGGATTCCCACGAGCCCACAAGGCTATGTTCTAACCTCCGGCCCCAGGGTCAGGAGATAAAGGTCATAGGTGGCTTTTTCCAACGGTTCGGGGAGAACAGAGCGAGAGCGGTTGCCGAAACTTGGTTAAGAACAGGAGGGGGCCGGCTCCGGAAACTTGGGGTTCAGGGCCCGTTAGGACCGGCGACCATGGATTCACACTGTAGCAACCCCTCCTGCTGGGCTCCGGCGCCAGGGTGCAGGATGTGGAGGGAGGATTGGGGGACAGCCAGATGGAAGCCAAGAAAGTCTAAGGGGCGAAGGGATTGAAAATTGGGGCAAGAAGAAAATGAGGATTAAAATGAGTCCCTGCCTTGCTAAGTTGTTGTGAGAGGGTTAAGCAAGTTAATACAATAAAGGACTTAGGCCCGGCCGGCCTGGCTCAGTGGTTGAGTGTCGACCTATGAACCAGGAGGTCAGGGTTCGATTCCCGGTCAGGGCACAGGCCCGGGTTGTGGGCTCCATCCCCAGTGTGGGGCGTGCAGGAGGCAGCCGATCCATGATTCTCTCTCATCATGGATGCTTCGCTCTCTCTCTCCCTCTCCCTTCCTCTCTGAAATCAATAAAAAAAAGAAAAGAAAGAGAGACAGAAAAGGAAAGAAAGAAATCTAGCAAAGGTGTAAATCGGGGTGTGGGGGGTGAGGTTGCGTAAGAGCAGTTGGCTCTATGAGTGCAGAGTTGAAGGAGAACTTGGAGCTAGAGACAGACACTTGGAAACTACTAGAACATGAAGGATAATTAAAACCTTGATCGCTGATGAACCCGCGCAAGGAAGAATGCTGATTTGGAGACTAAGATGAGGGTGATACCGTGATGACCAGATTGAAGATTTGGGGGGCAGGGAGAGCAGGCAATGCAGAGACGCAGGAGGGACCCCAATAAAAACCCAACATAAAGGCATCCAGGGCTCAGGCGGTTTTAGAAAAGGAGGGATTGGCCAATGTTTCCGAATCCTCCATCAAGGGCTTCACCTGAAATAACTCCTGGCAAAGAGGAGGTGACCCTCGCGACGGAGCGTTTGGGGGTGAGCCGAGACCAGAAGGCAGACCACCGTGGGCCCCCGAGGAATGACCGAGAAGTGAGGGCTTGGAAACGGCATCTCCCAAGAATTTTTTATTTTATTTCATTTCATTTTTGCTTGAAAATAACAGGCAAAAGGCCACAACCGAAATGACTGAGGCAAGAAGTTATCTGTTGGCTCCCGGAGCTAAAATATCCAGGAGTGTTTCTGGCCTTAGTCACGGCCGGGCTCGGCCGGGCGGTGATGTCACCGGGATCCCCTTTCTCCCCAGCGCCTCTCACCTTCCGCTGGGCTCTGCCCCGGGGTTGGCGGGCGGCCCGCGGCAGCTCCAGCACGTGGGTGTTTCCAGCTCAAAGCCCATTGAAATCAATAAAAAAAAGTTTTCTCAATAACGTGAACGCAAGACCCAAAGCGGAGTCTGGTGGGCTCTCGCTGGCATGACTGGGCTCCGGTGTCCAGCTCCGATCCATCAGGATGGCCCGCGGGCACCGAGGGACTGGGTAGGTGAGGCTGAGATGACAAGAAATTCCAGCAGCAAACACAACAGTCAGTCATGATGGGGGGTTGGGTGCTGACCTCTGGGAGGTCTGGCTGTAGAAGCAGGAAGAGAGAGAGAAGTATCATGAGAGGGAGGGTTGAAGGTGCGTTTCAGGAGAGAGAGAGAGAGAGAGAGAGAGAGAGAGAGAGAGAGAGAGAGAGAGAGAGCTGAAACCCAGAGGAAGGGAAATGGTGAAATGAATCAGAGTCGGGGATGGAGTTGATTGGGTCAAGAGAACAGTTGGCAGAATTAGCTCTGAGCTGGAGGAGGGACCCTTCCTCAGAGACCAGGTGGACCAGGGGACCCATCTCAGTCAGTGTTTTGATGGAGGACCCTCAAGTTTAGGCCCTGAGGCCGCATGACCCCCTGTTGTAGCTGTGACGTGGGAAGGAAGGCCGTGTGCAGAGGTCGAGAAGGAAGGGTTGGCCGGAGAAGGGCGAGCTTCTGTGGGAGACGGGAGGGTTGGGCACGCATTCCAGTTGCTGGGTGATCCACATTTAGTCTGAAGAGAACAACATTCCCAATGGAGTTGCTGCCTTCTCGGCGGAAACCTCGGTGAGGAACACAGAACGTGGACGCCAGCTCACACAGCGGGAACTTGGGATGAAATGATGCCTCCGGAGGGAGGTGTCTGCATCCACTCCCTGGCTCACCTGGGGGATCCTCCAGGGAGAAGAAACCTTGGTTGGGAAAAATGATTAGTTTTTCCGAGTGGGTGATGCTGAGCCAGAGAAAAATTAGGAGTATTTCCTTGAAGAATGAGGAAGAAAGGGAGAGGAGGGAAAAAACAACAACAAAAAACAACAGAGTACACCCAAGATAGCAAATGAAGAAAAGACTGCATTCTTTGCCTTGTGGTCTTCAAATCCTGAGTGAAATTTCTAAATTTTTAAAAATATTTTTTTTATTGATTTCAGAGAGGAAGCAAGAGGGATAGAAACATCAGTGATGAGAGAGCATCACAGATCGGCTGCCTCCTGCATGCCCCACGCTGGGGATGGAGCCCAAAACCTAGTCATGTGCCCTGACCGGGAATCGAACCTGTGACCTCTTGGTTCACAGGTCGATGTTCTACCACTGAGCCACACCGGCTGGGCTCCTTTTTAAAATATATATCTATACATATACCTCTTTTTAAAAATAATTGTTCCTGCCCTAGCTGGTCTGGCTCCCTCCTCCTGCTCCGCCCCATCCCATTCCAAGGGCTTCCCCTGAGGTTGGTCAGTTTGCTTGGAAGTCGTCCTGGGGGCCCCAAGGATGGAAAGGGAAGTGTGGTTTGTTGAACCAAAAAACAGAGGAGTCTTGTAACGGCTTGAAGACCCTCGCCTACTTTGAATGAACGATGACTGAGTGGTGGGAGCAGGCCACTGCCGGGGTCTCCCGTGCTGTGTGCGGGTGTCTGGGTGTCAGACTTGGGATCCCAGGCCAACTGGGTGACTGCCGGCCGAAAGCAGCTCTCAGACGCCTCCCCCCGCCCCCCCAGCCCCAGCCGGCGATGATGATGGTCCCAGAATATCCAAGGAGAGACAAAGTCAAGACAGCCACCTTCTAAAAATACTCCCACTGCGTCCCCAGCTCCAATATCACCTCCAGCGTTGCAATCGAAGGACCAGGAGGAAGGGAGTTGTGGAGACGTTGATGAGAGAGAAGGGGGGGGGAGGGGGGGAATGAGAGAATGCCGTAGGGAATTAGCACCTGCTACATTCTTTTCTTGCATCGATTTTGACTCCTTTTCAAATTTTGCGAAGCCGGGGGCGGTGGTGGTGGGGAGATCATACCAAAGACTGTCTACTTAGATAATAAAGATAACTTTCTGTACTATATAGACTAAGCATAACTTTCTATACACTCAATTTTTTTTCTTTTTTAAAAAAATAATTCCTTTTTTAGAAACCAGTCCAACCCTGAGCAAAAGTCACAGTGTAATGGAAACCAAGGTTTCTGACCCGGTGACCTCATGGAAGTCCTTTCTTTTCCCCTCCTCCTATTTGCCGACCCTAAAATGGGGAGAATTTTAATGAGCCACCATAAAAATTCTACCTGAGGGCCACCATAAAACTATGGCAGTGCCTTCTGCTTTGAGATTGCGAAACTAAAATACTAAGATGGAGGATAAAATACTATTTTGGACCTTCGTCAAGGTTTATAACTCATCTAATACCTACCGTATCCCTATAAGCACTTAGTTTGTAGCTGAGAAGCCAAGCACAGAGACGTTAAGTTATTTTCCCAACAACGCACAGCTGGGAAGCTACAAAGCCAGATTCCAACCAGGCTCCTAAGTGTGAGTCTATGTCGCCTTCTGGTGGAAGCATCGAAAGGGCTACATCTCTCCGGGTGCTATTCTGAGTGTTGGTTCTGTACAGAGAATGCAAAAATAATAAAATAAAATAAAATAATAAAGAAATAAATAAAATAATAAAATAAAATAATAATAAATACACCCAGGGATATTTTTCCCATTGAATTTTTTTTAGAGAGAGTGGAAGGGAAGGAGGGAGCAGGATGAGAGAGAGAGAAGCTCAGTGAGAGAGACACGGATTGGTTGCCTCCCGGCTGTGCCAGGGCTGCAACCTGTTTTCATATTGTATCAACCCAGCCATGAACTAGGCCCAAGTTCAGTCCTTCTCCAGTGATTGTAAAATAAATAAAATAAAATAATAAAATAAATAAAAATTGCTGGTTTCTGTGTCCAGGTAAGGAGGGACAAAGACAGACATATTTTAGGGGTGCAGGTGAGGATGAGGTGACAGCTAACAGTGGTAAGAGCAACGATCATGTCCTCTCCATCACCCACACCCCATCAACATCTAGGGCCGGTGCTTTGCCCTGATTAGGGGCTCGATCCCTATTTGTTGAATTGGGTGATTGCCCAGTAAACTTACGCGTCGTCATAACGGAGGTGTCAGTCCAAACGTGGTCTCCCCGTCATTTTGAAGGAAAGTCACCGAGGACTGCCCCACGATGAACAACCGCAATAGATATAATTTGCCTTTTCCTCATTACCAAATCCTCATTCCCAATAAGACATGCTATAGCGTTAGGACACGCTCATCCGTCACCAGCCATGGCCTGTGCCGTCGCGCGAATACAAATTAGACCCGCAGAGTAGAACCCTTCACGCTCAACCTTGCCACTCAACCCCTGTCATTGCTACGGTCAGCAAAGATGAATAATTCACCCGGAGTGGCTCACGTGGAGGAGTTCGCCGGCGTTACCTTCCCCACCCTTCTCATTACGCATTCTTCCCGGAGCCGCAGCCATCCCGACTTACTGACGAGCGAGAGCGTCTGGCTTGTTTTCGTGACATTTAGCAGAAAGATGCCATTCATCAGCCTTTGGTTGGTCCGAAATCTAAAACCTCATTCCAAAGGCGTTTCACAGAAGCTCTTAATGACTGCTCATCGTGGTTCTACTACCCGATATTCTGAATAATACACACGAGGCTTATGGGCAGTCATTATTAAACCCAGCGGGGAATCATAGCCGTCCTATGGCAAAGGATCGATATCTATAAAAGCCTAATAGGCAAATTGTCCCCGCAGGAGGTCGACCAGGAGTTCGATCGCTCGCTATGACGTGTGCTGACCACCAGGGGGTGGCGCGGAACAAAGGGAGGCCCTGGGCTGGCAGCCAGAAGGCCCTGATTGACGGCCAGGCCTAGGGACCCCACCTGTCCACGAATTTCATGCACCTGGCCTCTCGTATCATTAACTGAATGTAACTCACAACACCCGTGTCAGCACGCCCTGTCCGAGCTGGTTTCTCAAGTAATCAATTCACGGAACATCACCTGGGAGAGGCGTTTTCCTCCTCTCACTCCGTCGATCTTTCATTCTCCAGAATCCTCTAGAGTTCGCACCCCGTCCACTCCGTCAGTTGTGCTGATGATTCAAGATGACATCGAACAGTGTCGTTAACAGACAAATGTCTATTTGCACCACACAGACTACAGTCACTGAAAACTCCAGTGAGAAGACGTTGTTTTCTTGTTGTGAATCCTCACCTGAGGACAGTTTTCCCATTGATTTTTTTAGAGAGAGTGGAAGGGAGGGGGAGAGGCAGAGAGAGAAACGTCGATGTGAGAGAGACACATCGATTGGTTGCCTCCCCCACACGCCCCGACCAGGGCCAGCGATCGAGCCCATAACCCAGGTACATGCCCTTGACCGGGACCGAACCTGGGACCCTTCCGTCCACAGTCTGATGCTCTATCCACTGAGCCAAACCGGCCAGGGCAAGACGCGGCGTTTACCAAATGGCCCACCCGCTCGGGCGGCTGCCATGGAGGGCACTGGAGTCCCCTCTGCCCCTCTCTGCAGTCTTGGCCCCTCGAGATGCTCTCGGGCCCCCCTGCAACACGCCAAGTACTCAGCCACGGGAAGGGAGCCAAACCATTGATCCGTCATGTTGGCGGCCTCAGCCTGTGTGCCCTCGGCTCACTCTGCACCTGGGCACTTAGTCAAGGGCCACGAGAAAGGAACAACAGACAGACAGACAGACAGACAGACAACCCCTCCCTGGCCCTCCTGCATTTCCCATCGTCTTTTCCTACCTCCCCACTGACCTCCTGGGACCGCAGAGGGAAGGGAGGATGTCCTTCCTCCCAAGTTCAGGCACCTTGCAAAACCTGGCGAGGTCGCCCCCTGCTGACGGAGTCCCTTCATTTCTTCGGAGAGAACCACCGTTTCTGTTTTCCCATTTGATTATTTCTTAAAATGCCGGTGGTTACTAGTTTCCAGAATATGAAACCTAGACCCAATTCATTGCTTAAAGTATTACAAATGGTATAACATATGTGTCCTTTTTTTTTCAACCTGCCCTTGACAATCCCCCGTCCTCCCCTACCCCCCAGTGTTCTGTGTCCATTGGTTATGCTTATATGCATGCTGTACATTCTTTTTCTAAAAAAAAATCTATATTTTATTGATTTTAGAGAGGCAGGGAGGAGAGAGAGAGAACACTGAGCCAAACTGGTTAGGGCCAGACCCAATTCTTTATTAAAATACTATGGGATGCCAGTGGACATTCTTTTTCGGGGGGTCGAGCCCGCAACCCGGCCCTGTGCCCTGACCGGGAATCGAACCCTGACCTCCTGGTTCGTAGGCCCATGCACAACCATTGAGCCACACAGGCCGGGCCCAATGGCCACATTTTTAACGGGAACTCTGATCTCATGGCAATTTGGTATCGCCATTTTCCGCCTGAAGGCAGAAGCCATAGCAAACTCCAAGTAGAACCCCAAAGCCGTCGGCATCATGGGAATCTAGTCATGTGGGGGAAGGCGCAGATCCCACAATAGCCAAGCTTTTAAAATGAGTTCTGCCGACACCATTGCCCGGGAGATGTTACCCACGGTTCGTTTTGCTGTGGGTTATTTATTTATTTGCTGCACAAAGGGTCCCCGGGAAAGGGATTCCGCCGACTCACATCCGTTCTGGCGGCTTCGGAGAGATCCATTTATTACCTTTTCTAAAATGTCAAACCTGTAAATGTTCCCAGGGATGCCCCGTGCCAGGCAGCGCCGGGTTTTACCGCCGTAAACGCCCTCACAGCCCCGGGGGGTGAGCTGGTCGGACCGCCTTTGACAGAAAGCTGAGGATTAATGGGACCCAGTCAAGCTGCTGGGATATGACTTAAACGGGATTGATCTGTGTCCAAAACCCATGGTATTTCTTTAAAACGTGCTCTTCAGATCTGCTGGATTAAAAAAAAAAACACCTCCTGATTTCTCTTTTTTTAAAAGTATATGTTTACTGATTTCAGAGAGGAAGGGAGAGAGAGAGAGAGAGTTAGAAACATCAATCATGAGAGAGAATCACTGATCGGCTGCCTCCCACACGCCCCCCGCCCCCAGTGGGGATCGAGCCCAGTCCAGCCGTGGCCTCCTGGTTCATAGGTGGATGCTCAACCACTGAGCCACACCGGCCGGGCCCTCCTGAGTTGTAAGTCAGATTGAGGTCAGGTTTCTGCAACTTCGAGCTGACATCACCGAACCCCCACACACAGGCCCTGCGGGCATCTCCCACCTCCACAGTCCCAGGACACGCCCGGACTTGGGCTCTGGAATTCGGGCGTGAAAGCCACCTGGCTGAAAGGATTCTTAAAAACAGCCAGCAGGCCGAAACCGGTTTGGCTCCGTGGATAGAGCGTCGGCCTGCGGACTGAAAGGTCCCAGGTTCGATTCCGGTCAAGGGCATGTACCTGGGTTGCGGGCACATCCCCAGTGGGAGATGTGCAGGAGGCAGCTGATCGATGTTTCTCTCTCGTCGATGTTTCTAACTCTCTATCCCTCTCCCTTCCTCTCTGTAAAAACTCAATAAAATATATTAAAAAAAAAAACAGCCAGCAGACTTCACTCCTGTTATTCGATTACAGGTCAGTGTGACAACATCCTGTGCTTGGCCAGTCCTGGGCACGTCTACAGTAAGGCCCAATGATGCCACTTGACGCTGCTGGCGTTTGGAAACGGGCGGTTGTGGGCAGTCTCTCTTCAGTTTTCCCGACGAGGGCAGTGACCGTGCGGCCTGCCAACCATCTGTGCCAGGAGAAGCGAGTCCTGTCATAAATCCTGCGCGGCTCCTCAGATTCCACATGGCTTTGCGGTCAGTCCCGGCCGCGCCTTTGCAGAGCTTAGATTTATAATGCGCCCCCCTTTTCCCCCCCGAGATAACGGTGAAGGCAGCCAGCAAGGAGGGGTGCGCTCCCGGCACTGGCACCGGCATCTAAGCCACGCCGGCCAGGTGCCACCCAAAGACAGGGCCAGAGCATGGCAGGGTCTGTTTACCTTCGCTGTGAAGAATGGCCATGGGCCGTCCAGGGGCTCAGCCTCCCTTTGCTTTATGGCGAGAGGTCAGCGCAGGAGGAGGAAGTTCAAGGCGGTTTTCTTGGAACCCAGCGCGGTACCAGGGGCCCAAGCGGGCCGGCCCGGGGTGTCACCGGCAGTCAATCTCCGTGCGGGCCTGACGTGAGCGTGGGAGAGCACACGCCCCGTTAGATCACCTGCCCCGACGGGCCTGCTGCTGCTGCAGGGCTTCGCGGGGAAGGGAAACATTCGCGGTCAGGGCTCCGTCCGTCCGTCCTCGGCCATTTGTCTTCATCCAGCGCCATCAGCTGAGCCAACTTTTAAAATGCATGTTGTTCGGGCCCGAGGGCGAACGAAGCTTGTTGCTGCACGTGAACCTGAGCGATCGCTCTGATCTGTCACACCGGCCGGCCATCGGTGAGAGATGGGAGAGGGGTGGAGATGGGGGGCTCTTGGAACAGAAATGGGGTTTGTGGCCTTCATGGGCCCCGTTTTGGGGGAATTCTGCTTTCAAGTCCTTGCCGCAGAGGAGAATCTGTTTGCTCTGTTTACAGAAAAGGCGGGAATTCCCAAACCGGAATGCTGTCCTGTGGGGCACGGGGGTGACACACGACGCGGGGAGAAGGATTCCGGGGGGGTGTCCACGCCGTCCAGGGTCTACACCGAGCATGTCCAGCTCACGGCCCTCCGGCCACATGCCTCGTGGATTTGGCCCGTGTTAGCCTTTGGGTGTGACATGCTTGGTCTACACCAGCGGTTCTCAACCTTCCTCATGCCGCGACCCTTTCATACGGTTCCTCATGTTGTCATGACCTCCAACCATAACATTATTTTCGTTGCTACTTCATGACTGTCATTTGGCTACTGTTATGAATCGTCATGTAAATAACTGATATGCAGGATGGATTTTCATGGTTACAAATTGAACATCATGAAAGCATACCGATGAATCACAAAAACAATATGTAATTACATATGTGTTTTCCAATGGTCTTAGGCGACCCTGTGAAAGGGTCGTTTGACCCCCAAAGGGGCCGCAACCCACAGGTTGAGAACCGCTGGTCGACACGGACCTCGAAGGGGAGCTGCTCTCTTCCAGCCCCACTGTTGGAAGTATTTGCAAAGCCTTCTGATGCAGCGGCTTCCCCGGGAGGCGGGGGTGGGAGGGAAGTAGCCACAGAGCCACGGAGAATGAGCCCGTCACCTACCATAGCCAGAGAGACACGAACACGTGAAATCCCACACGTGGTGCGACCACAGCTGCTGAAATGAACCAATGATCACGGACGGCGCCCTGATGGCTGCAGGCAGCTGGGGAGACACCAGGGAGGGAAAGGAGACACGAAACCCATCGAAGGGCTGGAAACCCCAAACGCTAGGCTTGCGAGCAGGACACGGGAAGTAGCGTGAAGATCAAAAGGTCACCCTAGCCCTAACCGGTGTGGCTCAGTGGATAGAGCGTTGGCCTGCAGACTGAAGGGTCCCAGGTTCGATTCCGGTCAAAGGCATGTACCTTGGTTGCGGGCACATCTCCAGTAGGGGATGTGCAGGAGGCAGCTGATCGATGTTTCTCTCTCATCGATGTTTCTAACTCTCTCCCTTCCTCTCTGTAAAAAATCAATAAAATATATTTTTTTAAAAAAAGGTCACCCTAAAACAGTGATGGCAAACCTATGACACACGGGTCAGAGGTGACACGCGAACTCATTTTTTTGGTTGATTTTTCTTTGTTAAATGGCATTTAGATATATCAAATAAATATCAAAAATAGAAGTCTTTGTTTTACTATGGTTGCAAAGATAAAAAAATTTCTCTATGTGACACGGCTCCAGAGTGAAGTTAGGGTTTTTCAAATGCTGACAATGCCGAGCTCAAAAGGTTCGCCATCACTGGCCTAGAATAAGCCACTTAAAGCCTGGAGCAGGAAATAAGAACTTAAATTTTATT
>NW_006295823.1:434788-435277 GCF_000327345.1 Myotis davidii | reverse complement strand
TCCCGCCCACTTTCCTCCTCTCCCCGCCGCGTCTGGAAGGTGCCACTCCTGTCGTTGCTGACCTCTGTGACAACGTAGGAAGGGATCGATCCATAAATACATTAACACGAAGACCTAAAAAGATCGTTCGGACCCTGCTCTTGATGTCCGTTTCTGTCTTATTTTTAAACCCATCAACACTCCAGGGAGAAAATTGAAAAGTACATGCCAGCCCGGCCGGTGTGGCTCAGTGGTTTGAGCATCGACCTAGGAACCAGGAGGTCAGGGTTCGATTCCCAGGCCCGGGTTGCGGGCTCGATGCCCAGTAGGGGGCGTGCAGGAGGCCGCCGATCCATGATTCTCTCTCATCATTAATGTTTCTATCTCTCTCTCCCTATCTGTCTGAAAAATATTAAAACAAAAAGCAAAGAAACAAAAGGAGCTACTGTGTAGCTCTTCCAGAGAAATTCCTTAACAGGAAAACAGACACTCAGTTTTTCTGTGGATGTT
>NW_006295823.1:420726-431030 GCF_000327345.1 Myotis davidii | reverse complement strand
AAGGGGATATCTAGATTATCTACCCCTCCCCACCCCCATTTAGAACAGTTCTGTTTTAATATCAAAAAGCTAAGATTTCCTCTTCTCTTGACTTTTATCATCTCTCTAAATTCGTTTTCCTGAGGGTTTCATGTCCCCTCACAAACAGGGCCTTAGAACTGCGTGCTCACAGTTTATCAGACAGATTATCAGATCCAGATGATCAGACGGAATCTCTCTCTTCAGCTTTTTCTGATTCTTGGACAATGTACAGATTAAACAATAAACAAGCTTCTGGAAGAGGAGGATGCGGGGCTGGTAGGTAGTCTGGATGGGGCAGTGAGAGGGACATTTTTAGTTCGCTTTCATATCCTTCTATATCAGTGATGGCGAACCTATGACACGCGGACTCATTTTTTTGGTTGATTTTTCTTTGTTAAATGGCATTTAGATATATCAAATAAATATCAAAAATAGAAGTCTTTGTTTTACTATGGTTGCAAAGATAAAAAAATTTCTCTATGTGACACGGCACCAGAGTGAAGTTAGGGTTTTTCAAAATGCTGACACGCCGAGCTCAAAAGGTTCCCATCACTGCCCTAAAACATACCGTTGGCGAGATTGTCGCTCTCCCAGGGGCCACCACCCACCCCGAGGGAACACACGTGCGGCTGGGGTGCCTGGCCCTGCCTTCCCTCCAGCGGGACGCAGACCCTGGTCTCCCTGACAGGTTCAAGCCACACCTTCCAGCCATTAGAAGTGCCAGTTGCTCCCCAGTTCATTCCTGGGACCCCTGACTCCCATGACCTCGCTCTGTCCACACCTTCCCCCCAGGATCCCAGGACACCTCCTCCGCCCAGGCAGCCCCCGAAGTTATTACTTCCCTCGGCCTCCCGGCGCCAGTCCGAGGATTCTGGCCTTTCACCAACTTCCCCTTATTGCGTCCGACCTTTTCCTACCTCCCGCCCACTTTCCTCCTCTCCCCGCCGCGTCCGGAAGATGCCACTCCTGTAGTTGCTGACCTCTCTGTAGGAAGGGATCGATCCATAAATACATTAACACGAAGACATAAAAAGATCGTTTGGACCCTGCTCTTGGTGTCCGTTTCTGTCTTATTTTTAAACCCATCAACACTCCAGGGAGAAAATTGAAAAGTACATGCCCGGCCGGTGTGGCTCAGTGGTTTGAGCATCGACCTAGGAAACAGGAGGTCAGGGTTCGATCGGGTCAGGGTCCGAGCACAGCAACTGCTTAAATTGTGGTTACAAACACCAAGACAAGTTTTCTCATGAGCCAATTTTCACACTAATATCAAAAGTACCTTCGGAGAGAGAGTGTTTGCGCTAAGTTTCAAGCAACATAAAAATATATATATATATATTTTTTAAAAAAAGTAAATGCCTCCCTCTCCCAGCATCATGCCCACCCCTTTCTTTCATTCCCTCTCCAATCACATGAGCGTGGAGCGTAGTGGAGCGCTAGGGCATTTTACTCCCATGTCCTCTGTGCTTCGGGGTCCCCACAGCCTGAGATAATACATATTCTGCTTATCGTTTGGCAACATGGGAATGGTTTTCACTAGTAGGAGATTCTCTTCGTTATGGAGCCAAGGAGGGAGAAAAAAATTAAATGAAAACCTGTAGATGTTCGATTCTGGGAGCTGGAGGGGAGAGGCGCCGACATCACCCAAATAAATCTATACGAGGCTCATAAATCAGGGGGCAGGCCAACGCGCGAGCTCAATTATACCCAGAAATGGCCGCGCGGTGCCCCGTGTTCTAACGTTTGCGGTAAGAAGCATTTGAAGTTAAATATAAATTTCAGCTCCCTTCCCCACTGGCTTACGGCTTCCAAGAAGGCCTGTCTGGGAAGGTGAGATTTTCCATGCTCGCTCTCAGCCCACAGGGAGACGCGGAGGAGAGCCGAGGGAAATATTCAACAGAGACCAGTGATTTATGGGGTAAAACACGTTTTTAAAAAATATATATTTTTATAGATTTCGGAGAGGAAGGGAGAGGAAGGGAGAGGGAGAGAAACATCGATGAGGAGAGAGAATCATTGATCGGCTGCCTCCTGCATGCCCCCCACACTGGGGATGGAGCCCGCAACCCGGGACTGTGCCCTGAGAGGGAATCGAACCCTGACCTCCTGGTTCCTAGGTCGATGCTCAACCACTGAGCCACACCGGCCGGGCCTTTCTAACGTCTAAAACAGAGCCGGGCATTGAGCATTGAATGGGCTTGGCAAACAATACTGGAGGGGAAAACAGATTATCGGGACAAGAAGTGTATGCTTATTGGGGCTCCTGACCGTGAGGGCGGGAAGGGGTGCAAATGTGACTTTATTCCGCCTCCATCCAAAATAAAACTCCTGTTCCTCATTACGGCCTAATCGGTGGAAACATTTTTTTTTATAAACAGGTTTAAAATTTTTATTTTATTTTTTTTACAGAGGGCACGGATTGGTGCGAGAAAGAATACAGGACTTGGTTAAGACCCAGAAAAGCCTTCTTTTCTTTCTTTTTTTTTTCCTTTCGTTTTTATATTTTATTGATTTTACAGAGAGGAAGGGAGAGGGATAGAGAGTTAGAAACATCGATGGGAGAGAAACATCGATCAGCTGCCTCCTGCACGCCCCCTACTGGGGATGTGCCCGCAACCGAGGTACATGCCCTTGACCGGAATGGAACCCGGGACCCTCGAGTCCGCAGGCCGACGCTCTATCCACTGAGCCACACCGGTTAGAGCCAGAAAAGCCTTCTGATTTATTTTATTAATTTATTCTTTTAGTCTAACTGGGTCCTGGGCTTGATCAGAAAGGCCCCAGGGGTCGCCCAGTGGCCGTCCGACATCGCCGGCAGCGCAGAGACAGAGGTTTTCAGGAGGAAGGAGCCGCGTGGCTTTTTTTCCTTGTTCCCGTTCGGCGTCTAGAGAAGCCTCCTGACACCGTGTCTGTTTAAATATGAATGAGTTCAGCCCTTTCCTAGGAAGCGGGACCTGCTGCTCCCTGGATGGGACCATTTCCAGGGAGACTGGGAGGATGCAGGGCTGGAGGTTTTGAATGGACCCGAGAGTCCAAGACGGGGCCGGCTGAGCACAGAAGAACCGGTTTCCAGTGGAAACGCTGGAGTTTGAAATGGGAGGATTTCTCAGCCGGGGCGATGACCTATTTTCAGTTCACCGGCCCATGTCCCCCCTCCCTCCTTCCCCGTGTCCTGCTCCCCGATGCCTTTCCAGGGGCCCTCCCTCTCCTCCCGCAGCCTCTGTGGTTCTGGCCTGCCTGGTCGCACCGTTGTTCTAAACGACTCACATCCTCCTCCCTGATCACAGGCAGACGCTGCCCTGCTGCCCAGCATCAGAACGGCTCGTCTGAAACGCACACGTGCTCGGCCGGCGTGGCTCAGTGGTGAGCGTCGACCTAGGAACCAGGAGGTCACGGTTTGATCTGCAATCAGGGCAGAGGCTGGGGCCGCGTCACGGCCAGGAGCACCGCCGAAGGTCACCCAGAGGGGTGGGGGGTGACCTCCCGGGCGCATGGCAGCTGAGTGAAGGCAGCTGCAGGAGACGCTCCCCAAGCACCCAGGTGCCCAGGGGAGGAGAGCTAAGCAGCGCCAAGCAACGTGGGCAGGAGACGGCCTGGCCCCAGAGCCCACGTCTGCCTCCCGCCTGGGCCCAGCGGGGAATGCCGGGGGGGTTGAGGGGGGGGGCGAGGCGCTGAGAGGCGGAGAATTAAGACCATGTGAGTTTCGGTGCGAGCAGAAGGGCCTTCCCGGACCCACTCAGCTCCACGGAGCAGCCGCCAAATGGTCTGCCATTCAATCAACGTCCTGGGCACCGGCTGGGTCTGTAGTTGTTTGTTTTTTTAACTGATCTCTCTCATTTCTCTCTCTCTTCAATATATGTATATTTTTATTGATTTCAGAGAGGAAGGGAGAGGGAGAGGGAGGTAGAAACATCAACGATGAGAGAGAACCATGGACCGGCTGCCTCCTGCGCGCCCCACACTGGGGATCGAGCCCGCAACCCGGGCCTGTGCCCCGACCGGGAATCGAACCCTGACCTCCCGGGTCAGAGGCTGATGCTCGACCCCTGAGCCACGCCGGCCGGTTGAGGCCCTGAAGCTCGGGCCCTCGTGGAAAACGTTCCTTCCACGTGACACACCTCGCGCTTCCTCTTCTTCTTCTTCTTTCAAAAAGCTGCGATTTCCCGAAATGGCAGGCGGCCACGGAGAGCGGGGCTGGTAAGGCCGTTTTTCAAGCAGCACTTAGTTGTAGGAGCCAAGAGGGTCCCACAGTCCGAAGCGCCTCTGCTTTCACTGGGGGAGAAAAGTTAAATTTCTTTTAAAACCGGGAGAGGGGCGGTGTTTTCACTACTTCCCCTCTTGCCCGGCCGCCGTCCTTCAGAAAACCACTCGTCCAGGCGCTCTGACCGCGCGTGCTGGCACGTGGATGCGTTTTTCCCAGACTGTCCCCGTCCGTGGGCCGCCTTCCATGATTCCTGTCGTCGACCCGGAGGCGGGGGACGCAGACACGCACCTGTGATGAGTCTGTCATGTAACCAACACTTCACATGCAGCTCCGATAAGCAGACAGAACGTGTTTTCACGTCAGTGCCTCCATTTGTCAGCCAACAAGAGAGACTGCGCTGATGTCATTTTCTAAAGAAACATTTTGGGGTTTTCTGGGGGGCTTTTAAAATATATTTTTATTGATTTCAGAAAGGAAGGGTGCGGGAGAGAGATTGAGACATCAGTGATGAGAATCATGGATCGAATGCCTCCTGCACGCCCCACACTGGGGATCGAGCTCCCAACCCGGGCCTGTGCCCTGACCGGAATCGAACCGTGACCTCCTGGTTCCTAGGTCGATGCTCAACCACTGAGCCACACTGGCTGGGCTGGCCTCTGCCATCTTAAAAACATTCCTGTGTTATCCACTCCACGTACTTTGGATTTTTTGTTTAAAAGAAAGGTATTTCTTTTTTTCTTTTTCTTTTAAATATATTTTTATTGATTTCAGAAAGGAAGACAGAGGGAGAGAGATTGAAACATCAATGATGAGAATCATTGATCGGCTGCCTCCTGCACGCCCCCTAGTGGGGATCGAGCGCATAACCAGGGCATGTACTCTGACCGGGAATCGAACCCTGACCTCCTGGTTCATAGGTTGATGCTCAACCATTGAGCCACACCAGCCGGCCCCACCAGCACCCTGTCCTGGCTATTCCGGCAGCCTCCCCTGCACACTCTCCTGTAACGAGCCCTGTTTTCTTGCCTCCAGGCCTCTCGCCCCGACCTAATGGGACATTCCTCCTTCCCGTTCCCTCCCCCCGACTCCTGCCTGAGTCCGACTCGGGCGTTAGGACTCACCTGACTCATCGCTTTTCATTTCCTGCGTGTGTGCCCTCGTCCCCCGCCCTCCGGCGGAATCCATTTCCTCCTCATCTGTATTCGCGTGGCCCCACACACTGCCTCGCTTATCACTCTGCATTAGGGGCATGTCACTGACATGTCAATCACATTTTTAGAGGAATGGACTTGATTATCACTTCCTGGCACCGCGCCTGGCGTGGAGCGGACACAGATTTGGTCGAACGGCGCTTCTAATGCAAAAGCCTTCGGGTACGGGGATCTTGGGACCTCACACTCTACAGTTTCTATGCACCCAAGAGGCCGTACAGGGTGATGGGTAAGAAGTCCAACCTGGGCCCTGGCTGGTGTGGCTCTGTGGATAGAGCATCGGCCTGCAGACTGAAGGGGCCCGGGTTCGATTCCGATCAAGGGCACAGGCCCCGGTTGTGGGCTCGATCCCCAGTGGGGGGCGCGCAGGAGGCAGCTGATCCATGATGCCCTCTCATCATGGATGTTTCTATCTCTCTCTCCCTCTCCCTTCATCTCCGAAATCAATAAAAATATATTTAAAAAAAAGAAAAAGAAAAACGCTCAAGGTCCTTTGCTTTCAAACCAGAGGGCAAAGATCCCAGGATAAGGAAACCCCATCAAAGGGCTGTTTCTCGGTGGAAACCTGCCCGGCCGGCCGGCCCACCCGCCTGCCTCCGGCCCTCCCCCCTAAGCTGACAGTTTGCCTTGAACATCAACCGCTAGAGCGGAGCGCGTGGCCCCGTTCGGCGATTTGCAGTCCTGAAAAGATCAATCATTCTCCTTCGCTCACACGGCAGGGGGAGCGTCTCAAAATAATGAGGTGTCTCGCTGACATCCGCCATGAGTGTGAGCCGAGCTCGGATGAACACCCTCCCTGCCACCCGGGCCTCCGACATGATGGCAAACCCACTTGCTCATGTACAGTCGGCTCCCTATGGGACCGGACCCCCTGTTCCTAACAGGCCAACAGTAAAAAAAAAAAAAAGATTATATTCCCTGGGTTAGGGCTACTCGTCTTGCGTCTTCATCACTACCCTTACGTGTTCATTACTTTGCAATCGGCTCCCCACGGAGGTGCGCCTGACAACTCACCCCCACAGATGCCTTTTGCGTGGCTCCCATGAAAACAATAGCATTCTAGCCTGGCCGGGGTGGCTCAGTGGTTGAGTGGCAACCTCTGAACCAGGAGGTCACGGTTCGATTCCCGGTCAAGGGCACAGGCCCAGGTTGCAGGCTCCGTCCCCAGTGTGGGGCGTGCAGGAGGCAGCCGATCCATGATTCTCTCTCATCATGGATGTTTCTCTCTCCCTCTCCTCCCCCTTCCTCTCTGACATCAATAAAAATTCAAAAATAGCCTTCTGCTGTTTAAATAGAGTCGGAGGAACGCTGCCAAACGCAAGCTAAGCGCCTTCCCAGTGTTTTCAAATCAAAGAGTTACCCAGAGTGACTTGCTGGTGGAGGACGGTCTCGCGAACCGCGGGCCATTTGGCTGCTCAAAGCTTCGGAGCGAGATGCACACGGGAGCCGAGGGGGAGGCACAACCCGGAGAAGAAAAACGAGCTCTGAGTTTTGTTTCCAAAATCGACCAAGAGAAAACACATATCCTACGAGGAAAAGAGAGAGCCCTGGCTGGTGTGGCTCAGTGGTTGAGCCTCAACCTAGGAACCAGGAGGTCACGGTTCGATTCCCCGTCAGGGCACAGGCCCGGGCTGGGGGCTCGATCCCCAGTGTGGGGCGTGCAGGAGGCAGCCGGTCCATGGTTCTCTCTCATCACTGATGTTTCTATCTCTGTCTCTCCCCCTTCCTCTCTCTGGGGCCCCTCGGTCTGTCGATCCGCCACCTTCTCCAGGTCCCTCAGCCCCGCATGTCACCACGCTTCTCCGGTAACTCCGTCCATCGGGGTAATTGCTCCCTCGGTCCTTCTCCTTCCTTCCTCCTTCCTTGGCACCACGCCAGCTCCCTGCCTCCTCGCCCCCTGCACCTGCTCAGCTGGTTTCCTTCTCCTTCCTTCCTCCTTCCTTGGCACCATGCCAGCTCCCTGCCTCCTCCCCCCCCCCTGCACCTGCTCGGCTGTTTGGGGCTGGAGACAGGCTGGTCTCTGTTCAAGTTCACGGCCGTAGCGGCCCTTCCGGCTGGTCGGCCGGCAGCTCTGCCATCACTCCCGACCCACATAGCTCAGCTGCTCTCCTCGCCTCGCTCCTCCGGGCACTGAGAACGCTGAGGGGCTCGGGAGGGGTTTCCGCCAGCCTCACGCCCCCTGCGCCCACCCCTGTGAGTGACGCACTCCGCCCTTGTCCGCTTCTGGGAGATAAACGGGGGACTAGCCTGGTCCCCTCCACCTGCCGGGGCTGTCAGCCCCCCACCTCCCCGCTCAGCCTCTCTGCAGTGCGTTCCCGCCAGCAAACACACAGTAGGTCCTCATTCGTCGTCGCTGAAGCGTGTCACTTATTCCAACATGTACTAGGAATTGCAAACTTGCCCAACTCCGAGCTCCGGGAGGCCGGCCTGTCCCCCCGGGGTTTTGCCGCCCAGCCTGGTGCCAATTCCACCCCTCCGGCTGCTGGTGTAAAAACGTTTGGAATTCATGGATCGGCCGCCTCCTGCACACCCCACACTGGGGATCGGGCCCACCACCCGGGCCTGTGCCCCGACCGGGAATCGAACCCTGACCTCCTGGTTCCTAGGCGGATGCTCAACCCATTGAGCCATGCCAGCCGGGCAGGCATAATTCTTAATCCCTTCCTTCCACATCCCATCTCCGCTCTGTCAGCAAATCCCTCTTTCCTGCATATTTTTCCCATCTTCCTCCACCCTGAGAATTCAACCCTCAATCCTTACATTTCCTTTACGGATCGCTTTAAATCCTGTAAACTATTTTTATAATCATGTCAGCCTACAACGGTCTTTCCTTTTCATAAACACCCATCGCAACTATTGGCCATAAAACTGACAGAGCAATCCGTTACACGTTCCCATAATAGACAAAATCAGGGCCTATTTTTTATATTTTTTTATGCGTGGCTTCCGGAAGTTTTAAATCCCGTTGTTGTTGTTTTTTTTACTCATATTTCTCTTCCCTGCTATTGGCACCGGGATGAAATTACACATGTCTTGGCCCTGGTGAGCCGTGCATTTCATTTCCGACAGCCACGGTCCCCCGGCCCCGGCCCCGGCCCTGCAATCTGAGCGTCACCTTGGAACTTGCTGGCCAGGGACATTCTCACATGACCCCCCGCGACCTGCTGGGTGAGAATTCCCGGAGTCAAGGCCCTGGGAGCTGTGCTCGGACAGGCCTGCGGGCGATTCGCAGGCTCAGCTTGAAGAATCGGCGCCTGGGAGCATTGAAGACGATGCCCGCATCATCCTGTTATTTATTCCATAAATATTTATGGCGCGCCTCCTCCACTCCGGGCATCAGGCTCAGGGAACGGGGGAAAGAACAGAACCGCCCCCGCCCGGCTGAGTGTGGCGGCGAGAGAGGGACAGGGAGGTGAATGAAGTCATCTCCCTGATGAATAGGAGATGGCAGCTGTCATCCGTCCTGGGAAAGGAGGCGGGATGAGCCCGGGCTGGTTTGGTTCAGTGGATAGAGTGTCGGCCTGGGGACTGAAGGGTCCCAGGCTCGATTCCGGTCAAGGGCACATGCCCGGGTTTTGGGCTCAATCTCCAGTAGGGGGCCATGCCGGAGGCAGCCAATGGATGATTCTCTCTCATCGTTGATGTTTATCTTTCTCTCCCTCTCTGAAATGAATAAAAATCTATATATATAAAAGCCTAAGTGACTGGCCAACTGGCCGATTGGCCAGTAGCTATGATGTGCCCTGATCACCAGGGGGCAAACGCTCGATGCAGGAGCGGAAACCACAGGCATGGAAACATGGAACAGACTGATGATTCTCAAAGGGAAGAAGGGGAGGGAGGAGGGTGGGAAGAGAAGAACCAAAGACCTTATATGCCAACCAGAGGCCTGGTGCAAGAATTCGTGCACCGGTGGGGTCCCTCGGCCTGACCTGCGCCCTCTCACAATCAGGGACCCCTTAGGGGCAGTGGTTCTCAACCTTCTGGCCCTTTAAATACAGTTCCTCATGTTGTGACCCCCAACCATAACATTATTTTCGTTGCTACTTCATCACTGTCATGTTGCTACTGTGATGAATCGTCATGGAAATATCTGATACGCAGGATGGTCTTAGGCGACCCCCGTGAAAGGGTCGTTCGACCGCCAAAGGGGTCGCGACCCACAGGTTGAGAACCGCTGCCTTAGGGGGCTATTGGGGAGCCAGTTCTGGCCTGACCCCTACAGGCCAGGCCGAGGGACCCCACCGGTGAGCCAGTCTCTAGTTTATCCCTTCTCGTTCCCCCACCCACTATTCTCTTCTTCTGAGAAAGCGCTCCGCCTGTAGAATCCCAACAGCTCGAACCCGGGAAATGCCTGCGTGCTGTTCAAATGCCCACTTTCCAGAAAGGGCACTCATTCCGTAGAATTAAAGTTTACTGAATAGCAAATACCCCTTCACGTGAGGCGAGCTGTCAAAACCCCTGAATGCCAAGGTGAAAGCAGGTGCCCCGGGAAGGAAGCAAGGGATTAAGTGAAACCACCCTCCCCTTTGAGTTCCGTCTTCGTGTCTTTGTCGCAGGCACCCACTTCCACGCCCCCCAAGGCTGACATGTTCTGGTCCAATGGGGAAGTCCAGAGAAAGAATGAAATCGCGCCCACGTGACCCGGAGGCCACGGAGGCCACGGAGGCCCGGGCGGCGTCTGGTTTGTAGCACATTTTATTTTCAGATGAGCGTGAAAGGTGGCCACTCTTCAGATGCATGGAGAAGGTCATGCCAGATATAAAGAGGAAAATGCAAAGGAAACAAACAAACAAAAATTGTCCCTGACGATCCTCCTAGGCGAGGAGGAAATACACAGAAACGCACATCGGGATGTCTGACCCATG
>NW_006295823.1:417801-420698 GCF_000327345.1 Myotis davidii | reverse complement strand
GCTGGTTATGTCAGCACAAGATAAATATCTGTGTGCAAAGGAGCGAGATCCATCCTCCCAGGGGAGAAAAACATGCTTGGGGGGTCGCATGATAAGGGGGGACTTACTGTGTTGATAGTGGGAGTGATGGTAGATTTTTAAAAATATCTGTGTTTAAACACCGTTACAAAGAAGCTCAGTTGTGGTTCTTTTTTTTAAAAAATATATTTTATTGATTTTTTACAGAGAGGAAGGGAGAGGGATAGAGAGTTAGAAACATCGATGAGAGAGAAACATCGATCAGCTGCCTCCTGCACACCTTCTACTGGGGATGTGCCCGCAACCCAGGCACATGCCCTTGACCAGAATCGAACCTGGGACCCTTCAGTCTGCAGGCTGACGCTCTATCCACTGAGCCACACCGGTCAGGGCTCAGTTGTGGTTCTGTTGCTACTTGCGTCCGCGTCACCCACGTTTCCCTGAGTTCCATGCACGGCTCTACGCTTTATTTTTGGTCAAATGAGATGGGGATGTCCCCGGGGGGCATTCCGAATAATATAGCAACTTAGACTTCGAATCGGTTTTGAAAATTAGGCCCATGGTAATATTATTCTGTAAAAAAAACACCCAGAAAGACATAAAGGACTTCTGATTCCGCCTTTGGCCGTAGAGCAGACAACGGTGGCTTTACATGGGAGGGGTTCTGTGGGTTTAAATGCCCGCCTGGGCTCCCCAGCGGCCTCCACACAGGCAGCGGGCCCGGAAGGCCAAGCCCGAGTGTCCCCAAACCTGCGGTGTCCCGGCAAAGACAACGTCCGTCCTTCGATTTGGACCAAGTCCCGGCGTCCTTCTGCCACCCCGGTGCCCGGGGGCCACGCGCGTGCCACAGGCTCTGCAGGACGGCGAGCCCTGGTCCCTGTCCAAGTTGACAACCCGAGAGAGCCAGGCTCCACGCACTATTAGGAGTTGCTCTAGACCTTGGAGAACCACGGCATCAGCCCGCCAGGCCTCCACGGTGCCATTCCGGAACATTCCCCGCTAGAACACTGCCCACGTGGCACCGGCCGGGCCACGGCCCCAGAAAGCCAGGCCGTCTCTCTCTCTGTGGCTTCCAGACCCTTGGGGTCCAAAGAGAGGACACTGTGAAAGCACGTGCAGGGGGCCCCTCGGGGGGGGGTGTGAAATAAAGATATTTTCCAGGTGATGCTAGAAGTGTCGTCTTTGGGTGCGAGGGAGTTTGATCCCTGGGGCGGCCCCGCAGGGCAGCAGGCAGGGCCACACCACCAAAGCGGACGGACACTCGCAGCAAAGCTTTCGTGGGTTCTGTTTCGCTTTTTTGTGCACAAGATCCACGTGCCAGACGTTAGACTAACCCAGGCCTCGGGGAGGGAGAAGCTACGAAAGCTTAGAGCCCCGATTTCTCCCATCACCACCTCCTTTGCTTCTGTGCCAGAGAGTCCGTGTGCGGGCGCCTGACAGCCCTTCGACTCCATCACCTGCTCTGTTCCCTTCAAACTCACATGCTCAGGATGCTTCCTTTTGATTTTCTTAAAAAAATGGGCCCGTTTCGCCCGACACTGTGAAAGCACGTGCAGGGGGCCCCTCGGTGGGGTGTGAAATAAAGCTATTTTCCAGGTGATGCTAGAAGTGTCGGCTTTGGGTGTGAGGGAGTTTGATCCCTGGGGGCGGCCCCGCAGGGCAGCAGGCAGGGCCACACCACCAAAGCGGACGGACACTCGCAGCAAAGCTTTCGTGGGTTCTGTTTCGCTTTTTTGTGCACAAGATCCACGTGCCAGACGTTAGACTAACCCAGGCCTCGGGGAGGGAGAAGCTACGAAAGCTTAGAGCCCCGATTTCTCCCATCACCACCTCCTTTGCTTCTGTGCCAGAGAGTCCGTGTGCGGGCGCCTGACAGCCCTTCGACTCCGTCACCTGCTCTGTTCTCTTCAAACTCACATGGTCAGCATGCTTCCTTTTGCTTTTTTTTAAAAAATGGGCCTGTTTCGCCCACCGGCGGGGCTCAGGGGTTGAGCATCCACCTAGGAGCCAGGAGGTCACGGTTCGATCCCCGGTCAAGGGCACAGGCCCAGGTTGCGGGCTCCATCCCCAGCGTGGGACGTGCAGGAGGCAGCCGATCCATGATTCTCTCTCATCATCCATGATGTGTCAGTCTCTCTCTCTCCCTCTCCCTTCCTCTCTGAAATCACAGCCACCGTTAGAAAATCCTTTCTTCAGGCATCCCCGTTAACCATTTTAAAACAACACAAACCTCGTTCCTACATGTGTGTGTCCCCCTCCCCATGGGCTCCCGCTGCGGGTCGTGTCATGTCGTTTGAACTCGGCAAAGGCTGGGTCTTTGCGAGCTCAGGGATGTGTTTGGATGCTGCGGCCAGTGCGCCCATTGCATAGCGAACATGTAAACGCACAGAGCGTCTGTAATGTCACCCTCACCGTCTAAAAAAGCTGCAGAGATTGGACGTGCCACTCGAATCTACGTTTACTGTGTTGTCATTTTGGGGTTTCTTTGTGTGTTTTTCTTTTTAATACACGTCCACTGATCCATGAAACGTTCAGAACCAGGTAAGCAATGGCATCCTAGACTACCAGCACGGAACCTCGACAGTCAAACCGAACTTGACTTGTCTCCTAACGTCTCCCAAGTTGGAGATGCGGGGCGCCGCCTCCTGGAGACAGCGTGCAACATTCACCTCCACCCTGTGTGTGTGTGTGTGTCTCTCACATACAGTGAACTCTGCTCGCATCGCAGGCAATGTTTATTCGTGAAAGCTACTTATCATACAGCAAACGGCAAAGCGAAATCTTCATACAGAGGTGCACACCGGGAGTGGCGGGTGGAGAGGTACATGCAGAGATTTCTGATTCGAAAGGAAGAAACAAGAAGACTAGAATTACCTGGG
>NW_006295823.1:412716-414074 GCF_000327345.1 Myotis davidii | reverse complement strand
ATTGAATTATTAAGATTGACATAATCCCACTAGGATGATTATTTTTCTCTCCCTCTTCCTTCCTCTGAAGTCAATAAAAATGTACTTAAAAAGTAAAAATAATTTCAAAATGTGCTGCTTCAAATCGTATTATTTTGTCCCCCCGACGTCCACTCTCAATGATGCGCTTGCCCCCTCCCTGCATCTCACAGGCCAGACAAGTACCTAAAGGTTTGTAGGACCAGATGAGGAGCCACAATATTTCTGACCAAAACTGCCCCAGGTGACGGAGAAGGTGGGCAACGGGAGGCAAGAGATTCCCACACGCTGGCTGGAAACGGATCCAAAAATCTATTTAAGTTACTAAACCAGGAGTGGGGGTTCAACGAGGCTTGAATATCCAGCATGCTTGGCGATCGCTCAGAATTATCTACGTGTCATGGGTGTTGCTCTTTTTTTAACCAGTGAGTTTTTCTCTCTTTACATTTTATTTTCCTTTTTTTTGGGGGGGGGGTATTCAGGAAGTGAAAGCATTTAAGAAAACATTCAAAATTCTGAGAACACATGTCAGTGAAATATTTAATGTCTGTCATTCGTAAAAGTTACATCATTTACATAGGGTTCATTTGTATATAATAAAAATTTCATCAGCATGAAAAATTTCCTGGAAAGTTATACGCTAACGTGTTCCACGTCTGCTTTGGATATACAGCTCAACAGCCACCGTTAGAAAATCCTTTCTTCAGGCATCCCCGTTAACCATTTTAAAACAACACAAACCTCGTTCCTACATGTGTGTGTCCCCCTCCCCATGGGCTCCCGCTGCGGGTCGTGTCATGTCGTTTGAACTCGGCAAAGGCTGGGTCTTTGCGAGCTCAGGGATGTGTTTGGATGCTGCGGCCAGTCTGCCCATTGCATAGCGAACATGTAAACGCACAGAGCGTCTGTAAATGCCACCCTCACCGTCTAAAAAAGCTGCAGAGATTGGACGTGCCACTCGAATCTACGTTTACTGTGTTGTCATTTTGGGGTTTCTTTGTGTGTTTTTCTTTTTAATACACGTCCACTGATCCATGAAACGTTCAGAACCAGGTAAGCAATGGCACCCTAGACTACCAGCACGGAACCAGTCAAACCGAACTTGACTTGTCTCCTAACGTCTCCCAAGTTGGAGATGCGGGGCGCCGCCTCCTGGAGACAGCGTGCAACATTCACCTCCACCCTGTGTGTGTGTGTGTGTCTCTCACATACAGTGAACTCTGCTCGCATCGCAGGCAATGTTTATTCGTGAAAGCTACTTATCATACAGCAAACGGCAAAGCGAAATCTTCATACAGAGGTGCACACCGGGAGTGGCGGGGGGGGGGGGGGAGGCAGAG
>NW_006295823.1:409187-412643 GCF_000327345.1 Myotis davidii | reverse complement strand
TATGGGGGGAGGGGGGAGGTGGGGGGGGGTTCCCTACTCTCTCTCCAGTGAGGCCTGGGGTGGCTCTGACTTTACAATTGCAAGATGCCTTCACAGGTAGGACCAGGACACGTGAGCAAGCAGGTGAGAGGAAGGTGGGGGGCTGCACTGAGCTTGACAAATGTGCGGGGTTGGCTTTTCCGAGAATAACTGGCTTCAGAGGTGAGGCGGGCATACGGCTGCCGGGTGGCTCTGTTTATACACACGGTCTATCTCGTTTCGTTTTAAGCCACCACATCCCGTGAAGCCCCGCATGTGTGTGTGTGTGTGTGTGTGTGTGTGTGTGTGTTCGGCATCATAAAGAACAGAATTATTTATTGTTCACCATCAGGAAATGACATTTAAGCCTCTCTCTCTCTCTCTCTTTTTTTTTTTTTTTGGCTCAATCGGTTTTTAGAGTGTGTGATTAGCATAACCTAATGTTTGTTTGTCTTTGTCTTCACTGCTGTGGAATTCCGATCAAACTTTCCCCTTCTTTTAATACTTTAGGGAATTTTCAATCGTCGGGATGTTTGGCTGTAATACCCCAAGATTTGTTCTCCCTGAAAAAAATCATAGTGACAATTTATTAACTACAGAGCAACTCGGCTTTTCGGGGTCAATTTCTATTTAGATTTACAAACATCCATTGGTGCTCAATAGACCTACTATGAAATCTTAATCATATTTAAGGTTTCTTTTTCATGCAATCACTTTATCTGTTAGTTTATCTCTCTCTCTTTTTTTTTTTTTTTAAATTCCAAAACTTGGGCTGACTCAAATCTATGGGGCATTACTTGTATCCTAAGAAAATAGACTCAAAGGCAACTCCACGTAGAATGACATTGCAATGGGGTGTACATTTCAAGCGCATCAGAAGTTTGGAGATCTTAAAACTCTTTGTATGTTTGACTATTTTTTTTTTTTAAGAAAGCATTTGTATTGCTCTTTTAGTAGCTTTTACATACTGTCTAGTATTGGAAACACATTGGTCCGGTTAAGCTTTAAATAAAACTTGTGGGAAATAAAACTCCTTAGATTCAAAATGGTTTATTCACACAAATTTAATAGGATAAATCACAATTGTTTGGTCCAATAAATATTTAGGGGAAATAGTTTCTATACAATGCATTTATCAATAAACAAAGAAAACGGACAGTTCTGCTAGACCACTTAACTGTACTATAAACACGAAGCTCAATATAGAAGGTTATTGAATTTATCAACTATATTTTGAAAGAGTGCACACCGCTTTCTATGACACGTTCGTCCCTCTAACCGGATTACACCATAAAAAGAGTTTCAGAAATGAGAGGTAAAACAGTACAAAACTAGTGAGGCGTCATAGGGCTTCCAACAAGTTAACGAACAACACATAATCCTGATTTTTTTTTTCTTCTTCACAAACTTACTTCTAAGTGAGATCCTTAAGGCACATAGGAAAACTGAGTTATAAATCCGTCTACTTCATAAAGTAGACCGATATAGTACCATAGACTGTTCTGTCCAAGAACAGCGTGTGTAAGTATCGCTAGTTTACCTGTAAAAGTGTATGAAGAACGTCTCAGCCTTTATCAAGGTTGTTTGGTCTGGTCAGTGGTAAATGCCCCCAAATCGAATAGAACTAGGGAAAGTCGAGATTTCCGCCCCTTCGAAGATGACACCGCTAGGTATACAACGGCGATCACGCGCCTTCCTTCTGTTACAGTGTTAACTTATCTCCCCTCATCTTTATTTTTATTTTTTCTTAAAAAATAAGCTACTTTCTGTGCTAATTTTCTAAAGACCCTGAGCAAGAGTTACGATAATGCACTTTAATGTGGGCAGTGAACTGTCAATAGGGAACCACACGTCTATACAACAGCCAGGACACCTTGGGGGGGAAAAAAAATCTATGAAATTGCCACTTCGACCACCAGAGGAGATTTGAGGGGTCCAAGAAGTGGGGAACATGTGCAAAGTTATTCTTACCAATCCACTAAAGCAAGACATATATCCTGACTCCTTATTTTATTTTATTTTTATTTCTTTTTTTTTAGGAAATCCACATTCTAATTGGTATTTAACTACAACGGAAGCCTACACATGGACATTCACCACTGCCCAGACCATTACGATTTTAGCTTAAATTAAAAGGAGAACAAAAAGAAAATGCTACTGTAAACTAGGAAATATATTCAGATCAGCACCCACGAGGCCTCTGAGTTGATCTACGCTAATGACTTTGAATCTCCAATGTCAGAAAAGTTTGCTTCTGACAAATATATCGAGCTGGGCCAAAGTAAAACAAAACAGAACATCAAAGAATTCTCATTGTTGGTATTCGTCTATTAAGTTGGTTGGGTGTGTTTTTTTTTTAAACATTATTCACGTAGAATGCCAGACACAATATCATGGTACAGCTCAAGCCAATCCATAAAGCTATGAATTAAGTTTACGCTGATTTTTTTCCGACTCCTTAAAAAATTGTATTTTGCTTATTTTCACGTTCCCTGGAAGGGGTGGGGGGGATTAATTTGGACGGAATGCTTTTACAACTACCATTTGCAGCTTTGGAAGGTTAAGAAATGTAGGATTTCAAGTCCTATTTGGAGTTTTGTGGGTACGTAGGGAGTTTAAGTATTGTCCAAATGTTGAAAAGCAAGGAGCTAGTGGGAGTTTGGTGAAGCTGTGCAACCCTAAGAGTCCCATTTCCGAGGAGCTGTTCAGCCTCATAAATCTAATGCATCGCTCCTATTCGAGCTGCTACAGTTAGTGCTTTTGTGTAATCATATTCCTCATTCGTAAGAAAAAGGAGTGGCCGAAACATTTTTCTTTTTTCAGTTTAAAAAAATTTTTTTTAAATGGGACGTTTTCAAAATTCCCTAAATACACATACAATGTCCTAAAGCGTTTTCATCGACTGATACTTTCTTAACCCAATCACTTAATCGGGAATATTTGCCCATCAAAAGACCACTCTCTTTTTTTTTTCCCCTCCGAGATTTCTGGAAATAAGTAACATACAATTTTAAGAGGCACTTGGAGGATTCAAAAACTCCCCTTGCCGACTGAATGATCTGATTAATTTTTTAAAAAAACACCAAAAAAAAAAAACCCCACCAAAAATCCAACTACACTTTGTGGACAAAAAATAATAATAATAATAATAAAAAATACACTTTGTCAAGGAGACGGGGCTGTAAACTCATTCGTCACGTGGCTGCCGATGCTACACACCAAGCTGTTCTAATTTCCCAAACACCTTGCGGGTTAGGAGGCGGGGGAGGGAGGTCTCGTCAATAATAAAATAATAATAATTAGGATCAGCATGGAAAGAAGAGGGAGCATTTAAAAAAGAAAAAAAAAAGGAAACCACTGTTAGAAAAGGCTCGTTAAGGTGGTCTGGGAGGGGCTGGAGGGCTCGCGGCTGTCCATGCTCGAGGGCACAGCTGTCAC
>NW_006295823.1:408246-408993 GCF_000327345.1 Myotis davidii | reverse complement strand
GGGCCCTCGGCTTTATCCACACCCCCATTCTCCTGCCGCAAGAGGTTCCTTCGGAATTTGGCTCGTGCGTTTTGGAACCAAACCTGCAAACCAATCCCAAGGGATGTCTTTACCGAGGTTTAATTTTAGATTCTTTTTTTTCCCCCCTGTCTCTTTCTCTTTCCTTTTTCCCCCCTTTTCTTCCTTCCTTCCATTCTTTTTTTTTTATCCTCACAATTCTGTAAAGGAAATGGTATTGTCCCTTTTTAAACATTTTTTTATTTTAATGTGTTTTTATTGATTTCAGAGAGGAAGGGAGAGACAGAAACATCCATGATGAGAGAAAATCATGGACCGGCTGCCTCCTGCACGCCCCCTATTAGGGATCGAGCCCTCAACCCGGGCCTGTGCCCTGACTGGGAATCGAACCGTGATCTCCTGGTTCATAGGTCAGTGCTCAGCCACTGAGCCATGCTGGCCGGGCTCCTTTTTTTAAATATTTATGTTTCTCCTTTTTAAAATGATTGTTTCTGCCCTAGCCGGTCTGGCTCAGTGGGTAGAGCGTCAGCCTGCGGGCTGAAGGGGTCCCAGGTTTGATTCTGATCAAGGGCATGTACCCCAGTTGCAGGCTCCATCGCCCAGTAGGGGCCGAGCAAGAGGCAGCCAATGGATGATGTTTCTCTCTCATCGATGTTTCTATCTTTCTATCCTTCTCCCTTCCTCTCGCTCTAAAAAGTAAATAAAAACATATTCTAGCCCGGCCGGTGA
>NW_006295823.1:407624-408216 GCF_000327345.1 Myotis davidii | reverse complement strand
CTTTCACCATTGATTTTTCTAACTTTCTCTCCCTCTGCCTTCCTCTCTGAAATCAATAAAAGTATTTCTTAACAAACATATTTTTAAAAATATATAAAAAATAAAATTATGGTTTCTTTTTCTTGGGAGAGAAGGGCCTTTTTATTTGCTTTTTTGGGGGGCGCTTTTTTAAAACAATAGATTCCTTCCATGAGTACTATAGATATTCTGTCAACTGCCTGTATCCCCGCCCCAGGCTTAACCAGAGCCACCGGGGACCTATGAACTTAAGTGGTGACACCCTGGAAACGGAAGCCGGAGAGAAAGGGCGGAAAGTGCACCAGCCTCCTCGGCCGCTGTCTTTTGAGCAGGAGGAGAGGCGGCCATTGCCAGAGTCTGACTCACTCCCAGGAAGCGAGCATCATTCCCCCAGAGCTCGGCTGCTCTTGAGAGGGACACACGGGAGGTATTCTCAGCACAGGAAGGAAACCCCCCCAGGCCACCAGGCCCCAAACAGCCCCAGACGGGTGGAGGGGGGGATGTTTAAATGCCTGTCTTTTACCCCCGAGACATGGAAGGGGGGGCCCTTCATCTCAACCCCCTGCTATTTCTG
>NW_006295823.1:407264-407571 GCF_000327345.1 Myotis davidii | reverse complement strand
CAGGAAGGAAACCCCCCCAGGCCACCAGGCCCCCAAACAGCCCCAGACGGGTGGGGAGTGGGGGGTTAAATGCCTGCCCTTTACCCCTGAGACATGGAAGGGGGGGGGCAGGGAGCCATCTCAACCCCCTGCTATTCTTTCATCAGGCGGGGAGCCTGACCCAGCTGAGGTCAGGATCCAAACCCCAATACTTGGTTTTCTAGAAACGTGGTTCCTTCCCATGAGAAAACACCCGCTGAGACGTGCGCCCTACGGTGGCTTTGGGGGAGTTGAAAAAAAAAGGGGGGGGGGGGGACCTGAAGGTGGA
>NW_006295823.1:404386-407206 GCF_000327345.1 Myotis davidii | reverse complement strand
GGGGGGGGTGGACCTGAACTTGGAAGGTGGTAACACAGCCCGTGAGCTGGCTGCCAAGAGTGTGCCAGGCAGGGTGCCCCACAAGTCTGTGAGGGAGCCCAGCGTGAAAGCCCCCCTCGACAGCCACAGCTCAGATAAAAATAAAATAACGAAAATAACAAGTAAAGCCACGGCTTGTGCAAGTAAAATCCCTGAGGCCTGCAGACCAGGGAGGCAGCTGTGCTGGCTGGAGGACCCCACTCTCCATCTCTGGGGGCGCGGGGGGACCTGGCTGCATTCTTAAAGATGCTGCTCTCTCCTGGGCACCTTCGGGGGAGCCCCCCAGAAAGCTCAGCACCCCCTGTGGGGGCATCACTAAGGTCAGCTCAGGAGACGCGGTGGAGGCAATCCCTGCACCGGCCAGCAGGGGGCAGACCTGGCGCCCCGGCCGGGGGACAGCGGGGTGGGTGTTTTTTTCGGGGGGTAGGGGGGTGCACGGCGGAGGAGGGCGCCTTCTTTCTTACCTGCAGCACTCGCTTGGTGAGGCCGGTCTTCTGGGCGAGCTGTTTGAGGTCCTTGGCGTCCGGGTTGTGGTTGATGGCGAAGTAGGACTTCATGGTCCGCAGCTGGTGGTGCTTGAAGGAGGTGCGCATGCGCTTGGTCTTCTGCGAGGGCGGGTAGGGCTGCTGGTCGCGGTCCAGGGGGTCGGCCTCGTTCTCGTTGCAACCTGTCGGGGGCACAGGGGACCCACCAGCGCTCAGTGGACGGCCCTCGCGTGGGGAGGAGGAGGGGGCTGGGCTCGGCCACGGCTGAGCACCGAATCTATGCAGCAGGAGGTCACGGGTTCGATTCCCCCCTCCCCCTCCATCAGGGCACATGCCCAGGTTTTGGGGCTCAGGCCCCACTAGGTGGGGGGTGCAGGAGGCAGCCCATCCATGGTTCTCTCTCATCATGGGTGTTTCTATCCCTCTCTCTTCTTCTCTGAAATCAATAAAAAAAATTTTTTTTAAATAAAATGAGCCCTAACCGGTTTGGCTCAGCGGATAGAGCGCAGGCCTGCGGACTGAAGGGTCCCAGGTTCGATTCCGGTCAAGGGCATGTACCTTGGTTGCGGGCACATCCCCAGTGGGGGGTGTGCGGGAGGCAGCTGATCGATGTTTCTCTCTCATGGATGTTTCTAACTCTCTATCCCTCTCCCTTCCTCCCTGTGAAAAATCAATAAAATATATTTTTAAAAATAAAAATAGAAAAAAATGAAAAAACAAACAGCCGCGGAAAAGGTGGCCTGTCCCATCAGGAGGGTCTCCAGGCAACCAGAGCAGGTCAGTTGCCAAAGTCAGCCCAGCCGGCCCGCGGAGGTGGCCAGGGCCACAGCTTATGTCATAGAAAAACACTCAGTGCCTCCTCTTGTGTTTCACGGTTGCCAGGACAACGTGAGAGGAAGAGCTGCAAGTGTGGAAGTGAGAGAAATCTCCAAAAGAGAGAAAAAAGACCCCCCCCCCCGTCCTAACGTATGTACGTCCCTCCACACCGTCCATAGAGGCCCCGCGTCCCCACTCGGCCTGTATTTGTGATCGGAGACGCGCTCCCCGAAGCGGTGCCTTTGTCACAAGGTCCAGGCCGGCCGCTCATCTCAACGCTCTCGACTCTGAGGGTTTCGGGAGCCACCAGCTAAGTCAGTTCCAATGGTCCGCCTTTTCTTTTCCTTTCTATTTTATTTTGGGTAATACTCACCTGAGGACATTTTTTCCGTTGATTTTTAGAGATAGAGTGGAAGAGAGACAGGGAGACAGAGAGAGACAGCGATGTGAGAGAAACACATGGATGGGTTGCCTCCTGCCCAAGCCCTGACCAGGGCCTGCAGTTGAGGAACGTGCCCTTGACCGGGATCAAACCCGGAACCATTCCATCCACAGGCCGATGCTCTAACCACTGAACGAAACCGGCCGGGGCCCAATGTTTAGCCTTTTCTGAGCTTCCTACAACCTTGTCCATCAGGAAGAAGCAAGTGCCCGGAGAAGGGGGAAAGCTACACAATAGAAATGCGTAGATGGCTTATGCGATCGCAGGAATATGGCTGTTGAGGGCTTTTTGGCTGTAGCTGGTGAACGCGGAGCATAGTTTGCCCTTGGAATTGCTTTAATGCATATTCCCGGGCTTGTCTGCACTGGGCACAGGCCTGAGCTCAGCTCACAGCTCACAGCACAGAGAGCCCTCATTTCCAGACCCAGTTCTCGCCCCCTGGCTCTGGCGGGTGTGAGAGGGCGTGAGCTGTGCCCTGGCAGGCCTGGCACAGAGTGGGCAGCCTCTCCTCGCTCGCAAAAGCCCTCCTGAGGGCGAACCAGCCCAGCCTGCAGGTCATTGTCCCCGGGGTAGAAAGCTGTGCATTGAAAAGGTCATTTCCAAGAACCCACCGGCTCTACACCGCAAACATGATCACAAAACGAAAACATCTTGCTAAATATTCACGGATTCGGCCAACTTCCCAGCTTCAAGGGCCGTGGCAATCCCTCCCCACCCCCCCGCCTTGTAAGGCTTATTTCAGATACTTATCCGATGAATATTCCCATCTGATCGGCCTGAATTTTACTGCATTATAACAGAATACCTGAAAACAATAAAATGACAAGCAATACCATTGAATCTAAAAAAATCAAAATAAACCAAGAAATCGAATGAACAAAATATGCTGGTGAATAAAATGGAGTCAGAGGCAGGGAAGAATGGAACAGAACGAGGAATCTCAAAGGGAAGTGGGGGGAGGGAGGGCAGAGATGAACCAAAGATCTTGCCTATGGACACAGAGAGAAGGGGGGTGAAGGCCGGGGGCAGGTTGGGAAC
>NW_006295823.1:401214-404211 GCF_000327345.1 Myotis davidii | reverse complement strand
TTAGAGAATATCAATAAAATTGACAACGCCTTAGAAAGATTTATGAAGAAAAGAAGGGAAAAGACAAAAATCAGTATTATGAATGCGATGATACTCTACATACTCTAGAGATTTTAATAGGGTAATAAGAGAATGATATGAAAAGCTTTATGCTAATACGTTCACCAAGTTGGATGAAATGGACAAATTCTTTGAAAGGTACATTCTATCAAAATTCATTGAAGGATGGGGGGGGGCTGAGGACACATTTGTAATACCTTAATAATAATAAAAAAAGGAAAAAAAATATTAGCGCTTCCATTCTGCTTGGTGAAATATTACCTGCCTGCGATGCTCTGGTTAGAATTACTTCCTAAAAGACATTTTCAATAAATCCTCTTCTGTACGGAAACACGGTAGATAAGCAGTTACCCCATCAAGAGATCAGCCACATCACGAAACGCATTTAAACAAGAAATTCTCCCTCGTGTCACGGGGACCAGGCATGAACTCACGTCTCCTTCGTTTGTATTTCCACCAGACACAGAAGGAGGAGGGCCCCCAGCCCCGGTGTGACAGGGCAGGTGAGTTCATCGACGCCAGAAAGACCAGTTCACCTCTGAGGCTCCTACACAAGCACACGGCCGGCCGGGAGCTCAATAGCCTGCAATGCAGACTTTGCATTTTGGCCATCAACACCACTGTCCTTGACGATTCATGCAAAATCAAGTCAACTGGAAATGGAATCTAACTTAGACACACACTCCCCAATACTGAACGAGGACTTTTTAAGCTCCGCGAGCAAGGGTAGCATATGCCGGGAGATACGACGACAACAACAGAGAAGATACTAGGAATTGTGTCCGATGTCAGCCCAGTGGGGCGATGTCAAGTTCACATGCCGGACAGAACGGCACTTTTATATCCTCAAACGGGTGAAACAGCATCTTATGGCCTGCCATAAAACTGTACTTATCTCCAGTTCACTGGGCTGTATTTCACCCCCAGATTATAAATGTCCCCACGACGGAACGGTCAGAGGGGCCCGTCTTAGCCACCCCGGCTTCTGCCAACGAGACTGCGTTCCTGTCACACGTAACGCGTCACTTCTCCTGAACAACACGTTGAGCAGAATATTACACTTGGGATGGGAGACTTAACTGGTGTTTAATGCGGCCCTTCGCTCTCTCCCTCTCCCCCCAAATCCTATTTCTTAGAAATGAGTTTGATTCCTAACCTATCTCCATGCGCATTAGCCTTTCAAAGGAAGCGTGTGAATAAAAAACGAGGCGGGGGGGGGGGGTTGATAAAATCGCTTCCACTTCCCTGACTGATGCGGTTTTAATGGGCGGAAAATTTCAGGGCTTCGAACGCTAGGATGGCCCTTGTTTTCACAGACCCCGGTTCCGGTGCAAGGAGACAGTTAGCACTTGACTGCATGGATGCGGCGACCTGGGATGCTTGGCGTCTGCGTTATCACTGGCGTATTTCAGCTTAATAGAGCGATCGAGTTCGCCCCAGAGTGGCTCGGTGCCTCCTCCCGCATCACCTGCCTGGAACTGCAAATGCGTTCTGTAAACGCGCCCGCGATGGCTTGTGTGTCCCTGGGGTCCCCTTCGAAAGCCGTGGGGTTTCCCTCCCCGCCCCCTGATTTATGAGATGAAATGATCTCTCTTTTAAAACTGTCTTAAACACACACACACCTCTGGGCGCACATCTGGCGCCTCGTTAATGAGAAGATCTGACTATTTCGCTGTGCAGCCGCTTACGGAACGGGCACCCCGCGCCAACTCTCCTGTTCTGAAGGAACCTTCTCGTCCCAACCGATCCCTGGGAGACCACTAGGGGTCAGTGCCTGGCTGACAGAGCAGCTACCAGGAGCTTCTGAACTTGGGAAGGGAGATTTTGAGGAGCCGCGAACGGTCTGTCTTTCAATGAATGCTCAAGTATCCAAATAAGAGTGGCCTGTCCTAGACTACTTCTTTCCACCCTGGTGGGGGGGTTAGGGGGGTTCATTTCAACCCAGCATTCCAGACACATTTCCCATGTCGCTCCCTAAAATAGCTGCCTCCTTGCACACGGAGAATCCCAACCGGAATATTCTCAGCCCAAGGCATTTGCACGAACCACTCCGCTCCCCGGCAAGTCTCGCATCTTCCCTGGGAGCGGTCGCCTCATTAGCAGATTGCAACATCTCGGAAAGGGTGCCAACATCCACACGCTATTTGTTGGGTATCAGTGTGACTCTCCCTGAGACGCGCTAGCCACACGGAGGCGGAGATGGCAACACAGACCCGAGCAAGGCCAAAGCCAAGGAGAGTGAGCGCCAGGGGCGACTCCATCTGACTTCCTGCCTCGGAGCGCTTTGGATTCGCGAAACCTCTCCTTAAACTCACAGGCGTTTTTTGTAACGAACGAACGGGGGAGGGGGGTGATTTTCAGACAGGCATGTTGGACCCCGTTTCTCCAGATTCTTTCCAGCTGATGTGAGAGAAATATGGGCTCCGTGCTCGCTCGTCTCTGGGGGGAGGAGGGGGGAGTCCAGGAGGGATGGGGCGGGTGAATGAGAGGCATCTGGTCCAGGTATGGGCAACCTCCTGGGGGTGAGAGAGGCCACAGCATCTCCTTCCTCCCCCTCACCTCCTCCTCCATCTCCTCCTCTTCCTCCTCCTCCTCCTCCAGCGAGGACGCATCACCCTCCTCCACAGCTCGGTGGCGGCACCAGTTTGCAAGCGGAGGACCCCAGTGGAAGGAACCTTCCATCCCTCCTCTTTTAAAGGAGTAGGTTTGTCTTTGCTGGGTCTCCTCAGCGCATTGGAGAAGCAACGTCCTACCGCTCTCAGAGCTCCTCACGTCGTCCTGATGTGAAGGAAGATGCTAAGCAAGACCACACTCAGCCAATTCGGCTCAATAAACGAGCGAAAACCAGGCTGGCCTCCGTTTAGTGAGAATTGTCCTTCTCCCTACAGGGATTCCCGCTGATCTCTCTCTCTCTCTCTCTCTCTCTCTCTCTCTCTC
>NW_006295823.1:396664-399147 GCF_000327345.1 Myotis davidii | reverse complement strand
CTCTCTCTCTCTCTCTCTCTCTCTCTCTAATTAGGGCCTTGCTGAGTGGCCCCAGATTCCAATGTCGCCGTCTATTAATAAAGAACAATTCCTGCCCAGCTGTCTTGCCGGGAGCCACGCACCCAATGACACCAGGTCATTTGCTGGGCCAAGTGGTCGGGAACCAGAGCCCTCACCGAAGTGCAGCGGGAAGAGCCGGAAGCTAAGACCCTCTACCTACCGGGTTTGGCAAAACCGGGTCACCCACCACCCAACACTAACCTGCCTGGTGGGCCCCTTGCGGAGCGGGGAGCCCTTCTTCCTTTGCCCAGTGACCCTGGCGTGAAACCACGGGGACAGCTGCAGCCGCACTGGGCCCCCATCCCCTCTCTCTTGGGGACGAGCGCGCTGGGGAGCCCCCGCACCCACCGGGTCCAACCCTGGAAACTCGGGGCTCCTTGGAGCAGGACTCGCTCCCCCCTGCTGCCTGACCTTGACAAAGCACGTCCCTGGTGGGTGGGACACTGTGGAGCCAGAAGAAAGACCAGGTGCCCTACCAGTCGCTGGGGGATGAGAAAACTAGACATCTGTGTGCGCTCTGGGGTGCCCGAGCCCCGGCTGATATTCCCGCTCATGGCAACAGAGTGGGGTTGCCACAACGTGGTCCCCAAGGCCCCTTCCAACAGAGCGACTCCTCTAGGCCGAGTCCCCCTCCCCCCGTGAGGGTCCCAGCCTGAGCCGGACCAGGGCCTGGGAAGTCACATCCACAGGGCGGGTCCTTAGACTCCCCAAAGTTGGCCCAGGGCCACTGGAACCCCTTTTCCCAGTGGCTGGGGCCTCTATCCTATGCAGAGTGCGACTGGGGTCCCCAGGCCTGTCCCCATCCTCACCAGGGGGCGGCAGGGGGTACAAGCTACTAACAATAGGAATTGGGCGAGTGAGAGAGATGGCGACTGATCCGTGTGTCCCCAACCGCAAGGAAGAGAGGAGCACGGTGGCCTGACCTGCCTTTTGTTTTCAATTAAAAGAGGAGGTGAGTGGAGGGCCAAGAGCAGCCAGGACACGGAGACACCCCCCCACCCCCCAGTGGGCCTCACCTGCAGGCTCTCTCCACTTTCCCGGCCTGCTCGTCGGGCTGGCTTATCATGGCGAACAGCTGGCCGGCCTGGAGCCTGACCTACCTACGGAGGGAGCCGCCAGCTCACCCTCCACGGGCATCCCTCACCAACCTCAGGATGGCTTTTCCACACTCTTGCCAACCGCTTTCCTAACCAACTGGGGCTAGGACCGCAGCCTCTGCCCCCACCCCACCCCCCAGGGCCGAGGGGGGTTGGGCTCTGGAGGTTTTTTTCTTCTGTATTTAGGGAAACCTTCTCCAGGATCTATAAAGTGGCTTCCACCCAGGAATCGCCCGGGGGCTGTTTGGCTGGGAGTGGGAGCCAGATGCTAATGGGCTCCTTAACTAATGGGCAACCCAGAACCTGACTTCCCTGTTGGGGGAAGCCATTGGAACCCGTGGCGACCAGTGTGTTTTTCTGGCCACAACTTAAATAAAGGGTCCCCCCTCTCTCCCTCCCTCCCTGTCGCTCTCCCCCTCCTCCCTCTCCTTCTCCATCCCCATCACCCTTCTCCCTCTTCCTCCTTCCATCCCAGGGACAGGGATCAGCCAGGAGCAGGGCTTCTGGGAACCAGATCCAGGATGGGCAGGAGCCCTGTGGGGTGTAGGGATGGAGGGCAGCGGCGGGCACCCACCTGAGCTGTAATTGACGATGTCCACTCCCAGGGCCGGGCTCTTCCGCTTGCGAGGCCGCCCCTTCTGCACGGTGCCCGTGCCATTGAAGTAAGGCAGCGCCAGGCCGCCGCCCTTGGCCGCCAGCTCCGTGTAGCTCAGCGGCGCCGGGAACTCTCCGTGCAGGAGGCTCTCGAAGTGCGCGCGGCAGTAGACCAGGCCGTCCTTCATGCCGAAGTGGTCGCCCGTGGCCAGCGTCTTGCTGCAGGTGGAGCAGGTGAAGCAGCTCAGGTGGTAGACGGCGTCGCGCGCGCGCATGACCATCTCGGAGGCGGAGATGCCCAGGTGGCAGCGGGCACATCTCTGCACGGAGAATCTCCTGGAAGGAGAGCAGTGGCGAGCGCGTCAGGGCGCGGGTGGAGGCCGAGGCAGGGCCGGCTCCCACGCGGGGACCCCCGGGGGCTGGGTCAGCGGGGCCCAGGCCTGAGATGGGAGCGCTCCATTCCGGGTGGAGAGGACGGGGACCCCGCCAGTCCATTCATTCCATCTGTTCATTGTCCTGATGTGATAAACAGGACAAAGACCCCTTCCGTTCACATCAGCTTTTTTCTCTGTAACATGGAGATTTTAAAAATATATTTGTATTGATTTCAGACAGGAAGGTAGAGGAGAGGGAGGGAGAGGGAGAGAGAGAGAGAGAGGAACCATCCATGATGGGAGAGAGCCACTGACTCTCAGCTTCCCTCTCTGTAACATGGAGATTTTTAAAAACATT
>NW_006295823.1:395827-396453 GCF_000327345.1 Myotis davidii | reverse complement strand
CCCTGATCTGGGGATTAACCGTGACCTCCTTGGGTTGATGCTCAACCCCTGAGCCAGTTGGGCCAAGAGTTTGTGCTTTTTTAAAAGAAAATAAAACAGCAGGCCCTGCACTCGCTGACTCGCCACGAACGAGTCATGCGAAGGCTATGCAATCGCAACGCAAGTGAAAACGGTTCGCGGGCCCCACAGCGGATTCCGTTCTAACCGCGTCTCTCCCGGGGCTGCGCGCGGAGCGGGATCCCTGCGCGCACACACCCTCCCCTTCCGCGTCCCCGCGCGTCGGCGGGAGGAGTAACTGCACGCGCCCCGGGGAAGCCTGGATCCCCCCCTCCCCAGGGGGGGAGCAACTGGGAACGGGGTCCCCGTTCTTTCGGGCTGGGAAGTCCTGCCTTCCCAGGTCGTTTCCATGCTCCCCGCCGCCCTCGCCCGAGCGCAGCGCCCGGGACTAAAGCGCGCGGACCTTGCCCGGTTCGTAGCAAACGGAAAAAAACCCGCTTTCATCTGGGAGGGCAGTGACGCGTTCATTTACTCCACCCGGATTTCCCGGCGGGGTTCCCTCCACGCGCTGCGAGGGGCCGGGGCGCGCGGGGGTCACGGGGCTGCTGCACATCCCAGCTGGCCCCCCC
>NW_006295823.1:391057-391607 GCF_000327345.1 Myotis davidii | reverse complement strand
CAGCCAGACTGTGCATGACTCCCAACTCTTTACCAAGTAGAAACAGGTGAAACTGATTTTAACAATATGTTTTATTTAACCTAATGTATCTAAAATACTGTAATTTCAACATGTGATCCACATAAAAACTATGATTTTTCTCTGTAACATGGAGATTTTAAAAATATATTTGTATTGATTTCAGACAGGAAGGTAGAGGAGAGGGAGGGAGAGGGAGAGAGAGAGAGAGAGGAACCATCCATGATGGGAGAGAGCCACTGACTCTCAGCTTCCCTCTCTGTAACATGGAGATTTTTAAAAACATTTTTATTCATTTCAGAGGGGAAAGGGTTAGAGGGAGAAAGAGATAGAAACATCCATGAGCAGAGAGAATCCCGGACCGGCTGCCTCCTGTGCGCCCTGCACTGGGGATGGAGCCTGCAACCCGGGCCTGCCCCCTGATCTGGGGATTAACCGTGACCTCCTTGGGTTGATGCTCAACCCCTGAGCCAGTTGGGCCAAGAGTTTGTGCTTTTTTAAAAGAAAATAAAACAGCAGGCCCTGCTCTCCC
>NW_006295823.1:389105-390509 GCF_000327345.1 Myotis davidii | reverse complement strand
CGTTCCCCGACGGGGCGAAAGGTGTGGGAGCCGAGGGAACGGGGACTGGGGGCCGGGGCGCAGGGGGGCGCGCACCGGTAGTAGTCCTCCTTGCAGTAAATGCTGCCGTCCTTGGCGAAGCAGGTGAGCTCGGACTCCAGGGCCAGCTTGCACTCGCAGCACTTGAGGCAGCGCAGGTGCCACTGCTTGTCCACCGCCAGCAGGTAGTACCTGTCGGCGATCTTGCCCCCGCAGCCGGCGCACAGCGCGGGCTTCTCGGGGCTCAGCGGGGGCAGGCGGGGGTGCTGGCCAGGGGACCCAGGGCGCGCGCGGGGGCCACAGCCCACAGCGGGGACACCTTCCCTCGGCCCCTGTGCGCCTCACTCCCTTTCCGCCTGTCCCCGCGGCCCGCTGGTCACCCGAGGACGCGCCGGCCACCCCGAGCCTCTTTGGAAAAGGCCTGGGCGCGCAGAGATGCTAGTTTGGTGCCTGTTTCCAAACCCGAACAAAATGAAAAAAGATGGAAAGTGTGGCTTTCGACGCACGCGGAGTGAAATCCGCGGGCATCGTGGTTGGGGAGCGGGAAGGGGATTGATTGTAAACGAACTAGATCACAATTGCGTCCCCGGAATCCCCAGGAGCAGGGAGAGGGGGAGGTTTTTGTGCCTGAGCTGGCGGTTTGGTCACAGAGTTCTGAGGGGGATGAACTGGGGAGAAGTCGTTCTCCCTCATTCCCGGGGACCTGGTCCTCTTTCAGGTCCAGGGGTGGAGTGCCAGTTCCCAGGGGGGGTCCTCAGGGCCGGTCCCCTCTGCCCAGCCCCAGGGCGCACACAGACCTTCGTCCTGGACGCCGGTTTGGTGCTCAAATTCAATCCCTGCCTGCGTCCCCACTGAAGATGGGGAGCCCGCGCCCGGATGAGCCCCCCGCTTGGGGAGTGTGGGGTGCTGGCTGTTTGTTTTGAAACAGGGTGACCCCTAAAAGGGGGTTGGAAAAGCTAAGCTCTGGCCATGTCCTTCAAGGCCTGCAGAAACGGTTCGAACGTTCCAGGGCACATGGGCGGGCCTGGAAAGTCAGGTTTCGCCCTTGACTCGGACATGGGGCCCCCGCGTAATTGGGGTTTTAAATGCGGAAACATCCACCCGCTGGGCTCAGGGCGGGTGGAAGGGGACCCCAAACGCGGCTGAGTGGCCCCAGGCTGCGCGCCCGCTGAGTCCATGGTTCCCCGTGCGGCGCCAATGGACCCCGCAGTTTCCCTTCCAGTTCGGGGTGCCGTTCTCGGCGGGAAGCGGCGGCTCAGAGATTATTAAAGGGTTTTTTTTTACGGGGCGGACGGGCCTGGGAGTGTCATGAACAGGAGCCAGGGATCACGTCGCTTTTCAGCTCCTTCTCGCCCCCGGGCTGCGCGCCCCGCTCCCCTGGCTCCT
>NW_006295823.1:369085-369535 GCF_000327345.1 Myotis davidii | reverse complement strand
GGTGTGCTGGCTGTTTGTTTTGAAACAGGGTGACCCCTAAAAGGGGGTTGGAAAAGCTAAGCTCTGGCCATGTCCTTCAAGGCCTGCAGAAACGGTTCGAACGTTCCAGGGCACATGGGCGGGCCTGGAAAGTCAGGTTTCGCCCTTGACTCGGACATGGGGCCCCCGCGTAATTGGGGTTTTAAATGCGGAAACATCCACCCGCTGGGCTCAGGGCGGGTGGAAGGGGACCCCAAACGCGGCTGAGTGGCCCCAGGCTGCGCGCCTGCTGAGTCCACGGTTCCCCGTGCGGCGCCAATGGACCCCGCAGTTTCCCCTCCAGTTCGGGGTGCCGTTCGCAGCGGGAAGCGGCGGCTCAGAGATTATTAAAGGGTTTTCTTTACGGGGCGGACGGGCCTGGGAGTGTCGTGAACAGGAGCCAGGGATCACGTCGCTTTTCAGCTCCTTCTC
>NW_006295823.1:364554-367428 GCF_000327345.1 Myotis davidii | reverse complement strand
GGGCGCGCGCGCGCACACACCCCACACTCCACACATCACACACACACACACACACACACACACACACACGCCCTAGACTTCCCGGCAACCACGTTTTAAAAGGAGCCCTTATGGTCCCCGCCCGGGCTCAGGAGCCAGAGAGCCGGCCTGCTGGGTCCAAGTTGGCACCAGACCTGGGTTCTTCAGGGCCAACCGGAGGCTGGCTCCCTCCAAACTTTGCATTTCCTCCCGGGGACCTGCTGGTCCTCCGCTCACTCACCGCTTCCAGCCCCCAAAGAAGTAAAGGCTTAGAGCTCTGCCTGACTGCCCACCCCCTGGCCCTTCGCTCTGGGTTCTAAGCAGGTCGCCCCCTCCCTCCCTCCCCGTGGGGACTCCCCAGTTACCTCGGGCTGGGGCCGCCCCTCACACCCACGAGAGATTGGGGCCGGGAGAGGCTGTGTTTGTAGTTTACTTTTGGGGAAAGGTGTTTCTTGGAGACATCAGTGTGTGTGTGTGTGGGGGGGGGGGCTGTGGGCATCAGGATGCCACTGGCCCGTCCAAGGAGGGATGGGTGACTTCCTCTCTTAGCTGGTCGGGTCTGAGGGACCACGGTGGGCGAGGCTGGCGTCCCCTTGGACACTTGTCAGTGTGGGCAGTGCTGGGGATCCCCTGAGCTGGGCGCAGCCCGCTACTTTGGGTCCCCACTGCCCTGGACGGACAGGGGGCCAGAGACACCACAGCAGGGACTTTAAGAGGATGTAAAGGGGGGGGGCTCCTCGCTGGGGAGGGGGGAAGGTGAGCGCTGGCCAGCACCTCACCAGCGGCCACACTGTTCTGTCTCCCTCTGTCCCAGGCGGCCCCTCCTGGGCCCTATTAGAAAGTGCCCACAGACCCGGGAGATGGTCAATTCATTCAAACCTCCAGACGCCCCCGAGCCGCTGGAAACTGGGGCGCCTGCGGGAACCGGCCAGCTTGAACAGGAGAGGAGGAGGCAGGCTGCTCCGTGCCTTCCTCCCTGTGGCCCGCCTGGGTCCCACCCTCCCCACAGCCATCCTAGGAGCAGAGGGCAGTGTCCTGACACATCCGGGCACCTTGGGGAGTCCCCTGGCGGCCCACCCACTTCCCAATGCAGGAAGGACAAGGACCTGTGCCAAACCTGGAAAGATGGAGAGGGCAGGAGGGAGGAGAGGAAGAGGAAAGGAAGGAGGGAAGGAGGGAGGGAGGGCAGGAGGAGGGAAGGAAGAAGGGAGGAAGGGAGGGACAAAGGAGGGGGAGAATGGAAGGAGGGAACTCTGGGTGCAGAGCCTGACTCCCTTCTTAAAATGCTGTCATTTTCTGAAGCTGCCATAGTCACCCCTTCCATGACCCCCAAGACTCCCTCCCCCCCATTCTTTTCTAGGGATCAGAACTAATGTCATTTGCAGACTGGACGCCGCCGTGAAGTCCTGGGGCGTCAGATTGTGGCTCAAAGAAACACAATTTCACACAAAAATGAAGCCAATCAAGTGGACTAAGCCGGAGGCCCCCCTCCCCGCCGCCCAGCTTGGCAGCCAGGCCGACAGCAGGGTGGCTGTTTACTGTAAGTAACGTAATTAGGCCCTTTGGACGGAAATCAATGAGCTTTGCAAACCCTCATGCCTGCTGGGAGCTCAGCAAAGGGCCCCAAGGAGGGGCTGGGCACCCCCTCTCTCCCAGACAGCAGGTCCCCTCACAAAGAGCTGATGGCCCCCCACAAGTCAGCAGGCAAAAGGACTCCAGCGGAGGAGGAGGGGAAGGCATGGGGTCTGGGAGAGGAATATCTGTCCATTCCCGGAAGGAGGCTCCAGGCTCCCAGGAGATGGGAAATATGGGACCGGAATCCAGGGACCTGCTCTCTCTGGTTTGAGCTGAACTCCCCCCCCCCATCCCAACACACACACCTCCTGCCCAAATGCGGGTCTGGGACTCAGTCTGGCTGTTCTTGGGTTTTGGGTTCTAGAAGCTCAGCAAAAACAACAAAGACCCTCCCTCCCCCAAGAACACCGCTCTTTCCTCGCAAGAGATGAAAGTTCGGAGACTCTGGGAAGCGAAAGTTTAACCAGCAAGGCCAGGAAACTAAGCCAGATCGTTGTGGAAAGCGTCCAGGGCACCTGGGCCAGCGTGGCTCAGTGGTCGAGCTTGACCTATGAACCCAGAGATCAGGGTTCCATTCCCAGTCAGGGCTGTGGGCTGGATCCCCAGTGTGGGGAGTGCAGAAGGCAGGCGATCCATGATACTCTGTCATCATGGATGTTTCTGTTTCTCTCTCTCTCTCTCTCTCCCCCCCCTCTCCTTTCCTCTCTGAAATCAATAAAATAATATATTTTTTTAATGTCCAGGGCAGGCAAAGACAACGATCCTGTCAGCTTTCCATCCACTCATCCAGTCACTCACTCACGCATTCATTCACTCATTCATTCATTTCTCTGCCCCACCCCTATTTGTTGTTCCTCTCTCAGCTCCTGAGAAAGGCAGGGCGCCTTCTGGAAGCAGTTTCCGGCTGGGCTCCCAGCTACCCTGCTCCTTCTTATAAAAGTCGGGTAATGAGTTCCTGCGCCCCGCGGGATCTGCTGCTTCCCAGGATGAAGCAGACGGGCCGGGCGGACCCCTCCGGCTCAGCCAGCGCAGGAAGTTAGCGGGGAGCCCGGGGAGGGGCAGGAGGCCAGCGGGTTGGGGAGGTCCCCTCAGCTCCGCGGAAATGGCAGCCCGGCCTCCTGCTCCGGTTCCTTCAAGGGCGAGGCGGAGAGGACGCCTGACGAATCTGGGTGTGTGGCCAGGGTGTCCTACCCTTTTGGTCGGGGAGCCGCGGAAAATTACCCGAGGGGGCCCTCCTCGCCACCCCCCTCTCTCTCCAAAGGACTAGAAGGAGGCAGGCTG
>NW_006295823.1:364116-364336 GCF_000327345.1 Myotis davidii | reverse complement strand
CCCTGCGCTTCCCGGGCGCGCAGCTGGAGAGACTCCGGGGGCGCAGGAGCTGGACCCAGGGGTCAGGATCCGGGATTCCCACCAGGACGACGGCAGAGACCCTGTGTCGGGCTCGGACCCAGACTCCCGGGAGGGGCGGGAGGAGGCCTGGCTTTCCCAGGGGCCCCGATCTGCATCTCCAGCACCAGCGGCTCTGGGTCTCTGCAGACCTGCGTGTCGG
>NW_006295823.1:343969-344354 GCF_000327345.1 Myotis davidii | reverse complement strand
TCAAGGGCGAGGCGGAGAGGGCGCCTGATGAATCTGGGTGTGTGGCCGGGGGGTGTCCCACCCTTTTGGTCGGGTAGCGGCGGAAAATTACCCGAGGGGGCCCTCCTCGCCACCCCTCTCTCTCCAAAGGACTAGACGGAGGCCGTCTGGGCGGCGCTGCCTTCTTCCCCCCTCGCGTGCCCTGAAAGTCGCCCGTCTCGCCCGCGGCCCAGAAGCCAGACCCCGTCTCCAGTCGGAACCCAAACGCCATTCGGAGCCCGGGGGCCGAACTCTGGCCGCTGGGCCGGGCGGGGCGCTGCGCGCACGCAACCCGCTCTCCCTGCGCTTCCCGGGCGCGCGGCTGGAGAGACTCCGGGGGCGCAGGAGCTGGACCCAGGGGTCAGGG
>NW_006295823.1:341138-341885 GCF_000327345.1 Myotis davidii | reverse complement strand
CGTCCCCGGGGAAGGTCCCTCACCCGGGGCTCCCTCCCCACCCCGGCCCTAGAGAAGCCCGGATCTGGGTCTGTCCTCGGAGCCAGGGAGGGAGCAGCCGCCCACGTTCGGTTTCTATGCTCGCTGGCCAGGCCATCGCATGGATGGATGGATGGATGGATGGACGGGCTGATGGATGGACGGACGGATGGACGGCGACACCCACCCCAAAACGCTTAGGTGCTGCCGCTGATCCCGGTCCAAAGCAGCGCATTTGACCCTGTTTTGGTGAATAACCGGTTAGTTGTTTGGTAAATGCGTGCCTCCCACAGGCGCACAGGCGCACCGAGCCGCCAGGCCCCGGGAGAACACCGATGCGGGTGGACAGAGGAGGTCGTGGGGCAGTTCCCGACCCCCCAGAGCCAGGTCGGGTTCACACGGGTTCACACTCGGAGTCTCCGGAAGGGCTCTCCCTGTATCTGGCGGTTTAGGGGTCCCCTGCCCAACGTGAAGCCCTGCGTGGTGACCAGGGTATAGGTGGCAGGGGCGGGGCGCTCGTGCAAAGACAGGGCACCCCGAGTCCACCCGACCCCTCACTAAACGAGCTGCGGGTTTTTTTTCTTTTTTAAAAAATGTATTTTTTATTGATTTCAGAGGAAGGGAGAGAGAGAGAAACATATAGAAACATCAGTGATGAGAGAGAATCATTGCTTGGTTGCTTCCTGCATGCCCCCTCCTAGGGTTTGAGCCCACAACCCAGGCATGTGT
>NW_006295823.1:337639-341088 GCF_000327345.1 Myotis davidii | reverse complement strand
TCTGGGGGGGGGGGTTGTGCCATCCCCCTGCTGGGGGGCCTGCAGGGGGTGAGAATGTCCCCACAGCAAGACCCCCCCCACCCAGTTCCCTTAGGGGTTTCTGTGCTGGAAACAGCAGGCCAGGCGCCCTCGGGCTGCCCCCCTGATGGATGGAGCCAGGAGGCAGGGGTCTCTGAAACCTTGAAAGCTGTCCCTCCAGCGTCGACGTGCGGTGGGCACGCGCCCTGTGAGAAAGCTGGACGTGTGCTTTACAGCGTGCGACGCGGTGTCGCCACCCTCACACGGGAGACCTGGTCACCTGTGGTTTGCAAGCATCTCCCCAGAACCACAGGACCGCAGACCCTGAATGTGACCCGGTGAGATGGCCCCCCCCAACCATCCCCAGCAAGTGGGGGGGGGCTCCTGCTGTGGGGCTGGGAAGGCCTGACATTTTCCCAAGGAAGGTCACACCGTCCTCTGTGATGGGCACCCGTCCTGGCTTCCTGGGTGCCCCCCTCCACCCCTGGAGGGGTCCCCCTAAGTCATGTCCATCTGCCAAGGGGCTTTCTCAGACTCTGCGGTCAGCCGGGCTCCTTGTCAGAATGAATGTCCCTCCCGCCCCATGTCCCCGGAAGAGGGCCTTTTCGGCTGTTTCTCTCTCTCCTCCCTCCTGGGACCCGGGACAGAAGCCCATCCACCCTCACTCCACAGTGGCTGCTCCTTGACCCAGGCATGGGAAGGAGACGGGCCCATAGACCTTTCTGGAAAGACGCCCGCCTCCCCCAGCGGTCCCGCTGCTGGCCCCCTCCTCCTGTTGTCCTGGACGTAATTTCCAGAGGGGGAGCCTGGCTGGGGGAACCAGCAGACACTGGGCACCCAGCATGCCAAGCGTGGGAGACATTTATTTGACATGGAGTGAGTCACAGGTCACCGTCGGTGGGGCCATTAGAACCTCCCGGGGCTTCTTTGCGCTCGTCCTACAGCGTAGAAGGCCTTTCCTCTGGAGCTGACCGCGAGGGAAGGCGCAGGGCACTTAGTGGGGCCGCAGGCAGAGACCAAGGCGGACCCGAGGGTGTTTGAGAACCTTTCAGATCCTGCTGAGGGTCCGCTCTGGGTAGAGCCAGCCCTCCAGGGGCGAGAGCTGATTGGATGGCGCCCAGGGGCTGCCCAGCAGCGGATGGACCGGGTGGACATGTGGAGAGAGACGCACCTGGGAGATGCAGACCCTTGGGGCGGAGAAGGAAGGCGCTTTAATCAAGAAATCCCTGTAAGCGGCCTGACCCAGGCAGAGTGATTTAGCATTTCCACGGAGAGAACAGATGGGGGATGAGAGCCTTCTTGTCGCGGGAGGCCCTGCTTGGCCACTCAGATACTGCGGGTACAGCTTTGCAGCCACCTCCCGGAGGGAGCTGGAGATAGAAATATGATGACGAATGTCTCCGCTGGGCTGCTGACCCCGTGGGGAGCACGGAGGCCCCCCCCCATCGCACCTCTGCATTTAAGGGGACAGTCGTTATTTTCTTCTTCAGCACATGTGCCCGATGAGGAGGGAGGCGAGCAGAAAATCCACGGCCACTTTGGGAACACACCAACATTCCCTCGCTTTTGTTCATTTTATTGATGTTCTTTTAATATATATATATATACACACATACACTTATGATTAAGTCAGTGCTCAAGCACTCAGACAGAGAGCAATTCTGAATTGAGATGTGTGTATGTTTTTAAATAAGGTTGAACGGAATGGCAACCAGAGATGAAATTGTTGTCAAACATAGAAACAGGAATTGAATTTCTTCTTTTTAGCTGGATCTTGAACGTTGACTTGACCATATGGGCACTGCAGGAGGAAGAAGACAAATTGTTAATGACTTCCTTAGCGACTGTCTTGACAGAGTAAGCGCTGCCCATGGCGAACAAAGGGGACCGCGGACCGCGTGATGAGGGTCATCTGATCTTGCGGGCCCTGCAGAGCGAGAGGAGAATTCTGGGGAACCATCCTAATGAGGGGCCCCGAGTCCCTTCCTCTGAGCATCCTTCCGACTTGGAGGTTTTACAGTCAAAAGCTCACTCGCAGAAACACCCCAAGTCCACAGTTTGTGCAGAGCTCGTATGCGCGTCATTCGACACAGACAACGGCGCAGGTGGGCACGCACATGAAAGCGAAGGCCTAAGTGTCAGCGTCGGCCACAGTTGGCACGTGGACTCGGTGTCTCCTCCTTAATTAGAAAGTGGGTCAGCGAGAGGAAATGATGGTCTACATCGTACGGTCGGAGCGTCTGCAGACGCAGGCTTACGACCTGATCTCCGCAGCCATGCACCCGCGAGTGTGCGTTTGCAAAGTTACAGTGCAGAATCCATCCCCATGGTTTGGGGTAGTTTCATGGTTAAAGACAGAGCAGAAACGTGACAGAGAAAGAATGAGAAAGAGACAGAAGAGAGAGAGGAGGAAGGGGAGGAGGAGGAGGAAGATGAAAAAGGAGGAGGAGGAGGACAAAGGAAGGAAAGAAGGAACAAAGAGAGAAAATCATTATCGTTTAAGGGATTCCCACCTCTCAGTGCTGGGCAAGTCTCTATGCAGTCAGCTCACAGCTAATAATGAAAGAAAATGCTTTCTGGGCTCCAGCTTGCAATATCCCAGCTCCCTTTCCTGCGCCCTTTGTACTTACCTAGTGAGCGCGGCTCATTTAAAGCCTCGTGAAAGGTTTCCTGAGCAAAAAGAGCTCCCACGGACCGCTGCCCGGCCGTGCGCCGGATGGCCACGGTGCAATGTTACCCAAGGCCGTTAAGTTTAAAGGCCCTGAGTTGGTCCTCAGGCCTCATTGTCCGGGGCCGAGGGAGCTTGTGAAAAGCGCGCGGCAGGTCTATTTCGCGTTTTTATTTGACTTGTTGTTCAAATAACAGGCATTTATGAAGTTACAGAAGCACCGCCAGGGGCTGCCGGAACACGAGGATCTGCCACTCACGTGTCTGCAGGCGGATCCGCAGCACCGGCCCCTCTGCAAGTGGGCGAGTCGCGTGAGCACCATGTAGCCGGTGGCAGGGTCCACGTAGGTCAGCTGCTTGGCCTGCAGAGTCGCGAAATAAAACAATGCATTAGTCTCAATATTCGCCGTATCTCCTCATCTACCCTAAATCCTACTAACAAAACAACTGCCCAATTCCCTTAAAACAAGATTGCCTGGCCGGGGTGGCTCAGTGGTTGAGCATCGACCTAGGAACCAGGAGGTCACGGTTCGATTCCCGGTCAGGGCACAGGCCCGGGTTGCGGGCTCCATCCCCAGTGTGGGGCACACAGGAGGCAGCCGCTCCCTTCCTCTCTGAAATCAGTAAAAATATATATTAAAGAAAAAAGGTTATATTTCATTTATATAATTCTGCTACTTTTAGAAACTGTATTTTAAAATTATATATTTTTACCATGACTTCCTGGTTCATGGGTCCAGTCTCAACCACTGAGCACACCTAGC
>NW_006295823.1:334309-336598 GCF_000327345.1 Myotis davidii | reverse complement strand
TATAAAACACAAACAAAAACCCCAATATGAACCTCTTCAAGCAATTTCAGGGCCCCTAGCAATCAAAGCGCGAACACATTCCAATGTGATGCAGGAGCCGGCTTTGTGCGGCAGCAGGAGGAGGAAATACACAGACGGAGAACGAGACCATAAAATATATTAAAAATATATATATATATATTAAAAAACAAACAAAAACCCCAATATGAACCTCTTCAAGCAATTTCAGGGCCCCTAGCAATCAAAGCGCGAACACATTCCAATGTGATGCAGGAGCCGGCTTTGTGCGGCAGCAGGAGGAGGAAATACACAGACGGGGAGAACGAGACGCTGATGGGGAAACAAGAAGGCCTCTATGCCCAGGGCCCCTGCAGCCACCGCTCAGGTATTTTTCACTCGGCTCCTCGGGAACAGGTTTAATCACAGGTGATTTCGGAGACTTGAAGAGCTTAAGAGGCTGCGAATGAACTTGCACTCAGAAGTCGCACTGGCGAGTTCAGGGCTGAAAATATGTGGACGGTGATTTAAAGGTACAGGAAAGGCGCTAATCGAAACCAACAGCGCCTGGAAAAGCACGGCCTGCGCCATTATTGAACACTCTTCGTTACCCCGTGATGTGGGACCGCACTGAATACTTCACACTGTTTTCTTTTCAGGGTGTTATTAGTTCTGTTTTTACCCCACCCCCCTCCCTCCACACACACAGAAACCTGGTATTGTTTGACCATATTAACGCTCACTGCTTTCATGAGTTTGATCAAAAGCAACTTTGATTTTTCTTTTTCTGTTACTCCTCATCCGAGGATATTTTTTCCATGGATTTTTAGCGAGAGAAGGGAGGGGAAGAGACACAGAGAGACACATCAATTGGTTGCCTCCCACATGTGCCCCCGGCCAGGGCCAGGGATCCAGCCTACAGCCGACGTACATGCCCTTGACCAGAATGGAACCCGGGACCCTTCAGTCCACAGACCGTCGCTCTATCCACTGAGCCGAACCGGCCAGGGGCAAAAAGCAAGGTTTACGACGGCCCTGCAGATGCTCGGGAAGCTCGCTCTACCTACACTCAATCCCGTTTTCCAAACTGCCCCGAGTGTGTGGTGTGACGGCCACGTCACCAATTCGGCCTCTTCCTTGGGTCTTGGCCACACGGGTGATGTTCTTTAGCCCGAGACCTTGTAGAGGGACTTTCTCCTGCTCTTTCTACAGGACGCTGTCACCACCCCTAACTCTGCGGCACTGTCGTAGCCTGAGGTGTCAGAAAGCGAGAGGGAGAGGCTGAGTTTTGACACTGGTGCTGACAGGCAATTGTCAAATCCCCCAAACAGAAGAAGAAGCTCACAGTTGCCTAGTGAGAACCTAGGTGCCCGCTGGTGGCCTTGACATTGAGCTCGGTGAAGAGTGGAGGGGAGGGGAGAAAGGATGGCAGCGGAACGCAGAATAAAAGCAAGTTCGTGCTTTATTATTCACCATTAAAACCATCGCTTGGTAGGGTGTTTAACTGATCGTGCAGATCAATGCACGGCACTGCTCCCGTGCCTTCCCGGCTCCTCTGCCCGCTCCATCAGCTCCTTCACATCCATCCCCCAACACACATACACACACAGACACACACATACAGACTCAGACACACACATATACACACACTCACACATATACACATACTCAGACACACACATATACACATACTCACACATATACACATACTCAAGACACACACATACTTATATACACAGACACACACACACTCACATATACTCAGACACATAGTCACATACACAGACACAGACACTCAGACACACATACTAACACTCATACAGACACACACAGAAAGACACATAATGCACAGATACAGAAAGACACACAGAAATACATACACAGAAAGACAGGCACACAGACACACATACAACACACACACATACAACACACACACACAGACACTCAGACACACACACTCACACTCATACAGACACACACAGAAACACATACACAGAAAGACACACAGACACACATACTCAGATACACATACCCAGAAAGGCAGACACAAAAAGGCACACTCATAATACACATACACAGGAGTGATGATGTTCAGCTCATGCACTGATCAGAAAGAGGAGCACTCAGGACAGACGGACGGACGGACAGACGCTAACTCTCAGCCCGACTGGCGGGGGCGGGAAGCCCGGGAGCCATCAGAGGCTGAGTCTGCAGGGGCCCAGGTCCCCCGACCTCTCCCTCCGCCTGGGACGCGCAGGCGCACGGGCGCTAAGGTCCCCAGGACCAGGCAGG
>NW_006295823.1:329917-334065 GCF_000327345.1 Myotis davidii | reverse complement strand
GGTGTGAGGGCTTCAGCCTTTCTCATCCGCGTCCAGCCCACACCACAGCCTGGTCACGAGGCTCCTGGACATGCAGAAGCCTGTGTTTGGCCCCCAGAAGCCCTAACAGCTCCCTCTCCACCCCGTCCGCTCCTGAGCCAATCGCTGTGAGCGCAGGTGGCGCGTCAGCCAATCAGGGCCCGGCCCCGGTCCGCCCACAAAGCGTGAGGGCTTCAGCCTTTCTCATCCGCGTCCAGCCCACACCACAGCCTGGTCACGAGGCTCCTGGACATGCAGAAGCCTGTGTTTGGCCCCCAGAAGCCCTAACAGCTCCCTCTCCACCCCGTCCGCTCCTGAGCCAATCGCTGTGAGCGCAGGTGGCGCGTCAGCCAATCAGGGCCCGGCCCCGGTCCGCCCACAAAGCCCTGGCCGAGAAGGGCCTGGATTGATGGACGGGCGCTGGGGGCAAAGGGCGGCCGCAGGGGCAGCGGCCTTCCTCCGGCCCGCCCAGGCCTTCGGGATTTCATTCATTTCAGGCATTTTCCCTGAGCTCCCTCCTGTATGAGTGTTTAGCTCCGGTTTAGCTTTTTCTAAGTAAGCATTTTTTTTTGCAGTGTTTTCCCAATAGATGTTAAGACAGGGGGGTTACATGTCATTTTTTCATGTATGTCTCTCCAGAGCCCATCTTTAATGAATAATGAATTTTTGAGCAGGCAAGCAAGTCAGCGGGCTTCATTCTCAAATGCATATGAACTACGTTCCACGTGGAAATGGAAATTTAACAATCTGTATGTAACGATGCCAATTTGACGGTATTGACTCTATATTAATGGTTGCAAATGAATACTTTTAAAAAAAACCTATACCAACTCTGAAGTCCCATGAAACTGTATTTATGACGTCACCTTGGGCCCTTTTACTGATAAACAGGACGGGTGCATACATCACCGAGTGATCCGGTCCGCACCCCTGAAGTGCCCCTCTTGTTCATTGACGTTAAGGGTTATCTTCTAACGAGTCACGAGTGGACTGTCCTGTGAGTGGACACATGCCTGCTGGAGGCTGACAGCCACGCCCAGATGCTTGGCCGTCTTGCGGGCCCTGATTTCGGTAGTCGATGCTTTCGGGATGGCTGGACGGTGTGTTACGACCTGTCAGGCTCCATATAGAGTGAGTGCACTCTCACTCTCAACCCCAGGGAGTCCGACTCGCCGCAGCCGCCACCGCAGCCCAGAGAGCTATGCAGTGGCTGCCATCTGTCCCTCTGCATCTCCCGGGCGAGTGTGGCTGGGCTGCACACAGGAAGTTATCTAGCTCGTCCACCTCCTATTCCGCCCTCTCAACCACAGACCTTCTTAGTGCAATGGACGGATTAGTATTACGTTTTTATTTTTACATACATATATATGTTTTTTAATCCTCACTTGAGGATATTTTTCCATTGATATATTTTTTTATTTTTAAATTATATATATTTTTTATTGATTTCAGAGAGGAAGAGAGAGGGAGAGAGAAACATCAATGATGAGAGAGAATCATTGACCGGCTGCCCCCTACTGGGGATTGAACCTGCAACCTGGGCATGTGCTCTATCCACTGAGCCAAACCAGTTAGGGCTCCACTAATTTTTAGGGAGAGTGGAGGAGCAAGGAAAAGACAGAAAGAAATATCGATGTGAGAGAAACACATCAATTTGTTGCCTCCTGCATGCACCTCAACCAGGGCCCGGGCCAGGGAGGAGCCTGCAACCGAGGTCCGTGCCCTTGACCGGAATCGAACCTGGGACCCCTCAGTCTGCAGGCCGACGCTCTACCCACTGAGCCAAACCAGCCAGGGCAGTATTACGTTTTCAAAATGAGGGTGGCAGCCACAGTGTTGCAGGGCTTTCCACACCCTGACACAGTTGTAAAGAGATCATGGTGAAGGCCGAACAGACAACACCCAAATCGCAGGGCTGTTCTCCGGGCTCTCACCGCCCGAGGGAGGAAGGCCTGACCGCTGTTCCGTGACGGGAACGAAAGGCGCACTGAGTTTCAGGTCAAGTATCCATGACACTGACATGTCTGCCTGGTCTACCGAGTGTGATACATGTTAATATCCTCCCGGGGACACGCCTCAGTGAGCAGCACAGCGGGCCCGCCCTGAGCTTCGCTGCAGATGCAAAGTCGGCACACCTCTCAAATCCCGGGAACGCCAATCTGCCGCTGGGTGTGCAACTGCGATGGTGCCGGCGTGACCACACTCACGGCACCATCCACACCTGTTGCTCCATCCGGTGACTGTGGACGGCACAGGTTGGATAGCACCGTTGCGAGCTCACCTGGTTTGTACCACATCATGGGGCCAATAACGACAGCACAACCAAAAGGTTGTGGCCGGTGGAGCCCTGCACAGAGATGCTGCTGTTCATAGTGTGACAGCCGTACATCCGGGACACGCCTGGGTCATCCAGCCACCCGTCTAAGGTCCATCTGCCCATCTAAGGTCAATGACAGGAGGAGCATCCTATCTAATAATAGACAAACATGGTAATTAACCATACCTTCAATACACCTCCCATTGGCTAATCAGCGAGATATGCAAATTAACCGCCAACAAAGATGGCTGTTAATTTGCATACACAGGCGTGAAGAGGCAAAGTGAAGACTGAAGGCGGCTCCGGCCAGAGCGAAGGCCTGGGTCCCAGGTGCCGGAGGAAAACCGGTGCCAGCAGCCAGGGGAAGGGAAGGCCTATTGCATGAATCTTTTCATGCAACAGGCCTCTAGTGTATAGTATATCCTGTCTGCCTTTTCATTTTATTTTATTAATTTTAAATGTTTGTATTGATTTCAGAGAGGAAGGGAGAGGGAGAGAGAGACAGAAATCTCAATGATGAGAGAGCAGCATGGATCGGCTGCCTCCTGTAGGCCCCACACCGGGGATCGAGCCTGAAACCCGGGCCTGTGCCCTGACCTGGAATCGAACCATGGCCTCCTGGTTCCTAGGCTGACGCTCAACCACTGAGCCACGCTGGCCGGGCTAACTGGGAGATCATTAAACTTGTCTCTTGGCCGTTCTCTCATTTGTCCCTCTACGCCCGAAAGACTCAACCCCTAGGCTTGCGAGGGATTCTAGGGGCCTCTTTTAGGCTCATGAGTTTCTCCCACGGTCATGTTCATCTTCCCCATCAGTGTCTGTGCTTTACCACTGGGCACTTGCCCCTGCGCCCGCCGCCCCTTAAAAATGTTTAGCCCCCGCCGAAACCGGTTTGGCTCAGTGGATAGAGTGTCGGCCTGCGGACTGAAAGGTCCCAGGTTCGATTCCAGTCCAGGGCATGTACCTGGGTTGCGGGCACATCCCCAGTGGGGAGTGTGCAGGAGGCAGCTGATCGATGTTTCTCTCTCGTCGATGTTTCTGGCTCTCTATCTCTCTCCCTTCCTCTCTGTAAGAAAATCAATAAAATATATTTTAAAAAAAATGTTTAGCCTCATTTCCTGTAAAGACTGAACAGTTAGGTGAATGTGGGGTCTGTAATAAGCAAGAGATACAGACACTGCCATTTCCCTCGCCATTGTGGGAGGTCTGTGTCCAAGTTCTCTGGTCTTTCTCGGGCTTCCATGAGACACACTCGAGTTCTAGAGCTTAAGGCTACTTTCAACTATTTGCAGCTGTCTCCTATGTGCAAGGTTGCAGGGGAATTCATTGAAAGAAGAGGGGGAGGGCCGGCCAGCTGGAGTGGCTCAGTGTTTGAGCATCGACCTAGGAACCAGGAGATCAGGGTTCGATTCCGGGTCAGGGCACATGCCCAGGTGCGGGATCGATCCCCAGTAGAGGGCGTGCAGGAGGCAGCCAATCGATGACTCTCTCTCATCACTGATGTTTCTCTCTCTCTCTCTCTCCCTCTCCCTCTCTCTCTGAAATCCATAAAAATATATTTGAAAGAAAAAGAACGGGAGAAGCAGTGAAGCAACGCTGCATGTTTTTCCCGAGAGAACAAGGGATGCGGGACTGGAGGACCCGGACGCCCTCCTGCAGAAACTCATCTGGTAACTGCAGCTCCCCAGGGAGCAGGGAGCACGTGAGGGCCCTGCTGGCAGACGGGACAGGAAGGGTTAAGGCCTGGGCTCACACTAGAGAGTGTGGCCTGCTGTCTGCTCTCTGCAAGGGGGGGCTGGCGGGGCGGGGTGGT
>NW_006295823.1:323170-329881 GCF_000327345.1 Myotis davidii | reverse complement strand
AGCTCGGTGGATAGAGCATTGGCCTGCGGACTGGGGGGTCCCGGGTCAAGGGCACATGCCCGGGTTGTGGGCTTGATCCCCAGTAGAGGGCGTGCAGGAGGCAGCCAATCGATGACTCTCTCTCATCACTGATGTTTCTCTCTCTCTCTCTCTCCCTCTCCCTCTCTCTCTGAAATCCATAAAAATATATTTGAAAGAAAAAGAACGGGAGAAGCAGTGAAGCAACGCTGCATGGGCTCCACAAGGAACCGGTGGGCATTCACAGTTGCACAAGCCTGCCTCCGGGGGGCAGTAGGGGGCAGGGTTGGAGGACAGCTTCCCGTGGACTTTCAAGGCCACCACCACCATCTGTTGCCTGGGGTCTGTGCCTTGGTTAGGTCTGTGAAATGGGTGCAATCGTCACACCTCCCCCACAGGGGTTTCGTAAGGATCGCATGAGATGCTCACTGCTGGGCACTTCTAATTGTGTCTGTTCCCGATTAAATGTCGACGAAAAGGTAGCTTTGTTCATACGGACCTGGCTTGGGACAGGAAGGGTTAAGGCCTGGGCTCACACTAGAGAGTGTGGCCTGCTGTCTGCTCTCTGCAAGGGGGGTCTGGCGGGGCGGGCTGGTGGGAGGGTGACTCACGGGTGTCTGGCACGTCCCAGCAGCAGGCAGCCCAGGCTGGTCTCTCACTGCTGATAAGGTATCGCTCCCCTGGCGTTGCAGCGGGCTCCTCGTGTTTAAAATACAGTCAGGATATATTTCATGTTTGCTTCCCTGTTTTCCTTCCTTCCTCCTCCTCTAAAGAAACATTTGTATAAAACTTCAAGCCCATAAAAGAAGCAGCAAGCATCTTCTTCCCTCTGGACTTCTGCCCACTTCCCCACCCCCCCAGGTCCCCGGGGAAAGGAAGTCCCAGGCGCCCCATCTCAGCCCCGATGTCTAAAAGGTAAAAAATGATGAATGATCCCCTGATGATTAACTCACCGAAATAATTACCAGTCATCCCTTCATATCCCTGACCACCTGACCATCCATTCAGTCTTCAAAATGTCCCGTTGGTTAAAATGATTTTCACAGTTTGTTTGCATCAGAATCAAGGTCATGTCTATACATCGCCACCGATGGACACACCTACTCTCTCTCTCTTAGGCTGAGATGCCTGGTCCCTGTCTGTTCTCTTTCTTGGAATGTATAGGGTGTCCCCAGATTCACGCAAGATTTGAATTTTGCGTGAGCACTAACAACAACAACAAAAACAAATAAAAGCCTAATTTTACTGGGTTTATTGAATCAGATTCTAATATCTGTTGCCCTTTGATTTCAATCCCTTCCATTTGATCAGCATGACCGAGTACCAATGATGGCCCAGGAGCAGGGACAAGGAAGACCAATGAAGACCACGGCTTTGCGGATGTGCCAGCACAGCCGTGGAGGCCATTGACCCGCTGTGCTATTCCGCACATAACCCTCTCCTGTACACTTTATGGATCAATAAGAAATTTACAATTTTTATTGATAAACCTGTGTTTTCTATCAAAATTACTTCTTGCGTGAATTTTGGGACACCCTATATTTAATGAAAAGAAAACCCGCACTCTAGATTTTGCTGCTTGCACCCCAGTGGCTCCCCCTACCATATTAATGTGTCCCCCGTGTTTCAGACACTGGGGAGTCGGACCTAGGCAGTTAAGCAGATGCGAGTTCGCTTCTCCTAGCAGGAGATTTTCACGGGGGTCCCGCATATACGTCCGCCAGGCGCACAGGAGGTGGGATTGTCCTGCTTTTACAATTACTGCTCAGCTCATCACCTTCTCCTTCAAGAAAAAACGGTCCCACCCCGCCCCGGTCTCTCCCCTCTGGAGTCACGGCCATCCTGCACCTCGCACTTCATTGTCACTCACCCCTTCACCCCTTCCCGATCTCTGCGTCTCTTTATCAGCCAGATTTTAAATGTGCGCGTGGGTTTACACGCTGACACAGTCGGATGCTAACCGCTTGAAGGTGTCTGCAGCTTTCTCTGTGGATTGATCCACATTGATCTAGGACCATGGTCGGCAAACTGCGGCTCGCGAGCCACATGCGGCTCTCTGGCCCCTTGAGTGTGGCTCGTCCTAAGCCTTAGGAGGACCCTCATTAAGTGAATAACAATGTACCTACCTATATAGTTTCAGTTTAAAAAATTTGGCTCTCAAAAGAAATTTCAATCGTTGTCCTGTTGGTATTTGACTAATGAGTGTGCCGACCACTGATCCTGGGAGAACAATGTCGGGGCCTGGTTTTCAGACACAGACACTATTCATGACGACATGATGTGCACTTATAACTCAGTAAATTATGTGACACACACAAGTACCAAATGCCCGACGTTCACCGCGCGCTAATTATCTGGTTGTGATTTACTGGGCCCTCACTGGACGCGCCACGGCTCTCTGTGCCCCCGCGGGTAATTTATACCCGTGTTATCTCCACGGAGGAAACGCTGCCCCAGAGTGGGGTCCGCTTATCTCCTCTGGGCTCTGCGCCGAGCGGCACCACTCGGGCAGCGCAAAGCCAGCTGCGGGGGGAGCGCTCCCACCCCGAACCCGGGCACGACCACAAATCAGGCCTTAATTTATCGTCTGGTTCAAGGTCCTGACGAGGGGAAGGGAGGGGGCAAGAGGGTTGATAAGCAGAATAAACTTAAAAGTGAATCCCGCGTACCGCCCCCACAGGGAGGAGACAGCCGACATTCACACACTGTGACCCAAGAGTACACCCCAGGTCGCCCTCCGCGGCCACATGGACATTCCTGGGAAGTGATGGTGGGACAAGGGGGAGGCCTCACCCACACCACACGCAACAGTAAATGCATCGCGGATGTGAGACCTCAATACACAAGCAGTTTGCTTTTGAAGAATTTTAAGAAAAAGGGGGTGCCTTTGGGACAAGAGGAGTCACCTGAGCCAGATGCCTTTTCAGGGAAGGAAGGTTGGTTAGTTACAAGCAGTTCGGAGAGCTGTCCGCCTCCAGCTGTTAGCTTTGTCTGCATTCAGCTCAGCTTCCATTTTTATTTGTTTATTTATTTACTTTAAGGATAGGGAGTGTTCTTTTTTTTTTTCTAGTATAGTTTTATTGATTTCAGAGAGGAAGGGAGAGGGAGAGAGAAATAGAAACATCAATGATGAGAGAGAATCATGGATCGGCGGCCTCCCGCCCACTCCTCACTGGGGATCGAGCCTGCAACCCGGGCATGTGCCCTGACGGGGCATCGAACCTCAACCTCCTGGTTCATAGGTCGAAACTCAACCACTGAGCCACACTGGCTGGGCTGGATTCAACTCAGCTTTAGTCCACTGTTCTCAGGGAGGCCATGGTTCGAGTCCCGGTCAGGGCACATGCGTGGGTTGCGGGCTTGATCCCCAGTGTGGGCCGTGCAGGAGGCAGCCGATCCGTGATTCTCTCTCATCATTGATGTTTCTCTCCCTCTCCCTTCCTCTCTGAAGTCAATAAAAAAGAATATATATATATATTTTTTAAAAAGAGCTCAGCACACAGTGGGCTGGGTGTGGGCACAGGGTGGTTTTATGTGTAACCTGCCAGGGCCGTGGTCTCGGAATTGAGTCTTTCCAAGCAGAAAGGACCGGATTGTTTCCCGTGTAGACCTATCCCACCCCTGGCAGCCTCACGGAAACTCTTTATTCTCTCGGGTCCCAGGCAAAGGAGAGAAGAGCTTTTCTCATGGTCCCTCGGAGGAAATGGAGTAAAAGCCTTGGCAGCTGCAGTCCAAGAGGAAACAGACAGACAGACAAGCCCTCGAAGACTCAGACAGTGGCGCCCTGTGCACTGGGGCTCATGTGGAATTTAAAGGGGAGAAGGCGGAGGAGGTGCACGTGATGAAACAGACCCTACACACCCTGGTTTCAGGTCGGCGCGTGTCGTCGAGCCTGGGATGGCCAGATGTCGGGAAGAAAGCGGGAACCCCGCAAAGCCTGGGGTCCGCAGCCGCTTCTGCGGGGCTTAGGGGAACGAATGGGGTGTGTTCTCCCACACCCAGGCTTGGCATCTGACAGTTCGGCCTGAAACCCGGACACGCCCAGGGCCCGCCCTTCCGACGCCCTCCACCTCCCAAACCACAGTGCCTCCCCCAGAGATGAGCTATTTCGTGATCCCTCGCTTCGCAAAGTGAGTGCTTTGCATCTATTTTACGAAACACTAGCTTCACCTCTTGGTCTGAAAAACGGAGTGTCTCTCAGGGTGATGGCCCCCCCATCTGTAAGGGGCTGGGTGTCTTTCTGTGTCCTGGGGGCAAATTAGAGATAATGGCCTATTCCTGAGTAAGGAGGTTATGGGAAATCCAACCGCAATAATCGCACCAGCTCCGATCGCCAGGACCCTCTCGTGGGTTTTGCAACGAGTCCTGCGTGTCCTGTCACCTTCATGAAAAGGCACGAAGATGAGCCTCGTGGCACCGGTTAGAAAACAGACCGGATGCCGAAACCGGTTTGGCTCAGTGGATAGAGCGTCGGCCTGCGGACTGAAAGGTCCCAGGTTCGATTCCGATCAAGGGCATGTACCTGGGTTGCGGGCACATCCCCAGTGGGAGATGTGCAGGAGGCAGCTGATCGATGTTCCTCTCTCATCGATGTTTCTAACTCTCTATCTCTCTCCCTTCCTCTCTGTAAAAAATCAATAAAAATATATTTAAAAAAAAAAAAAAGAAAGAAAACAGACCGGAGACCCGAACGTGGGAGAACTAAGGCCTTCCGGGCGCGGGCCTGCTGGTAGCTGAATTCACACTCCACTCTCTCTCTTCCTTTTTTAAGGTTGGTTTATAGGTCGATGCTCAACGTCTGAGTCACTCTGGTCGGGCTCTATTCTCTTTCCACTCTGTTTCATTTCCTTTCGTGATAACCACAGTTGCCTCTCTGTACACAACTCTAATAATAATAATATAATAATAATGATAATAACAACAACAAAACAGCATCATGATAATAGTAGCAAACACCTGGCAGCTGTACACTCCATGTGTACTCACTTATTTAATACAACCTACCTATAGAACAGGTACCATTGCCCGGCCGGTGTGGCTCAGTGGTTGAGCACCGACCTATGAACCAGGAGGTCACGGTTCGATTCCCAGTCAGGGCACAGGCCCGGGTTGTGGGCTCCATCCCTAGTAGGGGGGGTGTGCAGGAGGCAGCCGATCCATGACTCTCTCTCCTCATGGATGTTTCTCTCTCTCTCTCCCTCTCCCTTCCTCTCTGACATCAATATAAATATATTTAAAGTAAAACAAAATGAAACAGGTACCATTCACCATGATCATTACCCTGACTTCACAGCAGAGGAGGAGACGAAGCAGATGCATTGCCCAGGGGCCCTCAGCGCTGCCCCAGGCACCCAGTGTGGCCGCAGAGTCTGGACTAACCCACCTGCTCCCCCACTAGGACTAGCGATGACCGATGACCGAGAGGGACCTCTGCTCCCAGCAGGAGCTCGGGGCCCAGTGTCCTCAGGCCTGGCCGCCACTCACTCATCGCCTGGAGGAAGCAGACCTATTTATAGCACCGTGTGGAATGTTTTCCCTGAGGCCCTAGACGCCTGATGTACAGAGCAGGCTTTTCGAAGGTTGCACTGGACGTGGATACCCTGCCCCTCCCTCAGGGGGCTTTGTGGAAGTATCAGGATTTAGCCACAGGAGAAATGAAATGATCCCCGGCCAGTGTGGCTCAGGGGTTGAGCGTCGACCTATGTATGAACCAGGAGGTCACAGTTCGATTCCCGCTCTGGGCACATGCCCGGGGTGCAGGCTCGATCCCCAGTGGGGGGTGTGCAGGAGGCAGCCGATCCATGATTCTCTCTCATCTTTGATATTTCTATCTCTTACTCCCTCTCCCTTCCTCTCTGACATCAATAAAACTATATTTAAGAAAATAATTGAGAGATGTAGGATATCTTGTGTGATGGCAGTCACCTGTAAAATTAAGGAACCAAAACAGCTCGGCCGGCGTGGCTCAGTGGTTGAGCGTCGACCTATGAACCAGGAGGTCAGGGTTCAATTCCCGGTCAAGGGCACATGCCCGGGTTGCAGCTCCATCCCAGTGTGGGGCGTGCAGGAGGCAGCCGATCCGTGATTCTCTCTCATCATGGATGTTTCTATCTCTCTCTCCCTTCCTCTCTGACATCAATAAAAATATATTTTAAAAAAGAAACCAAAGCAAAGCAAAGAAGGAAGTCGCTTCCGGAGGGAAGCGTTATTAGTCAGATGTGAAGCCAGAACTACAGCTGTGTGGCTCCGGCTGGCCGTGGTTTCAGGGAACAGTGGAGAGCTGAGGGGAAACGGCCAAAGGAAGACGGGGGTGGGAGTGCGAAGAAAACAGCAGCCCCTGGAGAAAATAAAGCTGAAATAGAAAAGTCTGAAAAAGGGCGCTTTGTTTTGCTCCTGTTCATTTAGAGTGGCTGGCAACGCTTCCGCGGAAATTTCCATGAAAATCCAATCTTTGGGTGAGGTGTCTTTTTTGGTGTGCGTGTGTGTGAGTGTGTGTGTGTTTAAATGAAAATGCAAATTCTGATCAATCAATTCTGCTTACTCCTGGCCCGACCTCTCGGGTGTTAGGGTCACCGAAGGAGGAACTTACGAGGCCAAAAGTGGTAAAGAATTATCAATGTACTAGAGGCCGGTGCACGGGATTCGTGCACATGGAAATGTTTCTTCCTCAGGATTCCCATCTTCTGCTTACAT
>NW_006295823.1:315246-323150 GCF_000327345.1 Myotis davidii | reverse complement strand
GAACTAACAGTAATAAATAGTATACAATATTATATTTATACTAGTGACTTGGTGCACGGATTTGTGCACATTGAAAGGAAATTAATTAGAAGGTGGCCGGTGGGGCGCGACTGGGCAAGGTGGGCCGGACACGCCCTGGAGCCAACCTCCCATGGCCCCTCCCCAGCCGGCTGTCCCAGGGGCGGCACCAGCTGATCCATGATTCTGATTCTCTCTCATCATGGATGTTTCTATCTCTCTATCCCTCTCTCTTCCTCTCTGAAATCAATAAAAATATATTTTAAAAAAAGAGAGAGAGAGAGAGGAGGGAGAATGAAGTCCCAATTCAATCCAATCTTTGGGTGAGGTGTCTTTTTTTGTGTGCGTGTGTCTGAGTGTGTGTGTGTTTAAATGAAAATGCAAATTCTGATCAATCAATTCTGCTTACTCCTGGCCCGACCTCTCGGGTGTTAGGGTCACCGAAGGAGGAACTTACGAGGCCAAAAGTGGTAAAGAATTATCAATGTACTAGAGGCCCGGTGCACGGATTCGTGCACATTGCAAGGAAACTAATTAGAAGGTGGCCGGTGGGGCGCGACTGGGCAAGGTGGGCCGGACACGCCCTGGAGCCAACCTCCCATGGCCCCTCCCCAGCCGGCTGCACCAGGGGCGGCACCAGCTGATCCATGATTCTCTCTCATCATGGATGTTTCTATCTCTCTATCCCTCTCTCTTCCTCTCTGAAATCAATAAAAATATATTTTAAAAAAAGAGAGAGAGAGAGAGGAGGGAGAATGAAGTCCCAATTCAACAAAGGGGAAGGTTGGGAGACACATTGACCAACCCGGGGCTGATTTCCAGCTGCCGACACAGAAGTAAAAGTCCCCTGTTGCTAGGGCACGTTGCTAGGGAACGAAGACACCAGTGGTGGCTGGTGGGCGGGCTGAGGGGTGGTTTCCTCTGTGTGGTTTCTCACCTCTGTCTGCAAAGAGTCTCCCCGGCTCAGACAGGAGCTGATGGCCCCCAGGGTCTTCGGAGAGCTTTTGGGATGACCTCAGTGTCCTCTGGCCTAAACGAAACCCTTGATGGCCCTCAAGGCTCCATATTCACCATCTAACGGTCCCCTGGCCAGAGCTGCCTCCCTCTGTCCATATGTCCTTATGGGTCAGCACCTCCCATCCTCCCTCTCTCCCCACCCCCTCAGGGCCCCTCAGTAGCTGGGCTGCAGCCTGCTTGTTAAGGGCAGAAGATAACAAAGAAGATGCCTTCGGACAACTCACTTCCTTTTAAAATCAAACCAACTATCTTTTGGGGGGAGGGTTGCAGGGTTGGGGGAAGGCGTTATAAAGAAGTAGATTAAACTTCATTCACTTTCACAACTTGAGTGGGAACTGAAAAGCTGGACTCAGGCTCCCTTACACCCGCCCCCCGCTTCCCCGCACCCCCCCTAGATACCCCTTGGAGTACGTTCTCACAGAGAGACACGGCTCCTTAGGAAAGAAACTCTGCATTGAGACTCTGTTCCCACCCTGGCTGGGTTAGTTCAGTGGATAGAGCGCCGGCCTGCGACTGAAGGGTCCCAGGTTCGATTCCCGGTCAGGGCACATGCCCGGGTTGCAGGCTCGATCCCCAGTGTGGGGCGTGCAGGAGGCCGCCGATCCATGATTCTCTCCCATCATGGATGTTTCTATCTCCCTTTCCCTCTGAAATCAATAAAATAATGATAATTTTTTAAAATAGACTTGTGTTCACGACACACACAGTGGAAGCTACTTCCTAACTAGGGTCAGTTCTCAGGATTCTGAACTCTGCCATTTGCCCCTCACACCACTCCCCGCCCCCTCCCACCCCCGCCCTGCCCTGCTGTCTGCTGTGGGAGGCTGGGCTTCAGTGGGTTAAATCCATAAGCACCTCCATCCTCTGGCTTCTTGCGGGGTTTGGTCCATGGGATTCCCTTACCAGAGACCAGAGGAGGAGCTGGAAGTGGATACCCTGACTCCTGCCCCGTGCGATACCTCGAGCTGCCTGGGTCCCTCTCCTGAAGGTCAAAGCTCTCTCTAGACTCTCTCACCTGAGTTTGGATCACCCCAGTCTTCATCCTTTGGGACCTGGAGGGGGGATAGTTTTTGCTGCCCCTCTCGTTGAGCTGTTTTATCTTGTAACTAGAGGCCTGGTGCACGGATTCTTGCACCGGCGGGGTCCCTTGGTCTGGTCTGCAACCTTTCACAATCCAGGATGCCTCAGGGGATGTCGGAGAGTCAGTTGCAGCCCGGTCCCTGCAGGCCAGGCCGAGGGACCCCACTGGTGCGCGACTGGGGCCAGGGAGGGACCGAGGCAAGTGTCCAGGGTGTGTCCAGCCCACCTTGCCCAGTCCCGATCGGCCAGACCCCTGCAGCAAGCTATCCTACCGGTTGGAGCGTCTGCCCCCCGGTGGTCAGTGCAGGTCATAGCGACTGGTCGAACGGTCGGACACTTAGCATATTAGGCTTTTATTATATAGGATAGCTACCAAAGTCTAAACATTAGGCTTTGCCTGACATTTCTGGAGTTGCCTTTTTGAGTATGGAATTTTAGATTGGGAATCATTTCCTTGGAATTTTTCCCCCAAGGTCTTCCAACTTCCAGGGACGCTGGCTGGAGGATCCTGTTTTACGTGGTTTGATTTTGTTTGCCTGTTGATCCCTGAAAGCTTCCAGGCTTTTCGCGGTAACCCGGGTGTTCCGAATCACCGTGGCAACGTGGCATGCGTCTCTTTCCGCTCCGTGACTTGGGAGGGGCCCTCTCAGCCCTGAACCTCTGAACCAGGTCCTTTGGTTCCAGGAAACCTCCTCTTGCTATTCCTTTGATGGTATCTTCTCTCTGCCTCTTGTTCTCTCCTCCACAGGCTGCAGCTCCTGGCTTGACAGTCTAGTTTTTTTTTTTTGTCTATTCTCTTTCTCTTTTCATTTCTGACTCTTCATGCTAATTATACATGTTTTTTTCAATATGTTATATATTTAAATGTATTTTTGTTGATTTCAGAGAGGAAGGAAGAGGGAGAGAGAGAAACATCAATGATGAGAGAGAACCATGGATCGGCTGCCTCCTGCATGCCCCCCATTGGGGAATCCAGTCTGCAACCCGGGCACGTGCCCTTGACTGGAATCGACCGCGTGGACCCTTTGGCCGATGCTCTATCCACTGAGCCGAACAGCTAGGGCACCTTCTCTGTTTCAATAACAGCCTCCCTCATGCCCCCCTTCCTTCCTTGAGGTGACAAACATATTTTATTGATTTTTTACAGAGAGGAAGGGAGGGAGATAGAGAGCTAGAAACATCGATGAGAGAGAAACATCGATCAGCTGCCTCCTGCACATCTCCTACTGAGGATGTGCCCGCAACCCGGGCACGTGCCCTTGACTGGAATCGACCATGGGGACCCTTTGGTCCGCAGGACGCTCTATCCACTGAGCCGAACAGCCAGGGCACCTTCTCTGTTTCAATGACAGCCTCCCTCATGCCCCCTTCCTTCCTTGTGAGGTGACAGTCGGAGGGCAAGAGTGGCGTCGTGATTTCAGCTCCAGGAACGTTACAGAGAGAACCGTTTCCACGGAAGAGAGAGGGACACTGAGGGCTGGAGGCCAGCCTGGGGACACAGTCTCCTTGTCTCCTTGTCACCCAGGAGGAGAGGAAGCGCGGAGAGCCGGGGGGCAGCCGGGTGTCTGGCCAGGGCGCTCTAGGTGAGTCAGATGGAGTGTGTGGGAGGCAGGGCTGCAGAAAGAGGAAGGACGGCCTCCCCCTCACCCAGGGACGGCCTGGCAGGAGCAGCATGTGAGTCAGCACGCACCACGGTGTTCCTCCTTTTCATGTTCCCCCTCCAGGCCCACCGTGAAGCTGAGGGACAGAGGAGGGAGCCCAGGAAGTCATGCAGGGTGGCTCCTGCTCCCCTGTGCCTGCTCCGAGTTTAGGACTGCTAGCTGGTCTGCTTGGAAGGCGTCAGAGGGCGTGGAGCATGTCACCCAAGGCACCAGGGGCTGAGTGTCCGTGTGGCTCCTTCAGGCCACGTGTCTGCCTTCCTCTCTGCTGTCTGCGCCCGGGGAACCATGTGGACGGACCGCACCAGCTCAGCCTCTGGGCCGGCGGGCTTTGTGGTGACTCGAACCCTGGGTCCCGCGGCAGGAGGTGGAAGGAAGGAAGGAGAAGAAACTCAGGGTGTACCTGCCCCCCGACTCCTCTTTGCAATAGGTTCCCTGGCCTCACAGCAAAGGCGACTTGCTGGCCTCAGGCACCAACATGATGGCCTCCTGCCCAAGCCCCTCTTCCTGGATGTGCAATTGGGGTGCCCTCCTGCTCTGTCATTTGACAGGGGAGCACCGCCGTGACTAGCCCTGAACCTCCAAACAGATAATGTCCAAATTCTGAGCAGTTTCAACGACTTGAGCCGCGCTGGGCGGTAAGGGCACAGACTTTGCTTCCTGGGACTTCTCTGGTTCTTCGGGGTCCCTGACGGACCAGGACCCCAGTTCCTGCATATGTGGGTTCAGTGAGTGTCTTTTTAAAAAAAATAGATATTTTTATTGATTTCAGAGAGGAAGGGAGAGGGAGAGAGAGAGAAACATCATGATGAGAGAGAATCATGGAATCGGCTGCCTCCTGCACGCCCCCCACTGGGGATCGAGCCCACAACCCGGGCATGTGCCCTGAGCGGGACTCGAACCGTAACCTCCTGGTTCATCAGTTGACGCTCAGCCACTGAGCCCCACCAGCCAGGCTACAAAGGACTTTTGAAGAAAGGGATGACTACAGAAATACCTAACACGATTGTAATTTGGATATTTTAAACACATCAACGAGGGAGAGGCCATATGACAATAAATCATTGAAATTGAAACAGGGACCCACTTGAGTCTTGCTCACATTTGTTGAGCGAGAAAGACGAGAGAGAGCGAGAGAGGGGAAGCGAAAGAGAGAGAGAGAGAGAGAGAGAGAGAGAGAGACCTATGGGCTTCATGAAGATAATGGCTTTGATGTCTCAGTAGAATTTCGCAGGCTGACCTGTTTCCTAGGGCCTGTGGCACATACGGGGCTGGGGGGCGGGGGGCGGGGTGTACGTTCTTGGGATAAGATATCCCCAGAGAACTAGCTTCCTGCTTTGCCAGGTATGGTAACCTGTTTCACCTACTAATCTATACGTCACGGATGACGGAAACCCAGCTTATAAAACGCGATCGTAAAGCGCTTGACAACATCGCGGCTATGGAAAGGCCAACGGGGCCGGGCCTGTCTTTCTGGTTTGTACGCGAGGCCTGCGTGCACGGCTGATAGAGCGACGCAAACACTGAGCCTTTTCCTTTTCTCTGTGCGCACAGACCGGCTCTGCCAGCTGGCTGGCTGGGGTCGCCTGTTTCACCCTCCACAGCAGGCCACTAGATTTAAAAACCTTCCTTCCACCCTGGCCGGTTTGGCTCAGTGGATAGAGCGTCGGCCTGTGGCCTGAAGGGTCCCGGGTTCGATTCCGGTCAAGGCCCATGTACCTGGGTGGCAGGCTCCACTGAGCCACACCAGCCAGGCATCCCTCCAATACATTCTGACGTCACTGCGAATTGGACGTGATGACTCACTCTCTTTAGAGGATGGATGGGTGTGAGCCGAGCTGGCTTACCGGGGAGATGTTTTTAATTTACGGGAGTGTCTGGTGGGTGGAGTTGGGAGGTTCTGTCCCAGGCGGTGACACAGGGGACACATACACACACTCCGCCCTGTGCCTGGGGCCCAGGTGAGCCTCCTCAAGGTGTCCGGGAAGAGAGCCGGACTTCTCCGATACAGTCCGCCCGCGCTACTCTGCTTCTGACCATTTTTCTTAACTCAGGACTGTCTTAAGCTCCCCAATGTCTGGCAGGTTGGGGAGCAGGGAGCAAGGCCGACCAGGAGATGCCGGTCAGAGGTAAGAGCTTTGATTCCTTAATTTTGGGGCAAGTCACCTGGAAAGGTGGTGGGGGTGGGGGGACAGGACATCGCGGCTGGGTTGTCTTTGAGAACTGGGCTACCCTTTTTCACGGAAAGTTTAGTAGCTAAAGACACAGATATTATTCCCCCTTGAATTTTAGGAAGAGTTGGATATATTCAGGGAAGAAAGATGTGGAGGGGATCTCAGCCCTTTTGTCTTCAAACTGGAAGACTACCGTTTTAAACAGGCATTTTAAAAATATTATTTTTATTGGTTTCAGAGAGGAAGGGAGAGGGAGAGAGATAAACATTAATGTGAGAGAGAATCATTGACTGGATGCCTCCTGCACGCCCCCTACTGGGGATCAAGCCCAAAACCCTGGTCTGTGCCCTGACCTGGAATCGAACTGTGACCTCCTGGTTCATAGGTCGACACTCAGTGACTGAGCCCCACTGGCCGGGCCAGGCTAATTTTAAGTTGATAATTTGGTATGGCCCAGGAATGATGTTATAAATATGCAAACGGACTTTGGCGGAAAAAAGGTTCCCCACCCCTGGTTTAAATAGACATGTCCCCAAGATCAGGGTCTACAGAATTCTCTTTTTCGGTAACGTTTAAGAAATCATGCAATTACGTCCGTAAATGTTTGTGTCCCTTTTATCTAAGTCATACCAGAATAGATAAAGGAATCTCTTGCGTATGGTCAGCTTCAACGCTGGTTTAAATAGATTTGTTTTGGGCCCAACCGGCATGGCTGAGTGTTTGAGTGTTGACCTATGAACCAGGAGGTCAGGGTTCGATTCCCAGTCAGGGCACATCACAGGCCTCCCAGGAATGATGTTATAAATATGCAAACGGACTTTGGCGGAAAAAAGGTTCCCCACCCCTGGTTTAAATAGACATGTCCCCAAGATCAGGGTCTACAGAATTCTCTTTTTCGGTAACGTTTAAGAAATCATGCAATTACGTCCGTAAATGTTTGTGTCCCTTTTATCTCATTCATATCAGAATAAAGGAGTCTCTTGAGTATGGTCAGCTTCAATGCTGGTTTATAAAGATTTGTTTGGGCCCGGCTGGCATGGCTCAGTGGTTGAGTGTTGACCTATGAATCAGGAGGTCAGGGTTCGATTCCCAGTCAGGGCACATCACAGGCCTTGGTTGTGGGCTCGATCCCCAGTGTAGGGTGTGCAGGAGGCAGCTGATCCATGATTCTCTCTCATCATGGATGTTTCTATCTCTCGCTCCCTCTCCCTTCCTCTCTGAATATATAAAGATTTGTTTGGTGTGTGCATATATAGTGTTTTCCTTTCATATACTTAAATACATTAAAAAAAATAACCATGATTCTGCAGAGGTATAACCGTCGCTCACATCCCAGCACGCGGGCGGGAGAAACCTATATATTAACATTTCCGCACCACAGATAAAAGAAAAACCCTTATGCAGGCACCCCAGGTAGGGTTCCTTCTTTGGGGAGGAGAATTCATTATAATGAAAGGAGAAGTTCTAGCCATTTAGTAACCCCGGAGCAGAAGTGGTTTTTCAGTTCGCAGAATTTGTCTGCCGCCCCCCCCCCCTCCCACCTTGGGCAGGTACATTCAACGCGGGCGTAACCCAGTTTCCTTTCAGGCTCTTGAGCCTAAATTCTGCTGTGAGTTCCTGAGGCTTTGGCCTTGGGCTTGGACCTGTCATGACTCACCCTTTTGCAAACCACATTCGGCTTCCTCCCCTCCTACCTTTTGTGAGAACCGAGCCGGAAGCAAGTGCCCTGTCCGGGTGACAAACAGCGGCCGGGCGTCCTGGGTGGTAATCCCGGTGGGAGAAGCCTCCAGAAGGTGTCCGGCCCCGCACAGTCCGTGGAAGGTTCTCCCGGAGACGTTCCCTCGTGTCTTCTCCCCGGAGCCTGGGGAGGAAGGCGCAGAACAGAGAGAGGGGCCTGTGAGGTGGCCTCACTCGCCAGCACCAGGCGGCCCTGTCATGCCCCCCCCTCACCCCCTCT
>NW_006295823.1:305197-305908 GCF_000327345.1 Myotis davidii | reverse complement strand
TGTGCAGGAGGCAGCTGATCCATGATTCTCTCTCATCATGGATGTTTCTATCTCTCGCTCCCTCTCCCTTTCTCTCTGAATATATAAAGATTTGTTTGGTGTGTGCATATATAGTGTCTTCCTCTCATATACTTAAATTTTAAAAAATAACCATGATTCTGCAGAGGTCTAACCGTCGCTCACATCCCAGCACGCGGGCGGGAGAAACCTATATATTAACATTTCCGCACGACAGATAAAAAGAAAAACCCTCATGCAGGCACCCCAGGTAGGGTTCCTTCTTTGGGGAGGAGAATTCATTATAATGAAAGGAGAAGTTCTAGCCATTTAGTAACCCCGGAGCAGAAGTGGTTTTTCAGTTCGCAGAATTTGTCTGCCGTACGGTAACTCTTTGGGTAGAAAGGAGTTTTATTTGGGGGGGGAAATGTGTGCGGTACCGTTTGCCTAACTGAAACTGAAATCCACAGAATCGTTTCTGAAAAGATCAGATAAAATCGGCAGCCCTTTCTGACTTGCACGGGGCGCTGTCCGCGTGACAGACACGTCATCATTCCCTTTCTACCAGCGCAGGAACCGAGAAGCCGAAATGTCTGGGTGTGACGAGCTATGACAACACGTTGGGCTAATGTATACATCCCCCCCGCCCCCCATTCCTCATGATGTGCTACCCGCATTGTGGACGATTAAGTCCCTGGCAACGCACTAGACCTG
>NW_006295823.1:304107-304605 GCF_000327345.1 Myotis davidii | reverse complement strand
TTAGCTTCAATATAAAGACAAGGAGGCCTAGCTGGTTTGGCTCAGTGGATAGAGCGCCGGCCTGCTGACTGAAGGGCCCCGGGTTTGATTCTGACCAATGGCACCTGCCCGGGTGGTGGGCTTGATCCCCAGCAGGGGGCGTGCAGGAGGCAGCCAACCCATGATCCTCTCTCCTCATTGATGTTTCTCTCTCTCTCCCTCTCCTTTCCTCTCTGACATCAATGGAAACAACAAAAACTAGCAGAGGCAGTAGCCTGAGCACATTCAAAAACCAAAACCAAAAAACCCCAAATCACAACAAAACGCGGTCCCACCCCGTCATCGTGTGCACCCAGGGGTGCCCCCACCCGTGGGCCCTGGGTGGCCTACTTGGCAGATGCACGTGGGTGAATGAGGAGGGGGCGCCCTGCGTTGCGCACTGGGGTCCCCAGGCCCTGGCCGGAGGGGCAGGAGGGGGCCAGGCTGCCCAGGGGCGGCCTCCCAGGGTTTCCACCTCTA
>NW_006295823.1:300276-303222 GCF_000327345.1 Myotis davidii | reverse complement strand
GGCGTCCACTTGGGCAGTGTTTGCAGGCGCCGGGTCGCTCTGGGACCTTCAGAACCTTCAGGAGGTCGGAGGCGACTTGCATGGATGCGGGGATTTGGTTTCCTTGTCTCTCTCTCTCTCTCTCTCTCTCTCTCTCTCTCTCTCCCCCTCTCCCGCCCCCCATTCCTAAACTTACTTGGCAAAGAATTCCATCTAGTTTCTCTCTCTCTCTCCACCCCCTCCTGTCCCAGACTTTAAAGCCATGAACATCGAGTGTATTTGTGCGGCTGGGAAAGGGTTCTTAAATGTCACAGGTGTCAGTAGCTGGGCAGATGTCAGGTCTGCCCCGAAGGGGCACAGGCAGGGATATTGGGGACATTCTGCAGTTGAAACGGATTTTCTGCCATCCTGGGCAGACTGGCAGGGATGGGGGGAGTGATGGGAAAAATCCCCTTTTTGCCATTTGGCTCGATGGTGCGGGATGAGGTCACCGGGTTGGAGTGTGACCATTGGAACCGGTGCACAGTGGCCGGGCCCAGGGACTGTGCCTCTACTTGCAGATGAATGGATGTGGCCGGTCACTTCCTGTTTCTGGCTTCTCGTCTTTGATCATAAAATTTGAAAAGAAAAAGAGTGTTTACCGGGGAGCCCAGTGGCGGAGTCTGATCAGATGCAAAGGCCGCCTTGCCGGCTGGGCCTGGCCGGGGGAACCTGACATATATATCGGAGCCCTTTGGTCACGTGGCCGCTGTGGTATCAGACTCGCATCTCTTATCTTCTGGCAGAAAGGGGTGAAAACAGGGCCCTGTTTTGAAAGAAAAAAAAAAGTGTCTGCCTAGATTGCAATTCAGTTTTTGAACCAAAGCCCAGGAGTCGGTGGCACGTCTGAGAAGTTGGTGGAAGGGGATGTCTGAGCGAGGCAGTGCCACCCCCACCCCCTCCCTACCCCCCTGTCCAGCTCCTGGTGGGAAAGTGGAACCAGCAGGCAGGTGTGTCCTTCCCCCCCAGATAATGGGCGGAAAGTGAGGCTGGTGGTGGCGGCCTTGCCGTCCGTGTGTGTGGTCTGCTGCTTCCAACGTGCCTAAGTCGAGTAATTACGTGTCAAGAGAAGTAGGGGCCACGCATGTCACTGAAGGAGCGTGATCCGTGGCTGCTGGTGGCCGGAAGGGGCGGGCGGAGCCAGGCGGTTCGTAATATTTCGAGGCCTGCTCTGTGCATAGGACCATGCGGCTTTCGTTTAGATTCTATATGATAAAGATGATGCATGTAAGAATATATATATTTAAAAAATTTATATTTAAAATATATATTAAAATTGTATATTTAAAAATACATTTTTTTATTGATTTCAGAGAGGAAGGGAGAGGGAGAAAGAGAGAGAGAAACATCAGTGAGGAGAGAGAATCATAGATGGGCTGCCTCCTGCACGCGCCCCTCCCCCCCATTGGGGATCAAGCCTGCAACCTGGGCATGTGCCCTGACCGGGGATCGAACTTTAACATCCTGGTTCCTAGGTCAGGGTTCAACCACTGAGCCACACCGGCCAGGCAAGATGATGGTTTTCATGGAGGCATCACTTAATTCTTTATAAGGTACTTCCAGATGTACTATTCAGTTTACCTAATCCTCACAATTTAATTTACTTGATCCTCACAATTGCACTGTGATGCGAACTAGGCCCTTTACAGGGGGAAGCTCAGAGGTGAAACGTTTTGCCCGGGTCTCCGGCCTCCCTGGCCTCCCCTCTCTCTCAAGTTGCTGACATGGGAAAATGGCAACAACAAAACTGTATTTGCGCCGCACTGCGGCCATGTCGCCCCCCCGGCACCTACTCAGACCAGCACACGGTTCCTTTTCCAAGTGATGAGAATACTAGAGGTCCGATGCATGAAATTCGTCCAAGGGGCTTGTCCTCCTCTGCCGTCTGGAACAGTGGTTCTCAACCTTCTGGCCCTTTAATACAGTTCCTCGTGTTGTGACCCAACCATACAATTATTTTCGTGGCGACTTCATCACTGTCAGGTTGCTACTGTGATGAATCGTCATGGAAATATCTGATCTGCAGGATGGTCTTAGGCGACCCCTGTGAAAGGGTCGTTCCACCGCCAAAGGGGTCGTGACCCACAGGTTGAGAACCGCTGGTCTGGAAGCACATCCAGGCTAATTAGCATATTATGCTGTTATCATTATAGATTGTCTTTACGGAGATGGTTACGCATGTCCTGGGACGGGAATATAATGACGATCTTTTTTTTTTTTTTCGTTTAGGGAAAACCCAGAAAGAACCTTTGACCTGGTATTGAACGTGAAATGTCACTCCTCTGAAGGCGAAGGTACGTACATTCTGTCCATTCCTTAGATGGCCGAGTCCGTCCCAGGGCGTGTCCGCGTGGGGGACGCGTGAGGGTTCTCGCTGCGTGTCTCTCTGCGCCTCCTGTCGCCTCACGTTCGTGGCTGGGAATGAAATCGCTGCGGGTCTCGGCCCTGCTGGCAGGAACCGTGAATGTTGTCTGTGCAGCTTCGGTGTCAGGTGTGGGAGACACACAGCTTCCAGCACTGCCGTCCCGTGGGGCTGTCATGTTTCACTTCCTTTCACTCCTCTTCGGAAAGGTGGCTCCTTTTCAAAACGCCAGTGAGGCCCGGCCGGTGTGGCTCAGTGGTCGGGCACGGGAGGGAGGGAGGGAGGGAGGGAGGGAAGCAGGCGTGGGACATGCCTGGGAAGGGTTTCAGCTGTCAGTTCTGTGCAGTTTCCTGCAAAGACAGAGCCCTTTGCGAGGGTGATTTTTGTTCGTTTTCCACACTTTTGTCGTGTGTGTGTGTGTGTGTGTGTGTGTGTGTGTGAGAGAGAGAGAGAGAGAGAGAGAGAGAGAGAGAATGAGGGTTATCTTCCTGATCCTTTCCTTTTCAGCATGTCCTGTGTGATGTTTTCACGGGTGTGGCTGGGGGGGTTTCCCTGGCGGGGGGCTT
>NW_006295823.1:299642-300053 GCF_000327345.1 Myotis davidii | reverse complement strand
CCTAGGAACCAGGAGGTCATGGCTCGATTCCTGGTCAGGGCACCTGCCCGGGTTGAGGGCTCGATCCCCAGTGGGGGGCGTGCGGAAGGCAGCCGATTGATGATTCTCTCTCATCATGGATGTTTCTGTCTCTCTCTTCCTCTTTCTCTCCACTCGATAAAAAAAAAATATAAAAAATAATAAATAGATCAAACACCAGTGACAATTCTCCGCCAGTCCAGGGGGAGCCACACCCGTTCCCTCCTGATGGTCCTGGAATTGCCCCTTCGGTTTGAATGACCTTGCTTGCCTGGCCCTGGTGGGGGGAGGGAGGGAGGGGGGGAGGGAGGGAAGCAGGCGTGGGACATGCCTGGGAAGGGTTTCAGCTGTCAGTTCTGTGCAGTTTCCTGCAAAGACAGAGCCCTTTGAGAG
>NW_006295823.1:289557-299594 GCF_000327345.1 Myotis davidii | reverse complement strand
TTTGTTCGTTTTCCACACTTTTGTCGTGTGTGTGTGTGTGTGTGTGTGTGTGTGTGTGAGAGAGAGAGAGAGAGAGAGAGAGAGAGAGAGAATGAGGGTTATCTTCCTGATCCTTTCCTTTTCAGCATGTCCTGTGTGATGTTTTCACGGGTGTGGCTGGTGTGATTTCCCTGGCGGTGCGCTTGGACCCTCGTCACCTGATGCTTAGGTGTGGGTCTGGGGAGATGAGGCCTCTATTCTTGGTGCAAAGGCGGCCGACACTTTCAGTGTCAGAAACTGGCCAGCAATTATATGCCTTTTTTTTAAAAAAAAGCAATTATATGCCTTTATTTTAAAAAAAGCAATTCTGTGCTCTTAAGCAATTTGGAGCTGCACACCTTAAAATAGAGGTGCCCACCCCGGCTGTGGCGACAGGGGCGTGGCCGATGTCGGGCAGGAAGTTGAAGTCGCACATGGTCCGGGCTCGGCCGGCCCTGGCTGCTGCACGCTGGCCGGCTGGGACCATGGCGGTGCTCTTTCTGCCACGGTTTGTACATTTTAATTTCTGTGCGTCTACAGACAGACATCAGAAATGCAAAACTAGGAATAGTTTTTTTAAACATAGTTTGAAACCTCAATGTTGAGAGGGAGGGCAGCCTGTTATAACCTATTGATGATGCTGGGCAGCCTCTTATAGTCATGAGTGCGTGCAGGCTAAAGTCATCGCGATGAAAGGACCAGGTCCGTGCCTGGGGCAGGCGGGCCGTGACCTTTCCCTGGAGACTTGCGAGTGGCTGACTCCGTCCTCACTCCCTCTGCCCTCGCCCATCGTTTAGGAACTGGTCTGTCCAGTTGCTTTTTCCCACTTTGGTCTTCTCTTCTTGCCCTTTGGCTGTTGCTGTGGAAACCACTGCTTTTTAGAAACATCGTCATTTGTATTTTTTTAAATATATTTTTATTGATGTCAGAGAGGAAGGGAGAGGGAGAGAGAGATAGAAACATCAATGATGAGAGAGAATCACGGATCGGCTGCCTCCTGCCTCCTGGGGATGGAGCCCACAACCCGGGCATGTGCCCTTGACCGGAATCGAACCCGGGACCCTTCAGTCCGCAGGCCGACGCTCTATCCACTGAACCGAACCAGCTCAGGTGGTCAGACGTTTAATGAACTCACCCCTGAGGCCTGGGCAGGGCCAGACCAAATGTTTTCCCCGGGGCCGACGTTCCCCACCCCTGGACGTTTAAGGCACCGGCAGACCCTACTTATGTAGGAATTTACCTGAAAAACCACCCGTGTGAATCAGGATGCCTTAGGGCCCAGATCCCAAATCAGTTCGGATAATAAGGAAGCTTGCCGGTTGTTTCACAGAAGAGGAAGTATAAAAGTAGGTCACGGGAGATCCGGCCAGGAAGTTTCTTTCCCAGAATCCCCCAGCACCTCAGATCCCAGGGACCCACGCTGCCCTGGGGCCCAACCATCCCTAAAATAGTCATTGGTGGGTGTCGCGGCAGAGGGGGGAGTGGGAAGACGATTTACTAAGCACCTGGCAAGGAGTCAGAGTTGGAAAATCAATCAAAATGCTCCCTGCACATCTGGGAATAGCGGTTTGTATTCCTGATGGCCGCGGGATCCAGCAGAACAGAGGACGCCCGGGGGGTCAAGTGGGTGTTGGCGAAGGTTGGGGACGTTACGGTAAGGTACTCGGCAGGCTTCCCTCGCCCACTTTTTCATGGGGACGTTTTAAATCCTTTCGTGCGTCCCCAGCAGTTCAGGTCGGAAACCGCTTTGGAGACACGTGATTGTTAACCAGGTTTTGGCTAGTGATCTGTCAGGGTCTTGCTCGTTGACGTAGAACTCGGTCACCTTCCTCGGATCCGCATTTGGAGGCGCGTGTGTCGTGTCAGAGATATTGCGTGGGACTTGGGGAAAGGGGTTGCACAGAGCGCCGCGGCCCTGGCCCGCGTGCCCGCCAGCGTCCTCTGCAGTGTTTTGGCGATGGCTTCTCCAAAGTGGGTGTTTCTTTCCTGGACGGATCGTGGAGGAGATAGGAGCCGCCCGTCTCCCGTCTGGCACGTGGAACAGCACAGAGAAGCGAGGAAACGTGCCCCGAGGCCCAGCCCCTGCGTCTGGGTTGCTTGGCAAGCAGATCCGATCTGTTGTTTTAATCACCTGGCCCGTGGCCTCTCCTCACCTCGCATGAGCTCACGGTCGGCTGCTCTGTGATCATGGGAGGCAACCTGCGAGAACACGCTGAATGGGGTACACGTATTTATTATTACTTATTTTTAATTTTTTTATTGATTGAGTTATTACATAAGTGTCCTTATCCCCATCTTATCCCCTATCCTCCCCCACTCATGCCCTCACCCCCCTGTTGTCTGTGTCCATTGGTTAGGCCTATATGCTTGCATATAAGACCTTTGGTTGATCTCTCCCCCTATATTATTATTATTTATTATTTTTTAATGTTTTTATTGATTTCAGAGAGGAAGGGAGAGGGAGAGAGGAAGAGAGAGAGAGAGAAAGTGAGAGAGAGACAGCAATGATGAGGAAGAATAATTATGGATCGGCTGCCTTCTGCCCACCCCACACTGGGGATGGAGCCCGTAATCTTGGCATGTGCCCTGACCGGGAATCGAACTGTGCCCTCCTGGTTCATAGGTTGATGCTCAACCACTGAGCCACACCAGCCGGTCCCTCTGTCTCTCTTCTGACATCAGAAGCCGAGGCCAGTGGGCCCTGACCAGCCCACGTCCCCACGCCCCGTGCACAAAGGCGTTTCCGAGCCCACTTCGCCTGGGGTGCGTCTCGCCTGTAGGGGTCCTGATAGCCCGGGACACGCCCGTACTTGGCACTCACTGTGTCCGGACAGGAATATGCGGGTGGAACATGCAGACGGAGACGGTGTCTGAGTGTCTGTTGGTCCTGCTTCAGGGAAGCTCCTGGGGGGGCCCGCCCCCCTTCCTCCTTTGCGTCTGGAAGGATGAGCTCAGTGCGGCCTGGCCCGCGTGGGGAGTGAGTCCCGGGTGGATCCAGGTGATCTGACGAGGCTCCGTGCCCAGCCACGGGGCACGTGAGCACCGATCTGTCACGTTGGAGAGCTGCTGGGGCGCGTGAGTCGCTGTGACTGGAGCAGGGACGTTCGTTCGACGTGTGGGACCGTGTGGGACCGTGTGGGTCTCGGGCTGGGCTGGGTCGGGACGCCCTCCGCTCAGCCCTTCTCATTCAGGACCCGCATCTTTCCTCTGAACCACAGACTCACCGGGACCCACACTGTATATGTATTTCATTGTTGTTAATCCTCACCCGAGGATATTTTTTCCGTTGATTTTTAGAGAGAGTGGAAGGGAGAGTGAGAGACAGAGAGAGACATCGATGTGAGAGAGACACACTGATCGGTTGCCTCCTGCACGTACCCGAACCAGGGCCGGGGATCCTGCAACCGAAGTACGTGTCCTTGACCGAAATCGAACCCAAGACCCTTCAGTCCACGGGCCGACGACGCTCCATCCACTGAGCCACACCGGCTAGGGGTAGATGTATGTTTTTTTGGAGGCCGCCTTGAAACCCGTGGGCACCCACCCACACAGCCCCAAACCCAGGGGAACCCTGACATTTAGAAAGTAGGGCTTTGGTGAATCACACGCTGCAATGAAGTGGTTTAAGACACTTTGCATATCGCCCCACGTGGAGAAAAAAAAACACCACCTGTGAGTGAAATGTGGTTGTCAGGGTTTGCCTTTGGCGGTGCACTCATTCGAGACCTCTCTCTGGCTCCCTGTCCATCCGCACACACCGGATGGATTAGGGTCACCTGGACCCGGAAGGGTTCCCTTTATCCGCGGCTCGCCGACGTGAACCAAACTCTCCTTTTCTCCCACCTGCCAGCCGGCGGCCACAGTGTGCGTGGCTCTGTAGAGCCGTGTCTGTGAGAGGCGCTGCCTTTGTTTCATGTAGAAAATCTTTGAGTCCAGCTGGACTTTTAGATGTGGCTTCGGTCGGCACATCCTCCCTCATAGAGCCGCCTCGGCTGCAGGTGTCAAAGCCTAACCCCATTTCAGCCCGGCCGGTGTGGCTCAGTGGTTGAGCATCGACCTAGGAACCAGGAGGCCACGGTTCGACTCCCGGTCAAGGGCACAGGCCTGGGTTGCAGGCTCGATCCCCAGTGGGGGGCGTGCAGGAGGCAGCCGGTTCATGATTCTCTCTCATCATCGGTGTTTCTATCTCTCTCTCCCTCTCCCTTCCTCTGAAATCAATAAAAACAATTTTTTAAAAAAAACCAGTGGGCTCAGGGTTGGAGCGTCGACCTAGGAACCAGGAGGTCACCTTCGATTCCCAGTCATGGCACATGCCCGGGCTTCGGGCTCCATCCCCAGTGGGAGGCGTGCAGGAGGCGGCCGGTCCATGATTCTCTCTCATCATGGATGCTTCTCTCTCTCCCTCTCCCCTCCTCTCTGACATCAATAAAAATATATTAAAAAAATAAACGAAGTGAAGAAAAGGCCGTGCTGTATCTCCAACACCCGTATTTCGGGTTTTAATAAAAACATGTCCAAAAGCTTTCTTGCCAAGAGCACTGAAAGGCTGTAGATTTTTATCATCACAAGCAAGGGGTGATATCTTTAAAAAAAAAATTTTTTTTTAAAAGAAGGACATTGACGATGAACCACAGGCTCTGTCCCTGAGTTGGCAGAACCGGTGAGGATCAGATAGGGTCCTTTCCTCTTTCACTTCCTCCTCCCTTATCGGCCGGATCTGGAAATACAGCGCCCAGCTATCGGTCTGGTGCATCTGAGCGTGCTCTGCAGCCGGGGAAGCGTCCAGAAATTAGTCATTTCAGAAACCGTTTCGTCTTGGTCTGGTGGCAGACGTGCAAGGGTGGACGGGTGCCTTCAGCGTTCAGACGGAGCGTGCATTCCCCTGAAGCAGCCCTTTCGCATTGAACTCTGGTAAAAGTTAACCCCTCCGAGGATCGGAGGTGACGGACGAATGTGTGCAGACAACATTGGTTGGGACAGAACAGATAGATGGTGTGAGGGCAGGGGTGCCTTCAGCCACGGGGACGCGGAAGTCCCCGGGGTCTGCGAGTGTAAATGCCTGTTGGTCGTTGAGTTTCTTTTGGATGTGGTGTTTAGAAGAGGGAGTTGTTGTACTTGGGGAATTTTTTTCAAGGTCTTGGGCACGGTTGTTCTTTTATATCCGTGGAAGCGATCGTTTCTGTTTAATCATGACAGTCCGTGGATGAGGTTAATTTCCTCCTTTAGAAAAATGGTGTGTTCTCTCTTTGTATTTTGTTCTAGTTGCTCCAGGGGACTAGCCGTGTCTCAGAGTGGTCGCTTTGCTGTGAAATGTCTGGTTTTGGGGAGGAGTATCTCTGCAGGATAACTGTTGACAATCAGGGCAACACAGTTTCATGCAGATTATGTGTTGGCTATGTTCACTGTGTCCAGGGTTAGACATGTTCCGGAAGAAACAGGAAGCTAAGACGTGTGTACAGAAACACTAGTTTGTGCCTTAGCCAGTTTGGCTCAGTGGCTAGAGCATAGGCCTGCGGACTGAAGGGTCCCAGCTTCTATTCCGGTCAAGGGCACATGCCTGGGTTGCGGGCTCCATCCCCGGGGGTTCGGGGGGAGGTGTGCAGGAGGCAGCCAGTCAATGACTCTCTCTCATCATGGATGTTTCCATCTTTCTATCCTGTCCTTCCTCTCTGAAATCAATAAAAATATATTTAAAAAAAAAGACATTATAAAACAACAATAAACCTCCCCCCCAAAACAAGAATACTGGTTTCCAAGTGTTTCATACGAACTACAGGGCTGGGTACAAATCGGTTTACAGTCACGAGGACGAGAAACACCGTTTATTCATGTGTGATTATGTAGTGATTCTGGTGTTACCTGCCGTACGAACAACTGTACACCGACTCTTGCCAACCCCTGTCTTGTGTTTATTAGTGACAACGCTTAACAAACTGACGTATTAAAAGGGAATGCTCAATGAAAATCACAATTTTCATTTGTAAATGTTTTTTTCCGTTGGAAGCTTACGTGCAGTGGGAACTGTGCATATAAACGCAGTCCTTCGTATTTCATCGTATACTTGCAGAGAGAATACACACAGTAAACAGTTTCCCATGCTAATCCAAGAGCTAATTTTTTAAAAATGTATTTTTGTTGATTTCAGAGAGGAAGGGAGAGGGAGAGAGAGAGAGAAACATCAATGATGAGAGAGAATCGTGGATCGGCTGCCTCCTGCCCGTCCCCTACTGGGGATCGAGCCTGCAACCCGGGCACGTGCCCTTGACCGGGAATCGAACCAGGGACCCTTCAGTCCACAATCCGAACTCTATCCACTGAGCCATACCAGCCAGGGCTCCGAGAGCTCATTTCCAGCATAGCCTCTTGTCTGTTCTCCTTCTAAAAGGGATCATAAGAAAAGCTATTGCTTTAGGACAGTGATGGCGAACCTATGACATGCGTGTCAGAGGTGACAGGCAAACTCATGTTTTTGGTTGATTTTTCTTTGTTAAATGGCATTTAAATATATAAAATAAATATCAAAAATATAAGTCTTTGTTTTACTATGGTTGCAAATATCAAAAAATTTCTATATGTGACATGGCACCAGAGTTAAGTTAGGGTTTTTCAAAATGCTGACACGCCGAGCTCAAAAGGTTCGCCATCACTGCTTTAGGATATGATGAACAACTCCCCATTCACTCCCCCTCTCCACCCCCCGCCCCCCGTGTATTTGTAAAGAACTTTTGTGTTGGCTTTTAATGATTGGTATCTGAAAAACGTCAAAACATTGATTCTCAGTTGTAAGTTTCTTGTCATAGATTAATCAAGATTGAACATCTGTGGTTCAGCGCGGCTTTCTTTTCTTGTTGTTGTTAATTTAAAATTAAAAAAAAAACACACACAACACAAAAAAACGAACTCTCATGAATGGCCCCCGGGACAGATGGCCCCTCGCTGTTGATGCTTCGATTACCGCGGTCACCCACAGCTTCAGGGGAGCGCGAAGAAAAGAAATTGCTTTCTCTGTCAAGGTGTTTTCAATTCAATTCTCACCCATTAGCCCCGTTGGGTTAAGTTTGGACTCACGCGATCGGCTCGGAATTACTCGATCAGGTGATTGATGAAGGTTTTCATTTTGTGATAATAGGTCTTTGCTTTAAAGGGCCCGGAAGAAGCCAAGTGATACGTTAACCTGCTACGAATTAAGAGTTTCAAGTTCTTTGACGTCCCATGGTCATTACCTGAGCTGGGAATTCACTTAACCTCTGAGCAAAAGGAGCCTGCGTTGTTCTGGGGCGGGAAGCTAATGGGAGATCATTCTGGGAGGAAACATCTAGAAAGGCCGGGGTTCTGGGTTACATTGCTTTATGGTTTGAGAGTCTGAAGGACCAAAATCATGTGACAGTCGGAGTGGTTTGATTCTCTGAATGATTCTTCCCGGGGAAGACAGTCACAGAGGGGCCATTATACTAGATGCGTTGGCACCCCTTGCTTGTATACGTTTCAAGGGGTGAAACTAACGGACAAAGTTTCCCAAACTGCCTGCCTTTTTGTTCTGAATGTGTGCGTTTATGTAAAGTAGTCGGTAGACTCTCGCCTCTGCTATTTTGCAGCTGGATCTAAAGTAACACATCTTAAAATACTAATTTCACTTCCTGAAGGGTTTTGTATCTGTAAGTCAAACTCAAAGAAGAATTATTTTATTTACTTTTAATATATTTTTATTGATTTCGGAGAGGAAGAGAGAGGGGGAGAGAGAGAGAGAGAAACATCCATGATGAGAGAGAATCATGGATCGGCTGCCTCCTGCACGCCCCACACTGGGGATCGAGCCCACAACCTGGGCCTGTGCCCTTGACCAGGAATCCAACCGTGACCTCCGGGTTCCTAGGTCGACGCTCAACCCCTGAGCCACGCCGGCTGGGCAAATAAGAATGATTTTATTTATTTTTTAAAAATATATTTTATTGATTTTTTACAGAGAGGAAGGGAGAGGGATAGAGAGTTAGAAACATCAATGAGAGAGAAACATCGATCAGCTGCCTCCTGCACATCTGCTGGGGATGTGCCCGCAACCCAGGTACATGCCCTTGACCGGAATCGAACCCGGGTCCTTTCAGTCCGCAGGCCGACGCTCTATCCACTGAGCCAAACCGGGTTTGGCAAGAATGATTTTAGATCTAGAATGAGAGGGTAGTTGATTTGAATCTATGAGCAATTCATATCTTTTTCCAGGTTTCTTCACAAACGTCTAAGTATTGTTCAGAGCAAGTCTATAAGGGTTTAGGCCATTATTTACAAAAACAAAAAGTTACGTAGCTGGTTATTCATGAATGGAGGAGGAGAACGTGAGCTGCCTCACGCCGTCATTCCGAATCCTCCATTTACTTATATGAGGCCTTATTTCTCAGCCCCACGGTCTTCAGATGTAGGCGGTGGGTTGTCCACTCAGCATCCGGTGCTCAGATGGTGTAGCACTGAGCAGTCATGGGTCGGAAGAATAAAATAACCTCACTCAAACCTTTGTATGAGCTTCAGACCAGCACATGGGACCGGGAACCACATTTCTGTGTAAATTCTCTTCCCGTCACGCGTGACTGACAGCAACCTCCAACCCAGACGGGACTTGCCAAGTGCTTTCCTGCTCCTCGACGGTCGGACGGTCGGGGGGTCGGGGTGGGGGGGATACCACAGCGTGGCCATTCAGGGCTGGGCTGGGCATTTTTAAAAAGGCGCTTTGACCGTGTTCGGAGGATTTTAATAACCGTGGCTGTAAAAGTGTTTTGTTTGTGTGTGTGTGTGTGTGTGTGTGTGTGTGTCTCTGTTTAATGCCATGTATCAATTCTTTACAGATCCCGTGGTTTTGTGGAAATTCCCAGAGAAGGACTGTGATTCTGACGGTGGTCACTGCGGCCGCTAGGACCCATGCGTTGCTCTCAGTATTTCTCTGATTAACTCAGAACAAAGGCCATGAGGGCATGATGGACGGGGAACGTCTTGGAAAGTTACCCGGAGGTGGGCGAGGAAGAAGCCCCGAGAGTGAGGCAAATAGGACCGGAATATTCCGTGTTACCACAGTTTTACACTCTCTAAAAATCTAGCTATGGGAACGATATTTCGAACCACTTACAAATTTCCCCATCAGAAAAATGACACCATACCCTTTTGAACACCCTCCTAATTGTGTCTGTCTACGTAGAAGTGAATTAGTGACTGCTATCAACAGGGATTGGTTCCCTCCTGTTACAGTCATAGCCCAATCACTTACGTCTGTGAATGGAATTGTCAGTATTTTCTCGTCCTGGCCCGTGTGGCTCAATTGGTTGAGCATCGTCTTGTGGTTGCTGATGGAATTCCTGGTCAGGGCACATGTCCGGGTTGCGAGCTCCATCCCGTGTATTGTGATAGAAATGAGCCCCTTTTACGGAAAATGAGGAGCAGGTTTCTTTTTGTTATCTGCCAAGAAATGGGCTAAAACAGTCCTCGTCGCTGTTAAAATGGTAAAAGTGTAATACTGCCCATGTAACCGGAAGTGACATTCACAGATGTGATTTTCATAGTTCTCATCATTGACAGACATGAACGCTGACACACGTCTCTGTCTGAAGCAGTTCCTTCAGAAACGATTATAGCGCTAGCCACTTTGGCTCAGTGGACAGAGCGTCGGCCCGTAGACTGAAGGGTCCCGGGTTCGATTCCGGTCTATGGCATGGACCTGGGTTGCGGGCTCTACCTCTGGCTCTATAGTCAGGGCATGTGCTGGAGTCAACCAATTGATGGGTCTCTCACATGGATGTTTCTCTCTCTGTCCCTCCTTCTCCCTTCTACTCTCTCTAAAAACCAATGGAAAAATGTCCTCGGTGAGAATTAACAACAGCAACAAAAGAAACCATTATAGGCAGTCATCTGAGAGCCTTCCTGACTCATTTTGCCATTTGGAAATAATGTTCTCTCTTTTTAAAAATATATTTTCATTGATTTCAGAGAGGAAGGGAGAGGGAGAGAGAGATAGAAACATCCATGATGAGAGAGAATTG
>NW_006295823.1:288743-289457 GCF_000327345.1 Myotis davidii | reverse complement strand
TCCCTCTCTGTGACCTCTCCACTGGTGATGGGGATTGCTCCGTCGGGCTGAACGGTTGCTTTGTGCTCCATACGTGTGAGGTCAGCCCTCACATACTTAGTAAAATACTGAGGCAAGCAGCTATGTAGTGGTGACGAACTTCATCGCCCCGGAGCCCAGTTCACAGCAGTTCTTGGAGCCCTTTGCGAGGGGGGTTGGAGCTGAAAGAGGCCTTAGAAATCAGTGGTTCTCAACCTTCTGGCCCTTCAAATACAGTTCCTCATGTGGTGACCCGACCATACAATTATTTTCGTGGCTACTTCATAACTGTCATGTTGCTACTGTGATGAATCGTCATGGAAATATCTGATCTGCAGGATGGTCTTAGGCGACCCCTGGGAAAGGGTCATTCGACCGCCAAAGGGTCGCGACCCACAGGTTGAGAACCGCTGCCTTAGATACTGCTGTGTCTCATGACTTTGACTTTATGACTAAAGAAGCCCAAACTTGCCCGGTTGGTGTGGTCCACTGGTTATGCGTCGACCTAGGAACCAGGAGGTCAGGGTTCGATGCCCGGTCAGGGCACAGGCCTGGGTTGCTGGCTCGATCCCCAGTGTGGGGCGTGCACGGGGCAGGTGATCCACGATCCTCTCTCATCATGGATGTTTTCTATCTCTCCCTCTCCCTTCCTCTCTGATACCAATAAAAATTAAAAAAAAAAAACAAGAAAAAATA
>NW_006295823.1:268926-269235 GCF_000327345.1 Myotis davidii | reverse complement strand
TCCCTCTCTGTGACCTCTCCACTGGTGATGGGGATTGCTCCGTCGGGCTGAACGGTTGCTTTGTGCTCCATACGTGTGAGGTCAGCCCTCACATACTTAGTAAAATACTGAGGCAAGCAGCTATGTAGTGGTGACGAACTTCATCGCCCCGGAGCCCAGTTCACAGCAGTTCTTGGAGCCCTTTGCGAGGGGGGTTGGAGCTGAAAGAGGCCTTAGAAATCAGTGGTTCTCAACCTTCTGGCCCTTCAAATACAGTTCCTCATGTGGTGACCCGACCATACAATTATTTTCGTGGCTACTTCATAACTG
>NW_006295823.1:265859-268831 GCF_000327345.1 Myotis davidii | reverse complement strand
TGGGTCCCTCCTCCCTGAGGACACAGGGACCCACGTCCTCTCACGGGACACCAGTCCCTGTGACAACAGAATGCCCCCGAGGCTGGCCGGTGTGGTCCACTGGTTAAGCGTCGACCTATGAACCAGGAGGTCAGGGTTCGATGCCCGGTCAGGGCACAGGCCTGGGTTGCCGGCTCGATCCCCAGTGTGGGGCGTGCACGGGGCAGATGATCCACGATCCTCTCTCATCATGGATGTTTTCTATCTCTCCCTCTCCCTTCCTCTCTGATACCAATAAAAATTAAAAATAAATAAAAATAAAAGAAGCCCAAACTTTATATGGGAATCTGGTCAAGGGCCTTGGAGACTGGGTTTTTGCTAAGTTCTTCCATAAAGAAGATCTAAAGTATTTGAAAATAAGTGATTCAATCTTCACACTTTCAAAAATATTTAAACAGTTGTGGATATATGTTTTTTAAAAGTGTTTTGTTTTTCTTTTGCTTGTTTGGACTTGGTTTTGTCATTTTTAACTCCAAGTTGATCCCATACACAGAAGAAAAAAAATAATTTCGTTGCATCCTATACTGACTTGTTTTTCTAAATGAAAAGAATTCAATGTCTTGAGCCACTTTTTGAGGTGTGGTGGTTAATATTCATTTCACTACCCCTGTGAGTATAGACATTATAAACCGTATTTCTAAGGCACATCGAGTTTTAATTTTTAACGAAATAAAATTGTGCAAAGAGAGATGATAGTATGAGAATTATAATCATCTCATGGCATCATTCTTTGTTTCATACTCGAATATTGTATCCGTGATCTATCTTAGCCACCCTACGATAGCCATTATTTCTTACCCCTGTTTTATCACACAAAATATTATCTGTTTTGTACATTTTTGTGTCTGCAAAAGAAGAATCAGAACAAAACAAAAGTGCAAGCATATGGGAAAGTGCTTACGATTAAATCTACGATTATTGTTATAATTATATTCTTCTGTCTAGCCACCTTTCTGCATAGAGGCAAGACTGGCTTCTCTTGTCGATGCAGTGTTATGAAGCTCAAGGCAAAATGTAGTTACATTCCGATTTTACCTGCCTGCTGCCTTATAGTTACTACTTTTAAATTTAAAAAATTTTCATTGCAGACAGGGAAACTAATTTGGGGAAACAGCGATCTTTTTAGAAATTTTGCTGCATTTTAGACATTTTACTGGGCAACAGGGCGGTGGAGTGTCACTAGCTCCCACTGCAAAGAAGATTCCCGCATACATTGCAGATCATAAAATGCGAGAGGCCCTGAAAGATTGACCTTATTTTTCCTGCCGAAGGGGTGAACAGGTTTTATTTTAAGCTCTCAGAAGCGAGGCCTTTGTTTATTTTTATGACAGTGAGATGATAACAACTACGCAAATGCTCCCGTCATTCCCAGGAGGCCTGGCATTGCTCAGTCGCCTATAGAAATCAAATGATAACAGATGCTGCGGATTTAAAGAGATAACTGCGCTTTCACAAAAAGTTACTCTCTGCTGAGCGGTGACTATTTGGCACGTCAGTTTGCAAATTGGTCCTAGAAAGTTCTGAGTCCTTGAGAGAGAAAAATAAATTTTTTTCAAGGTGACATAACACGGGCCGATGAATCAGGAGCAGTTTCCCCCGAGTCAGGAGGGAGAAAAAAAAATTAACTCGACGATTGGGGCCCTAAAGTCTCTTTGAAAAAGAAGTGAACGTCAGTTAATGACGAAACAAAAGGTGGAAACAAGAATGACATAGTCAGATGGCACGCGGCGAAAAAATTGACGTCTTTCAAAATGGGCATAAAGTTAGTAGCAAGTCCTAGGAAATGCGCTCCTTTGACATCATTTTACTTACTGTTTCTTTTTAGGAACAGGGGTGAGTCGGGCGAGGTTTGTGGGTGACCAGGGTGAGTCGACGACCCAGAAAATGCCACCCCTCTGGCCCTTCCCTTCGGTTATCCCCATGCACATTGTTCGGGGGTGAGCCCGGCGAAAGCCACACCGGCAATTGCGGGGGACACGTAGCTGGGAAGGCGCTGCCCTCCTCGCATTTTGAAGTTTAAAAAAAAACACATCCCCTGCGACCTGAGCGTGTTGAACTTGGTCAACATATGGTACCAGCCAGCCTCCTCCCCGCCCGGGTCTTTTGTTGTCTTGTGATTGTTACCCGGCTTACTGGCCCCGTTGTAACACCCCCCTCCCCCGTTCCGGAGGTGGGGGTCCCTCCACCCTGGGGAGGCCCCGAGGAAACAGGCGTGGATTATGGAAATATGGACGGATCTCAAAGGGGACCCCGGTGAAAGGACGGGGCTCAGAGGGGAGCCAGGCACACCCCTGAAAAGATGATGGAAGATGATGCCAGAGGGATCGTTTGAAATCTTGTGTGTGTGTGTGTGTGTCGTGGAGAAAGGCAGGGCGTGTGTGTGTGTGTGCGTGTGTGTGTGTGTGTGTGTGCAGGGAGAGCGCAAGGGGGCCAGATTAGCAGTATTATTTATTCGATCCGTTTTCATTTTTTCAGGGAGGTAAGATATGTGCATTTTAATAGGCTGCGCCTCGGTGAGACTTGTTAAATCTCCAAGACGTGATCGTGTTGGGGGGGGAGACACCACAGGACTCTGGCCAGGAGTACACGCGATGTGATGCGTGTTTAACCTTTACGCGGGCGTAATTTCAAAAATTAACTTCGTGTTGGTGGTCTGTTAAGCACTTTCACAGGTACTGATGGGGACTGTTATTACCTGTGAACTCCGCGTGGTTTTCTGTAGCTTTGGGGGCCCGGTTATTCGAACACGTAGTGACAGGTTTATTCATGTGTGTTGTTCCAGACAAGCGATAAGATTGCAGCTTCTCTCGGTAAACTTACTAATTGGTAACGTGCTTCTTTTTTTTAAAAAAATGTATTTTATTGATTTTTTACAGAGAGGAAGGGAGAGAGATAGAGAGTTAGAAACATCGATGAGAGAGAAACATCGATCA
>NW_006295823.1:264903-265450 GCF_000327345.1 Myotis davidii | reverse complement strand
GAAAGAGTCAGCCTGACAGCCCGGCTGGCATGGCTCAGGGCTCTCACATCCACGTTCCTCTCTCGCCCTCTCCCTTCTTCTCTCTCTCTCTCAAATCAATAAAAAGATATTTTTCTAAAAGGTAGAAATTAGAACTCACCGCAGACTGAGAAGACTCCAGAAGCGAGAGACTTGAAGGCCGGCCATACCGTCAGGAAAGTGTTTAGCGAAAGGAAGAACTATTTTGGTTTTACTTTGGGGCGGAACAAAGGTTGACGCTTTACTTCACAGGATTCCGCCCGGTCTGCTGTCACCCAGAAGTCACCCCTGTTTTTAAAAATGACTCCTTGTTTCCCCATCTACCCCAATAAAAGCACAGAAAGAATGAGCAGGAGGTAAGAGATGATTTATTGCCGAAACCGGTTTGGCTCAGTGGATAGAGCGTCGGCCTGCGGACTGAAGGGTCCCGGGTTCGATTCCGGTCAAGGGCATGTACCTGGGTTGCGGGCATTTCCCCAGTGGGGAGTGTGCAGGAGGCAGCTGATCGATGTCTCTCTCTCATCGATGT
>NW_006295823.1:264270-264701 GCF_000327345.1 Myotis davidii | reverse complement strand
GTCCAGAACAAGGAAGGGCATGAGACGAGGAATCCGAGGCCCTTAGAGGAATGGCAGGTGGTTCACTATTGCCCAAGTTATTTTGCCAAACTTTAGAAGCATTTAAGATGAGAAACCCTCGACTCTCCATCAAGGGAACCTGTCACGGGCATGGATGTTTTCTAGCAAATGGGGAAGACACAGAAGTTCCTTCAAGTTTAATTAGTGATTTTTGAGGACATTTTTTTTTATAAAAGGCGGAGCTTGCGAACTTCATACAAAAAAAAAAATAGAAAGACCAATATCGATCGTCCACAGAAGTGGAGGAGGGAACCGTGGTCTCTCTGATCGCTCTGTGCCTTTGACTCGGTGCATGTCCTCTCTTTGTCTTCCCCGAGGCCAGAGCCGGTCCCTGGAGCACCAGATGTGGAGCCGCCACCTCCTGGATGTCT
>NW_006295823.1:257304-264201 GCF_000327345.1 Myotis davidii | reverse complement strand
GAGCAGCTGTCACTGGTGACTCCAGGCCACCCGTCCCCGGGGTTATTGCAAAAGCCTCCTGGCATCAGACTTCCCAGCCTTGAGCCTTACCCTGTGCAAATCCATGCTACACGTGAGACCAGGCGGATCTGTCTAAGATTCAAGTGCAGTCACGCCCCCCGCCCCCTTTAATCTCTTCAAAGCTTCCCTATTTCTCTTAGGTAGGGTGACCTTAATTTATTATCCAAATGGAGATACTTATTTATTAACTTACTAGAGGCCTGGTGCACGAAATTCGTACACTGGAAGGGGGAGGGGTGTCCCTCAGCCCGGCCTGTGCCCTCTCGCAGTCGGGGAGCTCTCGGGGGATGTCCGACTGACGGCTTAGGCCCGCTCCCCACCATCAGTCGGACATCCTTAGTGCTGCCTTGGAGGCGGAAGAGGCTGTGATCCTGGCTTCTGGCTGAGCGGCGCCCGCATCCTTAGTGCTGCCTTGGAGGCGGAAGAGGCTCTGATCCTGGCTTCTGGCTGAGCGGCGCCCCCCCTGTGGGAGCGCAGTGACCACCAGGGGGCAGCTCCTGTGTTAAGCGCCTGCCCCCTGGTGGTCAGTGTGTGACATAGAAACCAGTCATTTCGCCACATCCTTAGTGCTGCCTTGGAGGCGGAAGAGGCTCTGATCCTGGCTTCTGGCTGAGCGGCGCCCCCCCTGTGGGAGCGCAGTGACCACCAGGGGGCAGCTCCTGTGTTAAGCGCCTGCCCCCTGGTGGTCAGTGTGTGTCATAGCGACCAGTCATTTCGCCGCTTGGTTGATTTGCATATTAGCCTTTTATTATATAGGATGTTTGACCAATGACTTTGATATGGTGCAGTGCCGATCCCAAGCGCACAGTGAAATGAGTTCTGACTGATGCCTACACCTGTGTAACCTACATTCCTTTCACGATACAGACTGTTTCCTATCATTCCAGAAAGTTCCCTCATGGTGATTCCTGGTTACTTCCTGTGCCCCCAACCCACCCCTACAGCCCCAGACTACCACTGTTCTGAGTTCCATCACAGTAAGTGATAACAGTCGATCTGTGGGTGTCGAACCATCCTTGCCTCCCTGGGGAATAAATCCCACTTGGTCGTGTTGAATGATCCTTTTCATGTATTGTTGAATTCAGTTGGCTAATACGTTGTTGAGGATTTTTGCATGTATGTTTATCGGGGGTACTGGCCTGTAGTTTTCTTTTTTGTGTGTTGCCTTTGTCTGGTTTTGGTACTAATATCAGTCATGCTGGCCTCATAAAATAAGTTTGGAAGCATTTCCTATTCTTCATTTTTTGGGGGAGGAAGAATTTGGGAAGGAATATTTATAGACGGCAGGGTCTTATCGTGTAGGACTGATCCACCCATGCAAGCAAAACTCTTGAAATTTACATGTCACCAGCACAGTTGTTTTTGTGGGTTTTTTATAGCACAATGTGTTGGCTTCATGGCCGCTATTTGCATCTTCCAACCATAAACAAATTCCCTTAAAAATGTCGATAGAGAGAAATAACTTGACCGGAGTCAACAGCCTCCACAGCTTCTCGTGTCGGCTTTCACGGTGTCCTGCCGTGACCTCCCTAGTTTCAGGGGGAAGGAGGAAAGAGAACTGTTTCCCCTGGAACGATGACAGGAGAGTCAGAACCAAGAGAGAGGTCCCACCGTGGGCTCGGCTTCTCCGACGGTCATTCTTTGGTTCAGGAGTGGCTTTGACCTTCGGCGGCTCAGACAGAAGGAGAAAGCCAGCAGGGGGGCTCCTGGGGAGGGTTCCCCCACCGATGAACACGCTCCTGGCCAGAGATGCTTCTAGGGGCTCAGCTGTGACTGCAGGTCACGTGTGGAAGTCCGGCCGCTCATTTTGTGGCCCTGCGTAGAGGTAGCCGAGGGCACGGCCAACCCAGTGGGGACAGCAGAGCAGGAGGACGAAGACTCCCGAGCCCTCAAGGAGGATGTGGGGTCAGTGTGTCCCCAAGAACAAGTCTGTCTGCCTTGTCATCGGGCCGACGTGGTGGAGTGCAGACCCTGATGCTGTCCGGTGCTTAGAGATGATACGGACGCTCAAGTGTGTTTTGAAAAATCCTCCCAATGGATGGTTATACTTCTTTTTTATTTTATTTTTTAATTGATTTCAGAGAAGAAGGGAGAGGGAGAGAGAGATTTAGGGCCTGTGGCGTTATTGAGCTAGAATTAGGAGACACGTTTGACATTTTCAGCTTAAAAAAAAAAGTAGATTCTTCAATGCTTGTTTCCCCTGTCAGTGGATCGATTCATAATGCCGGATGGTAACCTCGGAGGACAAGGATTGAATCCACCGTGGCCACCCCCACAGTGGACTCCCTTTTTCTCTCCCAAGATCCACTTGATCCTCATCCTGACGGGGACGGGGACGGGATTGAGGCCCACAGAGGCAGCGTTTGCTTTTTGTCAGCCCTGCGCTCGCTGACCCGATCGTGGAGGTGTTGTTTGCGGGGTGCGTGCCGTAGACGTGTGACTGCCCGTTCCATTTTGCTGTTTGTTCATAATGGACGTTCCCTTTCCTCCTTTTCGGTATCTTGGTTTTTAACGTCGTCGTGTGTTCTCTCCATATAAAAATAAAATAGTCCAGAGAGCTAAGAGGATTTTGCAAACCCAAATCGTTTTTCTCGGTTAAGGAAATTGGGTGTTTTGTAAAAAAAACCACCAAAAAACCCAACAACAACCAAACAAAAACCTGTAGAAAACAGGGGAAACTAACGTTTGAAGAGTATTACCTTAAACCTTTACATCATCTGTGGGTGCCGGCCTGGAAGTGTGTGTGTGTGTGAGACCCCAAACATTGTGGAGTGGAAAGATCAGACTGTATGAACACTTCCAATCAACGCAGAAGTACAACTTTTAATTAACAGTATTGGTAAAAGCCTCCCCCCAAAACGAATTGCATGTGTCCTTTTCTCCCTCCAATATTTTCTCTCCCTCCCTCTACCTCTTTCTCCCTCTCTCTCCTTCTCCCTTCCCCTCTCCCCCCCCCACCTCTCTCTCATTTTTTTTTTTTAACTTCAGTGTGAATAGCACCTGTAATTAAGGCAGAAACAGGAGCCCAGGGAGCTCGGGAGCACTCCCAGCTATTGATCTGAGTGAGCCCGGCTTCCCCTGTCAGGGGAGACACAGGCCACTGCTGGGCGGCTTTGTCACCGACAGAAGCGGAGAGGGGCTTTTTTGTCTGGGCTGTTTATGTGCTGGGCCGGGGGCCTGCTGGCTGGTTGAATTTTAAAGAGCGCCGCGGTTTAAAGGCTTGTCCCCCGAGGCGCGCTTCTGCCAGTTGGGAAGCGAGCTGAGGCTGTGTTGCAGCAGGGCCTTCGTGTGTGCCTGTGTGTGCGTGTATGTGCGTGCGTGTGTGTGTGTGTGTGTGTGTGAGAGAGAGAGAGAGTTGCTGGTGGAAGGAGGGGGGTGGGTGTGAAAGATGAAACCTCTAAGGGGAGAACCTTCTTAATTTGAGCCTTAAAATTGATGTGAAAAAAAAATGGATGTGAAATTGATTCCTAATTTTGGTATATTTAGAAGCAGACAATGAATTTTGTATCTGTCATCTATCTATCTATCCATCCGAGCACAGACACTATATACATGCATTTTTGAGATAATTTTTGAATTATGAATATGAACTAGGTATCAGATAATTAAGGGATTATTATGAATTCTTTTAGGTGTGATAATACCTATATCTATCTCTATCTTACCCATCTTATCTATCATCTATCTATTTTTCTATCTATCTATATCTATCTATCTACCATCTATTTTTCTATCTACCATCTGTCTGTCTGTCTGTCTGTCTATCTATCTATTTTTCTGTCTATCTATCTATCATCTATCTATCTATCTATCTATCTACCATCTATCTATTCTTCTATCATTATCTATTTTTCTATATATCTATCATCTGTCATTATCTATTTTCTTTCTATCTATCTATCATCTATCTATCTATCTATCTATCTATCTATCTATCTGCCTATCTTCACAGAAGTGATAGGCCCTTTTGCAGGGAAGGGTCTCGATCGATGGTGTTCATGGGGCAGTAAGTGTGGTCAGTGGCTTCGCTGTCACAGCACAGCTGAGGATGCGCGAGGGCCCCTGAACTGCTCTCATTGGCACAGTCCGGTTCCGGTTCAGTCATTTAAATGGTTTCAGGGTTATCCGTGTGCTTCTCATTGCACTTGGCAGAACGTTGCCAGGAGTAAAACCGTTCGCTCCCCCAGATGCGGGTCCCACTTTCCCAGGCCTACCTTCCTGCGCGGGCCCCGCCCTGGGGACAGAGGCTGATATTCTACGGATGCTCTTCTCTCGGCCTCGGGAACCGGGGTGCTGGGAGCTCTCTTAGGCCCCAGCGTTGGGGTTCACAGTGTTTTATTTCTCACGGGAACCTGACCGCCCTCCACATTTTAACAGAGCGTGAGAGGTTCTACTTTAGAACACACTCTCCCCCGTTCCATATAGGGTTTAGCTGCTGGGAGATGGATGGTTTCTCGGGGTGTACGTTTTAAGGGTAAAGAGGTCACAGGGAAGGTATTTTGGGGGGCGTGCAGGGGCTGTGGCTACTGCATGAAGATATTGGTCCTTTTTTAACAGGAAAAGGCTCACGAATCCCTCGCAACACCCCCTGGCTTCGAACTTGTCAGATGTTCTCTCTTCCATTCTGAGGTTTAAGCGAAGGACTCAGACGTCATCTGAAGCTGGTTTTCAGATGTGACAAAAACAGGCCTTTTTCCTATTTGGGGCCGAACGGCCGAGCATTTAAATATTTGCATTCTGTTCCAACTGCGCGCGCGTGTGTGATTTCTGGACGCCTGGAAAATTATTTTAGAACGAATGAAAGCTCAAGCGGGTTCCAGCCTGAATCAGGCCGCTCTCTACGCTTATTGCGAATCTTGATTTTCACAGGGGCTGCCTAGAAGCTGTGCTGCTTTAGGCGGAAAGGCTGGGTTTTAGACAGACACGGGGGGTTTCATTCGAGCTATAACTCGGGGCGCCTGCCGCCGAGTTTCCCAGGGTCCCATCAACGTGTTTCTTTGGCTGCAAAGTCTCTCTCTAAACCGCTCCCCGGTGGGACAGGCGGCCCTACCTCCCAGTAATTCATTCTGTCCCCCCCCCCCACCCCACCCCTGGCCCCGCCTGCATTTTAATTGAAACAACATTTCTATTTCTGCGCCAGGACCTGTCAGAAGTCCCCGTGGCCGGTCTGTGGGACCAGTAGCCTCCCCATATGGCGCGGGCGCTTCTTGTAAAATCCATATGGCCTTGCTGAGGGGACCGCAGCGGGGATGTGAGGGGTGTTAATACCCTTCAGGCCAGACCTCTCTGCCGCCGAGGGCCCCGGGCCATTGTCCCTGCAATCTGCCCGCACACACCCCTCCTTCCTTCTTAATAATCAATTAGGTCGTCGCCCAACCTGGGCCGTTCTGCTTAAGAAATGAACCCTTTTATTTTACGTTTTTCCCTCTCCACACCCCCCCCCCAGCCCCCGCGATGTCTCAGAAAAGTAAATTAACTGCGTCTTTATACGCATCCTAAAGCTTTTATTTGTTTGTTTTTCTGATTTGCCTTGGCAGGAAGTCCTGAAGAGCGTGCCCAAGTTCTGTTTCCCCTTCGACGTCGAAAGGTACGTCTGAGCCATCGCGGAAGTCCCTTTACCCATCTCCGTGAGGACGTAGAAACGATTACATTTAAAAATAAAAATACAGTGAAATGTCCTTTCTCTTTATCGCCTCCAACAACAGCAACAGACGGTTGGCTCAACATGAAGTCATACCTGGCAGGAGGAAGGCTTTCCATCCCCGAGACCTGTCGTCTCCCCCCCTGTGGCCGGTTAGGACACGACTGAGGGTTCCATTTCTCCCTTTTTGTGCTTCAGGGGCACCGTCTTAATCAGACCTTATCAGAGCCTTAGAAGGGCGTCTTTTACAATTGGACGGACACGTCCCGGCCTCTGTTCCTCCCCCCGTGATTGAAAGGGCCGTCTGTGTGACGCTGTGAACCTGGCCGCGAGTTGTCCCTCCTGAGAAGAGCTCTGTAGAAACAGGGCCCCGTCCACGGGATGCCACGGGGAGCTCCCCGGGCCCGTCTGAAAGTCTCACGCTGTGTGTATTGTGCTGGGTACATCCCTGGGTGCCGTGGGAATGTCGCAGGGTGCCCGGCCTTTTGAGCACAATAGCAGATCATTGATTATTTTTCATGGGGGTTCACACCCTATTATCAGTGGTGTGTGTTTTTTTTTTAAGAACCGGGTCGGAGAGGATTCTAAATGAAAAGATATTTTAGGAAAATATTTCACTTAGGATGAGTAAAAACCTAAACTTTTACTATTATATTTTTTACTGATTTTTTACAGAGAGGAAGGGAGAGGGATAGAGAGCTAGAAACATCGGTGAGAGAGAAACCTCCATTAGCTGCCTCCTGCACACCCCCCAATGGGGATGCGCCCGCAACCAAGGTCCATGCCCTTGACCGGAATCGAACCTGGGACCCTTCAGTCCGCAGGCCGACGCTCTAGCCACTGAGCCACACCAGCCAGGGCCTGCCCTCGCTTTTCTATGTGGCCGTCCTTGCCCAGGGCTGAGTTGCGGGCTGTGCTGTGTTCCAGGGTGTCTCAGAACCAAGTGGGGCAGCACTTCGCCTTTGTGCTGACGGACATCGAGAGCAAGCAGAGATTTGGCTTCTGCAGACTCACCTCCGGCGGCAGGATCTGCTTATGCATGGGTGCCGTGGGAATGTCGCAGGGTGCCCGGCCCTTTGAGCACAATAGCAGATCATTGATTGTTTTTCATGGGGGTTTCACACCCTGTTATCAGTGGTGTGGTTTTTTTGTTTTTTTGTTTTTTTTTAAGAACCGGGTAGGAGAGGATTCTAAAC
>NW_006295823.1:255719-256801 GCF_000327345.1 Myotis davidii | reverse complement strand
AGTAACTAAAAATATTTGCAAAGGACATGTCGGAGCAGAGTCGATGCCCACGCTGTGAGTTTGCCTCCGTGCCGTCTTTAGGCACAACATCCTCACCGGGGTAACGATTGTCCGGAAAACGTGTGTTTTAGCCAGAAGGTGCGATGCTGCCAGCGGCCGGTCGGTTCTCCTGAATTGAAGCCAGTCGGTCGGGCGCTGGGGGCGGGCAGTGTCCGTGCGGGAGACGGGTGGGGACGGCTCCTTCTATCGTTTCGCTTCACGATGGAAGTTCAGAGGCTGGAGTTTGAAGGGGAGTCTTCCCTTATGCGATCTCCCGACCCCGGTGTGCCCTGGTAGAAAGACCAGAGATGGATGGGCTCCCTGATTTTCTTCTGCGAATTTTTAAATCTTTTCATTAAAAAAAAAAAATCAAACGCACAGGAAACCTTCGAGACGTGTACAATGGGCTCATATACACATCCTCTCGATTCACATTTATAATCAAGTTTCTCTCTTTTTCCCTTCGCTCCCCCCCACCCCCCGATCCATGTACACTCACCTATATTCCTTATTCTGTTCCTTACATTTCTGAGCCAGAAAATGTGCACAAAATACTTTGCAGCTTCTTTTCTCCATTCCTGGATGATGCTCTTCTAAGACTTAAAAGCAACTTGAATTCACCTTCGAGTTCCAAGCAAGAAAATAGGCCCACGGTCCTGTAAAAATGAGGGTTTTTTTTTTCTCTCTCTCTCTCCTGGATTTTATGTTATGATAGGACTTGAAAGTAAATAGAGGTGATTTATTCACTTTTTGGCAGAAATATTAGGATTTCAGTTTATTTCTATACACGTGGATACTGAATTTTGAGTTTTCAGCCCCAGTGGTATCTCCGGCTTTTTCTACAACACGTCTAACCCTCGTTGAACGAGATCTCAGAAATACCCGAAGAAATGACTCATTTAAGTCTTCCCCCATTGTTTATAGTCATAATTGCTTTCATATGCCGGCCAAAAAAAAAAAAATGACATCTTTTCCTAACGGGATTAACATGCTTTTACGACTATAAAATTGTCGCCAAGGTTCAGAGGGAAATGCCCTCATCA
>NW_006295823.1:246808-255428 GCF_000327345.1 Myotis davidii | reverse complement strand
ACCCTTAACTCGTACCACACTTGGAGCTTTCACACTCTTCCTCTGGGCAAATCCCTTGGAAGCAGAATGTTCCAATTTTGCACATTTTGTGTCAATTTCCCAGATAGAAAAAAAGGAGCCCCTGGACATGAGACATTCTGCTAGGAAAGCCCATTTCCTTGGGTTTATTTGATGCCCCCGCGTCAGGTTCCTGCTGGTCCCTGCGACGCTTGGCGGTTCCCGGACCACTTGACACAAAACACTTCCTTTCCTTGATTTAACCTTTGACTTGGGAACGTAAAAGTTTTATCAGCTCCGGAGTGGAAGCACGTGTGTGTGTGTGTGTGTGTGTGTTGGGGGGGTCTTCCTCCAGCCGCAGACATGGACTTGGGGTTCTCTCTATACTGCCTTCTGCCGAGGCCTCTACGAAAAGTGAAGGAACTAATCTTATAACGAACTTTTGAAGCGTCTCCTGCCCTTTGTTTTAAAAGAATTGGTCCTAACGTATTCGTTTTATGTCTACAGACGTTACAAGGCTATGAGCGTCAAGGCTATGTTCTGTTAAAGAAATGACATTTTTCGTTTTATAAAACCTTGAGTGAAACCCCTCGTTCAGTCCATATTAGATACGGAATACATTTACAAACTGTTTTTTCCCCCCTAGGATCTTTGTGGTTGGTGGCAAGAGCTAGGTTTTGCTGGTGCCTGGGACTAAAATTTAGTGGAAAAGTATCTTAACTTACCGATAATCCTCTTAAGAGCTTACCCATTACTTACAGATGAATTGCGTGGAACGTGTATTGTTTGACAATTTTCTAAGAGGCCACAAAAATCAAAGCGTGAGAATAACATTTCTTGCCCCAGCAAGGTGAGCTGATAGGAGTTACAAACAAAGCTTTGGATTCTGACCATGTTATGAAAACGAATAACATAATATTCCGTTTCCCTGTAACAGTCAGGAGAACACAGGTTTAGTGCGTCCCTGCCTTCCGGGGTCGAACGGTTTGAAATACTATCAATTTAATGTTCATTTGCTCATCTTGTTCCTTGATTCTAAATAACACAGACATTTTCCAGTTATTATTAGTAGTATTATTTTTGCAGCTACCTGCCATGGTTTGAAGTCTATTACAAGCTTCTAAATACGCTGGCGGATTACTTGGCTAAGGAACAGGTAAGCAATGTTCCCCCCCCACCCCCCCCCCCCCCCCCCCCCGACACACACACACACTTTTTTATTGAGGTAAAATACATATGACATAAAATGCCCTGTTTTAAACCATTTTTCAGGGTACAGTTCTGTGTCATTAAGTGCATTCACACTGTTCTACAGCCACCCACCCTATCATCTCTAAAACATTTTTATCTTCCCAAACGGACGCTTGGTGCCCCCGTTAACCCATCACTTCCCATTCCCCTCCCCGACGCCCCTGGCAGTAGCCATTGCGTTTATGTCGCCCACTGGGACATGCCCGGCTCCCATGGGCCACATAGGACTCTGTGCCTCACATAACTAGACTCAGACAGTCTTTGTCCTTCCGTGCCTGGCTTATGTCACTACTCATGTTTTCATGGTTCATCCAATGTTTAGCCTATGTCAGAATTTCTTTCCTTTTCTAAGGAAATGTATTTTTATTGATTTCAGAGAGGAAGAGAGAGGGAGAGATAGAAACATCAATGATGAGGGAGAATCATGGATCGGCTGCCTCCTGCACGCCCCCTACTAGGGATGGAGCCCTTAACCCGGGCATGTGCCCTGACCGGGAATTGAACCGTGACCTCCTGGTTCATAGGTCGATGCTCAACCATGAGCAACACCACCTGGGCCACATAACTTTTATTACATTCCTCACATGCCACCTCATTGCTCCCTTTTTGTCTGTACAAATGTTAATACTGTGCAGGTCTTTTGACTATGAGTCGCTTGCCCTCTCCTGTGAACACTTGGGTTTGTTCACTTGTTGGCTATGCTCAACAAGGCTGCTATGTGCATGGGTGTGCAAATATAGATTTGAGTCCCTGCATTCAGCTCTTTTGAGAATATAGTCAGGAGTAATACAGTAATTCATATTTAATTATTTGAAGAATTGTGCAATCCGTATAATTTTGGTGTTTGAACACTTGGGTTTGTTCACTTGTTGGCTATGGTCAGCAAGCTGCTATGTGCATGGGTGTGCAAATATATGTTTGAGTCCCTGCATTCAGATCTTTTGAGAATATACTCAGGAGTAGAACTGCTGAGTAATACAGTAATTCATATTTAATTATTTGAAGAATTGTGCAATCCGTATAATTTTGGTGTTCTGAGAAGAGGACATTAACACTACATTTGTGTCCTTTATTAGAGGAAACATATTATCAGTTCGCAGTATGAGTAACCAGAAGGAAATCTTTGATTTTGATTTTTAATCGAGTCCCATGGGTTATTTAGACGGATATTTAGATTTTATAATAGAAGTTGTCCTTAACGCAACCTACAGGGGGCAGGTACCAAGGATTTTTAAAAGCTGGACTTTTACAAAATTCGTGTGGCCATAGGAACTTTATATAGCCAGAGCATCGATATCTTCCGGAATATTCTGTGGTATATTTCATTGTTGACATGGTAAAGGGATAAAGTCTTTGTTGCCTTCTTTTTCGGTTGTTCTAAAGGGAATTCCAGATAGGCAGTTGGGAGTGCACGCTTTTGCAGACGTTCATAGCGATCCGAATTAAATTTGATGGCCAAGTTGAAAGAAACCTTGTGAGAAGTCGTGTCTCGTGTCCACATCCCTCAAAATTAGTTGTTACTGTCCTTGAAGAATTGCCTTTCCTTTCGTTTATTCTCCCAACCTAAACATTTTAAGAGAGAATAAAAATAACTATATGTTTAAAAAGCTGCCTTCCTATATCTATTACTGGATTTGCATGAGTAATTCAGAAAGAGTAAGTGTGCACATCAAGATACATTTTAATTATTAAAATCTAGGAGGTAGATCTGTTATATAATTTATTTAATTCCATTTCTTTTTTTTTCTTTTTTTGTGGATCGGGTAGTGACCAGTTGCTACTTAGAAAAGAAATATTTAGGATAACCTCTGTGTTGGATCTTAGTATGATATCTTAAATTATACGTAGTCCTTAAAAAATTAGGTTTGAGATTTAAAAATTAAAATAGGAGATGGAAGCTTTCAGTAACTGATGAATTGTATTGCTGTTTTTATGCCATTCCCTTGTTCTTGGATTTAATGCTTTAAATAATTTCTTTCTTTTTATAACAGTATAAGAATTGAATGTTGCCAAATATATATATTTATACTAGGTATAAGGATTGCTGTTATTCTTTCTGGATAAAGCCATAGGAATGTCTTTCTCAGATTAGATTGAAATATTTGAATTTTGGGTATTTAGAGCATTTTCGTGGAAAGCAGTTGTACAGAGCCAGTCCAACATGAGAAGGCACGGTGCCTGACTTTATCGAATCGTTTTCATCATATTTGCTCAATATATATTTGATTTATAAAATTCACCTCTTTGTTTACTGTAGGAGAATGATTTGAATGCAGTTCTCACAGCGCTCTATAACCACCCCGTCCCCAAGGCAAACAGCCCTGTCAATCTGAGTGTGGTAAGTACGCAGTCAGTTGATTGATTTGTGGGCGTTATAGATGCGTCTCATTTAAGAACACGCGCACCTTTAGGGAACTTCATCCTACACCCACCTCTGCTCCCAGGAAAGCGTCAGTGCTAGAACGATCATCAATTCTTTCTGGATAAAGCCATAGGAATGTCTTTCCCAGATTAGATTGAAATAGTTGAATTTTGGGTATTTAGAGCATTTCTGTGGAAATCAGTTGTACAGAGCCAGCCTAACATGAGAAGACACAGTGCCTGACTTTATCAAATCGTTTTCATCATATTTGCTCAATATATATTTGATTTATAAAATTCACCTCTTTGTTTACTGTAGGAGAATGATTTGAATGCAGTTCTCACAGCGCTCTATAACCACCCCGTCCCCAAGGCAAACAGCCCTGTCAATCTGAGTGTGGTAAGTACGCTGTCAGTTCATTGATTTGTGGGCGTTATAGCTGCGTCTCATTTAAGAACACACGCACCTTTAGGGAACTTCATCCTACACTCACCTCTGCTCCCAGGAAGGCGTCAGTGCGAGAACAATCATCGCACTGAGGCTTAGGACAGCGAGACTTCTGGACCTGCTCCAACTATCCCAACCTAATACGTTGGATGTGTATCGTGGTCGTTGTTAAATCAGGTTTTTTTTGTTGTTTTTTTTTTTGCCTTTTTGTAAAATTTTGAATCAGTAGTCTCTGAGAGGGGACGAGTCTCGCGCCCAGTCCCGTGTTGTTAACGAGGGGCAAAAGTTGCGATTGAATCACTTAACTTTGAACTGCTGGCAGCCGTTCTAGTTTTATGAGTTAGGAATCTTGTTCCTCCCTCAAACGGAAAGAAATTTTTGTTTTGTTTCCAGAATTTCCGTTAGAAAAGTGAGACAACTCTAGAGAAGGCACTCCGATTCCCTTACCATCTCCTATTTCTTACAATCTCCATGTCCCAGCACGTGGATTCTTCAACACTTGACGTTATGGCCACTAGAATATCGCAGCGAGGCTGTGGAAATGGAATTATCTCATGTAAATGGTTATTTTGAGACCGTCTTTCAGAATCGTTACCCACCCGTAGCGTTCTCTACTCTCGGGGGAGAGTGAAAATACGTCCTTTCAGATTATCCTAACATCCCATGAGCAGATCTGCATTTAAAATCACGCTTATCATCAGTGCCCTTCACATGATTTCCGTGGACAGTGTGGCTAACGTGGGTTTGTCTCAGCGACACAGCCAGTGGTGGTGCAAACTTCCCCCTCGAAAGTAAAAATATTCATTTTTTTCTCTCTCATATATCATAAGAACCAAGAGCTATTTATTGCCAGTGAGCAAGTTCTGAGAGATCAGCCCTCCCTAGCACCGGTGAGTTCCAAGGGCACCAACTTCTCACAATCACTATCAAATTGGGAAAATGATTCTTCCACGGTGTCTTTAAGATTCACTCCCGCCTGTGGGACATGGGGAATGGGTCTCTCGGAAGGAAATCATTATTTTGAAATTTCATTTGATTTCAGAGCAGGTGACGAGTCTCGCGCCCCGTCCCGTGCTGTTAACGAGGGGCAAAAGTTGCGATTGAATCACTTAACTTTGAACTGCTGGCAGCCGTTCTAGTTTTATGAGTTAGGAATTTTGTTCCTCCCTCAAACGGAAAGAAATTTTTGTTTTGTTTCCACAATTTCCGTTAGAAAAGTGTGACAACTCTAGAGAAGGCACTCTGATTCCCTTACAATCTCCTATTTCTTACAATCCCCATGTCCCAGCACATGGATTCTTCAACACTTGACGTTACGGCCGCTAGAATATCGCAGCGAGGCTGTGGAAATGGAATTATCTCATGTAAATGGTTATTTTGAGACCGTCTTTCAGAATCGTTACCCACCCGTAGCGTTCTCTACTCTCGGGGGAGAGTGAAAATACGTCCTTTCAGATTATCCTAACATCCCATGAGCAGATCTGCATTTAAAATCACGTTTATCATCAGTGCCCTTCACATGATTTCCGTGGACAGTGTGGCTAACGTGGGTTTGTCTCAGCGACACAGCCAGTGGTGGTGCAGACTTCCCCCTCGAAAGTAAAAATATTCATTTTTTTCTCTCTCATATATCATAAGAACCAAGAGCTATTTATTGCCAGTGAGCAAGTTCTGAGAGATCAGCCCTCCCTAGCACCGGTGAGTTCCAAGGGCACCAACTTCTCACAATCACTATCAAATTGGGAAAATGATTCTTCCACGGTGTCTTTAAGATTCACTCCCGCCTGTGGGACATGGGGAATGGGTCTCTCGGAAGGAAATCAATCACCTGGGATATATTTTCTGTTTATACTCCCTTTTACAGCCCAGTTGTGTGCAATTCAGTTCTTTTGAAAACCCCTCCGAGTCAAGCAGCGAATAGAGACCAAATCCACGCATATTCTCCGTCGCCAGAAGTAGTGATGTTGAAGTTCATTTTAGGAGAGTTCTGTCCCCCCCCCCCATTTTTCTCCATCCCCCCCCCCCCCCTTTTTTTTTTGGTCACAAGGTCCCTGGAGGCCTTGCGGTCTCTCTCATCTTCTTCCCCTACCCTGGAAAATTATAAATACATGGACTGTGGGAACTAGCCTTGTCTCGCTAGTTCAGCGGAGCTTAGTATTGGCTCGAATGGCTCCCCCCCACCCCCATCTTTAATCCTAAAACAGTATTAAACCTGTCCTTCTGTGATGAAGACAGTAAAGTGATGTTGGAGATTGCTATGAACAGAAAATAAAACAATTCTGGTGATTCCCTGGGACGCTGATTCTGGGTGGTAGGTGTGGGGTGGGGGACGGGCGGGCGTACACGGTGTGCGTTTTATCCAGATCCGGCTGAGACCTGTGGTGTTGCTTCAGGTATCGAAGCTAATTCGTGTTCGTTGAGGGGATGCATGAAGGCCACAGCATTTTGGAACGAGTCGCTGTATTTTAAAGAAGTTTTAAAGGCCGAAACATTGTTTGCTTGCCGCGTTCTAAACCGTACAGCGACGGATATGTACCAGAGATATCTGTTGTGGCGGTCCATAGGAAATCTTAGAATTTGATATTTTTTGGGGGGAAGCAAGCCTTATTGTGCCGTCTCCCTAAACTAAATGTGTTTTTAAATACACAAATATATCGTATAAGTATACACAAAAATGAAGAGATATCTACCTTATAGTGATATGCTTTTTGTTCTCAACTGTTTTTAGGACTTTGTAAAATTCAGTATTTTCAGCCAACACTTTAATTTTTTTTTTAATTTTATTGATTTCAGGGAGAAAGGGAGAGGGAGAGAGCGAGAGAAAAACATCCATGATGAGCATCATGGATCGGCTGCTTCCTGCACGCCCCCTGCTGGGGATTGAGCCCACAACCCCGGCATGTGCTCTAGCCGGGAATCGAACCCAGGACCCTTCAGTCCACAGGCCGATGCTCTATCCACTGAGCCAAACCAGCTAGGGCCAACAACACTTAGTTCCTTTTTTTAAAAAATATATATTTTATTGATTTTTTTATAGAGAGGAAGGGAGAGGGATCGAGAGTTAGAAACAACCATGAGAGAGAAACATCGACCAGCTGCCTCCTGCACACCACCCCCTGGGGATGTGCCCGCAACCAAGGTACATGCCCTTGACCGGAATCGAACCTTGGACCCTTCAGTCCGCAGGCTGACACTCTATCCACTGAGCCACACCGGCTACTAGGGCCAACACTTAGTTCTTTATATGAGAAAGTGATTGCTGAAGGTCCTTTAAACCTCATGGACATCATCGCTCAAATTCAACAAATCCTGAGCATTGGTCCTCGGTATCTACAAACTCAGTTGCTGTAGTTTTTCTTCTTTTTACCCCACGTGGTATGCGATGCTGCCCAGCCGTAACCCTCCTCCCCCCGTGTGCTTCTATCCATTAGCACTCCTACTTCATCGCCCCCGACGTAACCGGACTCCCAACCATCCCCGAGAGTGTAAGTTTATTCTGCTTATGTTTTTTATTCTATTCCCTGTGTGGATTTCCTTTCCTTCGGTCTCCCTGTTTAAGGACCCCCGTGTAAAGACATAGAAGATGTAGTAACTATCTGTGGTTCTGAGAAATAATGAAGAAATATGGAGTAACCTATCTGTGGTTCTGAGAAATAATGAAGAAATAAGGAATAACATGGTTCATTCTCTCCCTCTCTCTCTCTCTCTCATTTTCCTGCTACTTTACCCCCTTCTGAATATCAGGGTGTGGTCAGGAGAATGGTGAGAGTACCAGTATTTCTATCCATTGAGACAGTTCAGGGGATCGTGTATTTCAGTGAGGACCAGGGAGGGGGCGTTTCTCATGGGAGGACTTCTATGGGTGGGGAATGGCTACCTCAGTGGGAAGTATTTCCACACAATAGCCACCCCCGTGAACTGACCGGAGCATCTGAGGTCCCTGCTTCTATCTCCGTTCAGCTCTTAGGTGTCTCGTGCCTGAGTTCTGGATTCTCACTGAAGCGATAGCATTACTTTGTAAGGCCTGAGGGGTATTAACGAGAAATTATAAAAGTTGCTAAGTTTTGCATTTGATGTCCCAATTGGTTGTAGCCAATATTAGAAATATTCTTTTTTTAAAAATATATATATTTTATTGATTTTTTACAGAGAGGAAGGGAGAGGGATAGAGAGTTAGAAACATCGATGAGAGAAAAACATCAATCAGCTGCCTCCTGCACACTCTCTACTGGGGATGTGCCCGCAACCAAGGTACATGCCCCTGACGGGGGGGCAGGTCTCCGCTCGCGGCTCTGACTGTGGGCCTGAGGGGGGCACCCAGAGGCTCGGGGCACCTCAGAGGCCTCAAGTCCACGTGCTGCTCCTGCTGGGCGGGGCGCCCTGCTCTGTCCTGGCAGCTGACCCCCCCATGCCTTGACTGATATGACCCTGGACCCTTCCCTTCAGAGTTTTCATTTCATTTCATTTATTTTTTGTAAATCCTTGTAAGCAGGGAAAAGGCAGGGTTTGCTGTGGAGGAGGATCTTGAATCACTGGGCTTCAAGGTAAATAGAAAGATTAAGC
>NW_006295823.1:229253-246780 GCF_000327345.1 Myotis davidii | reverse complement strand
GTTTGATAATTCTTAATATTTTGTATTGGTTCTTAGGAAGGGAGAGAGAGAGAGAGAAACATCTAGGTGAGAGAGACACTGATTGGTTGACAGAGAGGAAGAGAGAGAAACATCTGTGTGAGAGACACATTGACTAGTTGCCTCCCACACACACCTTGACTGGGGCCCTGAATTGAACCTGCAACCCAGGCACGTGCCCAGCTGGTGTAGCTCAGTGGTTGAGCATCGACCCATGAACCACCCCAGTCAGGGCACATGCCTGGGTTTCGGGCTCGATCCCCAGCAGGGGGTGCGTGCAGGAGGCGAGAAACATCTGTGTGAGAGACACATTGACTAGTTGCCTCCCACACACACCTTGACTGGGGCCCTGAATTGAACCTGCAACCCAGGCACGTGCCCAGCTGGTGTAGCTCAGTGGTTGAGCATCGACCCATGAACCACCCCAGTCAGGGCACATGCCCGGGTTTCGGGCTCGATCCCCAGTAGGGGGTGCGTGCAGGAGGCAGCCGATAGATGATGCTTCTCTCTCAAACATGTTTCTATCTCCCTCTCCCTTTCCCTCTCTAAAAAAGTCAATGAAAAAAAAAATATATTTTTTTAAAAAAGACCATTAACTGCGTAAGACGTGTTCCTCGGTCATCCCCACGCGCCCTGACGCGCACACCGTGGTTTTTCTCCCGTGCAGAGGAACCTCACCGAGTATTTCGTGGCCGTGGACGTCAGCAACATGCTCCAGCTGTACGCCAGCATGCTGCACGAGCGGCGCATCCTCATCACCTCCAGCAAGCTCAGCACCGTGAGTACCACCCGTCTCCTAGGCAACCGCGTCACACGCGCATCACAAAGGGCCCCCCCCTGCATCCCGCGCATCACAAAGAGGCCGCGGGCCTCTGCGGGACTCGGACAGGTTCCCCGTGTCCCGGGAGACAATATCCGCGGCCCCGTGTCTGATAAGTGGTTGTCCCGCGGCTCTTGAAGGACAAAAGTCTGATTTATGGAAGGCGGCCTGCGATGCATTAAGTCAGGTTAATTATTTTTTTTTTCTGATCTGGGAGATGAGAGTTGCGTGTGTTTTTTTTCTTTTCTCTTCCTCCCCCCTCCGTTGTTCTTGTTAACTCTCCTGGGTTCATTTGACTGCCTTCTGCCAGAGAAAGAATTCTGAAGAGCTATTATGCGAGGGTGACTATTCACTTGTGGCTTGTTCCCCAGGCGCTTGCCTGAAAGGGACCCGGGGCCCAGGAGAATAGCTGCTCTCTCCCAACCGGGCAGTAGGTGGGTGCCTCTTTGTTGCCAAGCGCGGGTTTGCTGGAAGGTTCTATAGGAGCTGGGACTTGGAGGAGCTCTTCAGATGGATAATAACTTAAAAGTCAAAGCAGCATTTTTTTTTAATATTATTAATCACACGTCGTCCGCTGCTCCCTGAAATGGGCTATGGAAGCTCTCGATCGACGTGGCGAAGGCGGTGGGAATCGGAGTGTCTTTGGGCCATAGAAAAAGAGTCACAAGTCTTTTGCTACATTTCCTGTGTTTTTTTTTCCTGCTTTCGATATTGCAATTTTTAACATTTTTGATTGACTTAAAAATTTTAAATATCCACTTAAATAGATATTTAGCATAATATGTGAGATATTTATTAAAACCCATTATTTAAGATGGCATGAGTTTGCTGTCTTAAGCATCTGGGTAGCTGGTAAAAAGAAGGTAACATATACATGTTTTGTTTGGTCGTAGAAATAGAAACGATGAAGTTTGGTATTTTCGAGTAGAGAGAGTTTCAGGATCTCTCTAGGAGGTCTGTTTCGTATTGAATGGAGAGAGAGGTGGTATCAGAGAGGTTACATGCCCACCCATAGGCCCCAGAGCTCACCGGAGACAGGTCATGTGGTCCTGGGTTTTCTGCTTCTAATTTTGGGTTGTTCCTGTGACTCTATAATCGAAAAACCACGGTTTTCAGATTTTTGAATTAAAATATCAATATGCTCATTTTTTCAAAAAAATTGGAGATATCCTCTTCTCTTCATCCTCATCCTTTTTTGAACATGTACACACACATATACACACATACCCATATGCACACACATATACACACATGCATATACATACATATGCATACATATCCGTACAGGTGAAGTGCTAAGAATTCTATCTACATAAGACCCAATGATTCTTCAGTGATTGTCAGCTATAATTTTCTAAGGGACTAGATAATGCAGTTTAAAGAGTAACAGACTTGCCCTTTAACTTTATCTGAGCTAAAAAAACAAATTATTTTACTAAAGGCGTGTTCTCGCTCAGGGAGCTGTTCCCCATGTTCGAGGTACTAAACCCAGTGCCAATGGTTTATGGCCGTTCGAGAGAGCTCGATGGCAATGTCATCTCCAAGTTCCCTCTCTGGGGCGTAGGGCTGATCACAGACACACAGACCAAGTTCGCGGTCAGGATCTGCTACCTGTCTTATGTGGGGGAAGCCGCTATCCCTGGGTCTCTCTCTCTTGGAAATTCACGTCTAGATCTGCCACGAATCCTGCGCACGGGAACACTTAAGGTCAAAGACCAGGACCATACGTAAATTAGGAAGGAACTGATTTTAGGAAGAATTTAGTGAAACCTCGGAGACATCCAAGGAAAGAGTAAGGTGTCCGTGAACTGATTTGCTGCAAAGCTTTTCACAGTCTTGTATTTCTTTCTATGCCATAAAGACTAGAATGCACTTCATCTTAACGCAATGAATTGTTGCACTTGTTCTAAAAACCTACAGCCAAAATTTTAATTCTTGAAAGAACACATATGAGTTAAGGTGTATTTACATTCACTATCTGATTGTCGTTTGAGGAATTGTGTTTGCGTTTTTACCCTTTGACATTCATAATTTTATTCTAATGACGCTGGTCCGCCTTATAGCTTGCTGGGGGTTTTAGTAACTGAATTTAGAGAATTCAGTTACTTAAGGCTCTGCTTTCTTTACCCATTGTTTGTAGTTAAAATTGTACTTTTTCATCATCTTTATAGAGATGAACTTTAGCATAAAAAAACTAGTTCTGAGATATGTTAGCAAAAATATTAAGAGTGTTGTTATGGCCCGGCCGGCGTGGCTCAGTGGTTGAGCATCGACCTATGAACCAGGTCACAGTTCGATTCCTGGTCAGGGCACAGGCCCGGGTTGTGGGCTCGATCCCCAGTGTGGGGCGTGCAGGAGGCAGCCGATCCATGATTCTCTCTCATCATTGATGTTTCTATCTCTCATTTCCTCTCCCTTCCTCTCTGAAATCAATAAAAAGATACTTAAAATGAAATAAAATTTTAATGTGTCTCCCCCCCCACACACACATATTACAAGTGTTTTGCTGGGACCCATTATTATATTTTTATGTGTTTGAGTTTCATGCACTAGGACAGTGGTCAGCAAACTCATTAGCCAGCAGAGCCAAATATTAACAGTACAGCGATTGAAATTTCTTTTGAGAGCCAAATTTTTTAAACTTAAACTATATAAGTAGGTACATTGTTATTAACTTAATTAGGGTCCTCCTAAGGCTTAGGAAGAGCCACACTCAAGGGGCCAAAGAGCCGCATGTGGCTCGCGAGCCGCAGTTTGCCGACCACAGCACTAGGACATAGCACCTCTGTGTTTATTCTGTCGATATTTCCATTGTCAAGTCCACATGGCTGGGGGGCGGGGCGTCCTGGAAGCCCTGATGGAGAGCGTGGGTGTCATCCATGCAGCAGACAGGCATATCCCCGCGGGGAGGGCCGGGGGGGTGCACCTCGGCGGGGCTTGCGGAACATCGGAGCAGAGGATCCATCATGATCGTACACGCGTAGATCCCTCGACTCCTTGCTGCTTTAGGACCGGAGCCGGGAACATGGCTGTCGAAAGTCATGTCCCCGCGTCTCAAGGCGGTCGGGCGTGCAGCGCTGTCATCCGCGCCTGTCACGGTCCCTCAGACCTGCTCTGAGCAGCCGGCCGGGCTGTGCGTCTTGTCCCATCGGCCAGCCTCTGACAGGGCCGCCCCATCACGCTGTCAGTCATCTGCTAACGAGGGCGGGCCTGCGTGGCCTGCAGCGGGGGAGCAGGGTGCCTCTCTCTGAAGCCAGCCAATCTCTGATCGGGGGCTCCCGTCCGGACCCACGTTCAGTTGGTAAACATCTCCCCCCCGAAGCCCGTAAGCACGTTAGTTCCAGAGATTGGAGCGAGGGCGCACGCCCCTTCGGGAACAGGCCCAGCGAGCAGTGTGCCGCGCGCGCTGGGATCGTGTTAATAAACTGTAATGTCTGCCTTTGTGGGCGATGCCCCGGGGCAGCCAGGCACATGCTTTCGCTCCTCCTCGCGCTAATTCCGTCCAGGGCACCCGCGAGCAGAAAGCTCTGTGATCCCTGGAAAATCGGCCGTGACCATGGGGATTTCACAGGCTTCGCTGGGCTGCAGGGACGTCGGGGGGACTTGACCCTCTCCGTCTGGATCTTGAGGATCCGTGACTTGTCTTTTACTGGGGGCACCTGTGTGGGCACTGAGCCCGGACCCCGAAGCTCGGAGCCTCTTTCTGGAGATCAGGAACTGAACGGTTGGCAAGGGAACAGGCGTGACCCAGGCCCACTTCTTTGCGAAGATTATCCGAGCGCACGTCCCCCCTCGTGTTTGTTGAGTGGCAGCCGAGGGGTGCCGTTGCATGTCATCATTGGGACCCCTCAGGGAGGGAGATGCTAGGGATTTTAGATTTTTCATTCTCCCCGAAGCAACCAGTGATGTCAGCTGACACGGTCCCTGCTAATTCTCCTTCCCAGGGTGTTGTGTGACGTGTGTTTCCATTCAGAGCTAAGGGAGAGGAGCAGTGGGGTGGAGATAGGACCGGGTGACAGAGAGTCATGGGTCCACTGCCTCCTGCACGCCCCACACTGGGGATCGAGACCGCAACCCGGGCAGGTGCCCTTGACTGGGAATCGAACCCTGACCTCCTGGTTCAAGGTCACCACTGGGGTGGTCAGATGGCACTTCGTTGGCAGGTACGGCTGGAGGTCCATCGGAGGGAACTTCTAAGACAGGAAAACTGTCCTCTCGTCTTGTGCTTGTCCGGCTGTCCATCCCAAAGACTCACTCTCCGTCATGTTGTTCGGATAAAATGTTTTCCGTCGGTAGATGTGACTCAGGGTCTCAGAAGGGTGGGCATTTTGGATCTTGGTATGTGGGAAGGCAGTCGGAAAGAAAGGTTCTCGATTGGGCCTGCCTGGGCTGGAGTCCTGGGTTGGCTGCTTTCGAGGTGTGTGATCTTGGGCAACTGGTCTACCTTCGCCATCGTGCCCTGGTCCGTCGGTGGGAACAGTGGGAACAGATGTGAGACTGTCAGGTTCTCAGAAGAGTGCGGGCACCTGGTCAGCATCCTAGAGACGTTTGCTATTGTTATCGTCAGTGACATTCGACCTGGGGGCCTGGGACCGGAAGTTCCAGGTGCCTTTATCCCATGACCACGTTCACTGTCCCCCACCTTCGTGGTCAGGTTTCTCCCGTGGACTTCTCGCCTCTTCCTATGGCTTCCACTTGTGCTGACTCTACAATTGCAGTGTGTGGGGAATCGGTTCTCCCGGGGGTTTTATTTCGAATTAGTCAGCACTTTGAGGAAGCTTTGTGGGATTACAGGTGCGGAGAGATATTCACATGCCACTGGACCCAGATGGGGAGGAATGGTGGTGGTGGTTTTTCTTCTTCTCTTAAACCGTTATTTGATGAATTTGTTCCTCTTTGAACTTCACAAGAAGCAGCAGGGATGATGAAAGAAGCAGCTGGAAGATACCAGAAAAGCACTGTGGCCCGGCCTGTGTGGCTCAGTGGTTGTGTGTCGACCTATGAACCAGGAGGTCACGGTTGGATTACCGGTCAAGGGCACATGCCTGGGTTGTGGGCTCCATCCCCAGGAGGCAGCTGATCCATGATTCTCTCTCTTCATGGATGTTTCTCTCTCCCTCTCCCTTCCTCTCTGAAATCAATAAAAATATATTTTTAAAAAAGGAAAAGCAATATGGCTTCCTGGCCTCGTCACCAGCCAGGCAGAACCTGGGTAATCTGGCCCCAAAATGTGATTGTCGCTACCCTTGAAGGTTCAGGATCCGGTAGGTCATGAATAACTAAAAAGCAAGAAACTTCTCCCTTTCCCTGGCTTTTAAACTGAGCTTATTTCCTGCTAGGACTTTGTTCTTCTAACCAAACTTCTAAAATTCGTTGTTTATTTCCCTTCGTTGGCTCGGCTCTCAGAGGGGTGGAGGGACAGGATTGGTTGGGACAGTTAGCGCTGCCTTAGCGTCAGGGACAGCTCACGTGCTGACCGTCATCAGAGGTGGTGACTGCTTAGCATTAGAAACTCATTCTTTCGGAAGCCGGTCCAACGTTCCAGCTGCTCTTGTGCCTCATTCATAACGTCCATGAAGGATGACCCTGGGGGCGTCGGGGACGGATCTAGGTGACGTGTACCAGCGGACTTTGGGTTCTGGGTGTGGCCCGGAAGATAAGTGACCCTGAGTACATTCCCCACCTTGAGAACGTGTGTCTTCCTCCGTTACCCTGTTCCTTGTGTTTGTGTACCACACACACCCGGCCACGGTCCTTCTCAAGGGGTGAAAGGAGGGGTTTTCAAAGCCATGTCTGGAGAAACGGGGGAAGTGAGCAAAAGAGCTGCCTTCTCCTTAACTCTTCCCGTGGGAGGAGGGTTCGCTCCGTCGGGGGGATGCCTGCTTTATACCCAGGGAGTGCCCGAAAGCTCTCGGGGGAGGCGACGCTGGCTAGATGAACCCCGCTTTTATTATCCTCTCGCTCAGATACGGGAGATAAGGGAGTCCATGGTCCGAAATCGCTAAATGGAAGCATTTGCATGCCTCCTAGTGGCCTATTGCATGTTCGGATGAAGGAATTTGGAACGAGTGTTGATTGAAAGACGGCTGTCGGTGAGCTGTGAAGGCTTGTACGGTGAAGCGCTAAAACCCATCAGTGGCATTTATTCTAAATGGAACCGAAATCGATCGTTTTCCACATGTCACTAATGAAAAATCTAATTGGCAAAAGACAGAAGACACGTGATAAAGAGGAATATGCTTTTAATCAAAATGTGTATGGTTTTGGTTCCCGACTAGATTCTCTTAATTAATTTTTTTAATTCTGTAGAACTACTTGGCACTTGAATATAGACAGTACTGCTATTGAGATTGAATTGAGAGGGGACGGGGATGGGGGAGGGAGCAGAGGGAAAAGGGGGGGATCAATGGTGACGGAAGGAAACTCGACTTGGGGTGGTGAACATATGATACAATACACAGATGATGTTGTAGATTTGTACCCCGGAGACCGAGATGATCTTATTAACCAGTGTCACCCCGGTATATTCAATAATAAGAAAATACTGAATTGCTTTGCATGCATTTAATGTTTAAATTAATTTGATTAGTGTGTGTAAAATTCTCATTTCCTCTATAATGAAAGAGAAATGATGGCTAATAGAAAGTCTGTTTTCAGACCCGTTTTCAGGTGGTTTTATTTCTCAGATCTGATTTTCAAGCTGGGCAAAATGATTTCCTCCGTAGCCTTGAAAGGCAGACCCTAGCAACCCTTTAAAACAATGATGCATGCTGATTCACTTATTGCTGCAAACACTGGGGGAGAAAGATGACTCCCCGCTTACAGGAATGGAATTTTAAAAGCACAGAAAAATCACATGGGAAGAATTCTGCGCTGGGTCCATAGGACGGAGGAAGGGGGGACCAGAGAAGGGGGAGGTATCTTTACGCAAGGCGTTGAAAAGATTTAATTAGCCACTCGCCAAATCAAAACAATTAAAATGGCAATTCCCTTTGCAATCGCAGCCATGTCCGGGCAGCTGTCTTGATCCGCAGCTGGGCCCCCAAACGGGCGTCAGGAAGGAGGGAATGATGATATTCCTGGCTTCCTGCGGCCCAGCTGTCAGGCGTGGCCCGCGCTGGTCAATAGTGACATCCCACGTGTCAGCGAGCAGCGTCTCTGGGTGCCGCGCCCCGCGGTCCGCTGTCGAGCAGCCCGGTCCCCTGGCGCTCGGGCGGCGCAGCCCCGGCTGTCGGACCCGTGTTTCACGCTTTGGCAATTTGCCCTAACGATCTCCCTCCGGAGCCTCCCCCCCTCCCTCTCCACGTCTCATCGCGGAGCACGAGTTCCAGCCATGCCCAGCCGTCGGGTCCCACCGTTTCCCCTACGGCGCCCACCTGATCTTTGTGTCCATGGGCTTTGTGTTGACCCCCAAATACTGTATTTTCAGAGACCGGTCTCCCTGGGACCCCCAAGAACCTCCTCGAGTTGCTGATAGGCTGTGTGTTTTCAGGGAGGGGGCGCTTCTGAAGTGGAAGGCCTGTTGGGTGCGGAATTGGTAGAGGTCATAGGGTGGAGGTCACGAGAGCAGTTGGGATGTGTTATGATCGTCTTGGGGAATGTGGGGGGGGGATGGTGTGTTTGTAGGGAGCCTGCTCCTCACTGTGGCTGTCCCTTTCCGTCTCGCAGTTGACTGCCTGCCTGCACGGATCGGCCGCGCTGCTCTACCCCATGTTCTGGCAGCACATCTACATCCCCGTGCTGCCGCCGCACCTGCTGGACTACTGCTGGTGAGCGCCCCCCGCCGGCTCCCGGCGGCTCCCGGACCCGGGGTCACGTGGGAGAAACCCCGGTTCTCAGGGAGGGGGCGCTTCTGAAGTGGAAGGCCTGTTGGGTGCGGAATTGGTAGAGGTCATAGGGTGGAGGTCACGGGAGCAGTTGGGATGTGTTATGATCGTCTTGGGGAATGTGGGGGGATGGTGTGTTTGTAGGGAGCCTGCTCCTCACTGTGGCTGTCCCTTTCCGTCTCGCAGTTGACTGCCTGCCTGCACGGATCGGCCGCGCTGCTCTACCCCATGTTCTGGCAGCACATCTACATCCCCGTGCTGCCGCCGCACCTGCTGGACTACTGCTGGTGAGCGCCCCCCGCCGGCTCCCGGACCCGGGGTCACGTGGGAGAAAGCCCGGTTCCTCTTCCTCTTCCTCCTCCTCCTCCTCCTCCTCTTCCTCTTCCTCTTCTTTCCTTCTTCCTCTCCTCCCTCTTCTCCCTCTTCTCCTCCTTCTCCTTCTCCTTATTCTCCTCCAAATGTAATTTTATTGATTTCAGAGAGGGAGAGAGAGACAGAAACATCCATGATGAGAGAGAATCATGGATCGGCTGCCTCCTGTACACCCCACACTGGGGATCTGGCTGGCACCTCTGGCATGTGCCCTGACCGGGAATCGAACCCTGACCTCCTGGTTCCTAGGTTGACACTCACCCACTGAGCCACGGGAAGCTTGATGTGCACATACGTGCCCGGACGTGCCACAACCTGCTTTGGGGATTAGCGACAAGTGTGGAACATGCTTTTAAGAAGGGGCCAAGCGGTGCTTTCCTGGGGGGCCATCCCGGTCCTTGCTAAGCCAGTCCCCCCCCCCCAGTCCTTCTTCCTGCTGTTTCCATGGTAACAGAGAGAGCTTGTTTCCTGGCTTCGTCTCTGGAGTTTTCTGAGTGGGTTCCAGCCCCTTCAGGAGCCTCTGGGACAACTTCTCACGCCAGACTGTCCCCTGGCCTGGTGGGTATAGGGGAGATGACCAGCACGTCCGAGCGTCCAGGCCACGAGGATGGCTCAGGGGGTGGGGCAGGAGGACATAGCCGTGTATTGAGGTCCAGCCCTCGAAGACGCGAGCTGTCTTCCATGTCAGAGAATTCTACGGACCCAGCTGCTTTCTGGGGAGCACGACTTCCCCCTCTCTGCGTCCTTGGGGACGGTTCTAGTCAGACTGGTCGGCATGCGGAAGGGAGGCGGCTGTCAGAGGCCACGCCTGCCAGTCCATGGTCTAGATTCCGCTTCAGAAACAGCAGCAGGAAGCCTGGAGGGCGGTGGGGTGTGTGCGCCCACTCTCCCAACCCCAGGGCCCTCCTCGCGCCTGGAAGGGCCTTTGCTTTCACGCTGGGTGTCTCTGATGGCATGGCCTGTGAGGGCCGGGGTGCCACCCCGTGACCACGTGTGAACCTTGCCTCGGGGTCCGCCGGTAAAGGCTCCCCAGGGTGCTGGTGCCTCCATTCACTCCCCCATCCATTTGTACGCCCACCGTGTAGCGAGCACCCGTTTGCCAAGCCGCGAGTCTGTCATGTCAGGAATAAGACTTAGCGTCTGCCCTTGCGGGGTTCCCAGAAGGGAAGGCATTGACACCAACGTGCACACGCACATACATGCACACGCACACGCACACACACGCAGGCACAGGGTAACACTAATTCTGCGAGGTGAATGTCAGAGGTGTACAAAGGGGACATGGATGGGGACAACTAGGAGTCACGTAGGAGGAAGAGGTCCCTGTGGCCTACCCGGATGGCGAGGGGCTCCTAGGGTCCTGTGACACCACCTGCCTCTTCCCCTCCATCTCCCAGTTTGAGGAGAAAATGGGGAGTTTCTGTTTGTTTTTTGTTGTTCATCCTCACCCAAGGATATTTTCCCATTCAGTTTGAGAGAGAGTGGAAGGGAGGGGGAGAGACACATCCATTGGTTGCCTCCCGCACATGCCCAACCCAGGTACTTGCCCTTGACTGGAATCGAACCTGGGACCCTTCATCTAGGGCTGGTGCTCCATCCACTGAGCCACACCGGCCAGGGCTGGGAGTGTCCACGGGCATCAGTTCTGCAAGGTTCTCGCGATCTATTGAAGGACCCCCGTTGTGGTCGGTTAGCAGGTTAACAGTTCGGTACGAACACACGGGGCACATGTCACATCTCAACAGAGAGGTCTCGAACCCGGGCGAGTCTGTGATGTTGGCGGAAGGGCTTCAGCTGGGCGAGTCCTTACACACCCAGGAGGCGGGGCGACTCCAGCACCAAGAAAATGATAGTTGCTCTTCCTCGTTCACCGATGGCTGGTTCTGCTTTGGATGTGCTCAATCTTCTTCTCCCAAAAGGGGCCGATTTCGCCAGCTCAGTGGTTGAGCGTTGACCCATAAACCAAGAGGTCACCGGTTCAATCCCCAGTGTGGGGCGTGCAGGAGGCAGCCGATCCATGCTTCTCTCTCATTGTGGATGTTTCTGTCTCTCTCTCCCTCTCCCTTCCTCTCTCTCAAGTCAGTACGGACCTATTGAAAAGTGTTTTGTTTTTAAGTAGCTGTGTATTTGGGTATTTCCTGTCACCTTTGTAGACATCTGCCCATTCTCATCATTTCTTGTCAAGTAGCATTGTAATTTTGCAATGTCAAGTTGAATAATTTCCTTCTTCTGTTTCGTGAGAAATCTTTTTTGGATGAGTGGTGAGTCTGATGGTATGTGTTACAAAAATTATTGAATGACTCTATTCTCTGCGAGAGTATGAGACCCCCAGGGGAGTATATTTTGTCCATATTGTTTACTGTCGGACCCAAGGCCCTAGACCAGGACACCTGGTGTGCTTTCCATATTTTAATTAATTTAATATAATATTGTTCTTAAATTTAATTTGCATATTTTCTCATTTGTTAAAATTATTCTATTAATAAACATGAACGTGGGATAAAAAGGAAAGTGTGATATTTGAATGAAAAGACAGGGTACATGAGCAGAAGGACAGGATAGAAATAGGATGAGGGCAGTGAGGAGGAACTTTGTCCTTCAGGTTCCCAAAACAGTGCCCAGCACACAGTAGGACTCCATACGTATTTGGTACTAACTGACTCAAAAAATGTTGCTGATGTAGTAGGGGTGAAAAAACGATCTATTAAGAAAATCATAGGAATGAAGATCTAATTGGATAACAAGAAGTACAAAGGAAATATGAATACATTTGATGATGATTTGTGATATATTTGACATGAAGTATATGGAAAAGATTCAACTCAGGTTTTGGCCTCGACCCTAATATTCTCAATCGGTAAAGTTTTTTAAAGCATTCCATTTCTCGATTTACTTAGAAATGATTCTGTGATTTTTTTTATATAAACCAACCTTAACTTGAATCTATTAATGGCCTTTCAATTTGAATTGTATATAGAAAACAATTTAAAATACCTAAGCTATGCTATGTTAGCACTGTGCATTTAAGTAATAGTTTAAGCATGCAGAATTACGTATATTGTTGTTTCAGTTTTAATGAACTGTGAATATATGTTTTTTAAATTCAGCGCTCCGATGCCGTACCTGATTGGAGTACACTCCAGCCTCATAGAGGTGAGTATCCGTCAGACATACGAGAATGATCACTCATAAAAATCATAGTTAACACAGTTGTGCTTTGGAAGAATACCAGTTGACTAGTACAGAGCAGTACTAGTTTAATATCAAACTCACATGGTCATTTTTTTAAAAGATAACATTGAAATAACGTCGTTTTAATTTTTATACCAAATGAGCATCTTCAATGACATGAAACCCATGAAAATAGGTTACATATGGGAGAAATCACATGGTTAGTTTTAAATCCGGAAAACTTTTAGTTCTCAATGAACCATAATTTTTATATTTATTTTATATATTTAAATGCCATTTAACAAAGAAAAATCAACCACAAAAATGAGCTCACGTGTCCCCTGTGACACGCGTGTCATAGGTTCGCCATCACTGGATAGGACCTGTATCAAAGATCGCAGTTCAGTTGATCAAATTGAAAGAAGGTAACTTTTCACAGTTCAACGTCACCATGCCCACTTTGTAAGTCTTCGTCGTGAGATACCTCTGGCAGCTAAATCATCGTCACTATCTCCAAACCTCATCAGTATGTTGAGATGAGCAAACATGCTAGTTAAGCATTTTCAACCCAACCTTTTCGAATGGTCGGATAGGAACTATTTTTCCTCATAAAGCAAAGTTGTTTGCATTCTTTTTATGATGCAGGACTTTTCCCTTAATTCTTCCCCCCAGACCCGTGGTCGGCAAACTGCGGCTCGCGAGCCACATGCGGCTCTTTGGCCCCTTGAGTGTGGCTCTTCCTAAGCCTTAGGAGGACCCTAATTAAGTGAATGACAGTGTACCTACCTGTATAGTTTAAGTTTAAAAAAAACTTGGCTCTCAAAAGAAATTTCAGTCGTTGTCCTGTTGATACTTGGCTCTGTTGACTAATGAGTGTGCCGACCACTGGCCTAGAGCAAGCATGTCAAACTTGTGGCCCGCGGGCCACTTCCCTACATTTCCAAGCTCGGCAGATTTTGGGGGGCCGGTGCCCTGAGCTGTCTCATTGATCACGGTGTGTTTTCAACAGAGAGTGAGGAACAGATCGCTGGAGGACGTGGTGATGTTAAACGTGGACACGAACACTTTGGAGTCCCCGTTTCACGACTTGGACAACCTCCCCAGTGACGTGGTGAGTCCGGGAGGGCCCTTGGGGGCGCCCCTGGATCCGTGTATCCATGGCTTCTCCTGCACCCCGAGTTCCCGAGAGCGAGTCCCCCCACTTTCATACACTGAGAGATAAAGGGGCCGCGCGTGTGCGAGGCATCCGTGCGGGTCTGCGTGTCCTGTGTCTCCCTCCTTGGCAGCTGGGGAGACGCGGGACCATAATTAAAAAGCCGGGCGCCTTCATTAGGCAGCGTTTCTTGAAACGGGCGCCTCTCCCTCTCATCTTCATCATTATCTTACAAAGTAGGCATTTCTGTCTGCCTGGTGGCATGTCTTGCCAAAGAGCGAGAGAGAGAGAGTTTTTGAAGGAGAGAGAAGGGAGCCAATTACCGGCGGCGCGTCCCCGCCACCTGCCAGCGCCACTCCTTTTAATTAATGATCCGATGGCCCCGGTCAATCTCATCAGAAATGCGGGGACCGGCGGGGTCAGCAAATGCTGCCTTTGATCCCCCTCGACGTTCCTGAAACATTTATTTGTTTTCCCTAAATTATTTCGGTTTGCGTGTTTCATCTTCCCGGGCCTGCTGGGGGCGGACGCCGTGCGGCCCGGGCCTGGGCCGCGCCTAGACTGGCCGGCTTGGGATCCTGTTTTGTAAATTAAGCTGCAGGCCCGGCTTGTCATAAAAGACATCTGAGCCTTTTGAAATGACGAAAACTGTCTCTGGTTCGGGGAAGGCTGATGAATTAAGTGCCGGCTCTCTCCTGGTCTTTGATCTCGCAAAGGGTGCGTGTGTGTGTGTGTGTGTGTGTGTGTGTGTGTGTGTACGCACGCACGCGTGTGTGTCTACAGCTTCTAACAGGGTAGATTCTGTATTCCATGTTAAATAGCCTCCAAAAGTACATTTTATGGCCTTGGTATTTCTGATGACAGGGCCAAAAAAAAATGCAGGCTGGGATTGTTCCTGAATGGTGGTTGAAAAATATCTTGATAACACAGTCCTCGGTTAAAAAAAAATACTGTTCCCCGCCCCTCTATTTTTTTAAAATTCATTCTCTTCAGAGGTATTAAAATTGGAGAATAAACAAAACCTCCAGAATATATATTTTTCCCCCCTGTCATATGGCAAGTATTTTGAAATCATGATTAGGGAGTTTGAAAAATGGAATTTAAAAAATTTCGTACTCAGAAAAAATACAGTGAAGCTAAACCTGATTGTGTTTATGGCTAGTGATAGGAAAATAGGATATTTTAAGTCCACATCAGGTTATTTATGGGTATAAATAAATAACCTCGAATGCTTGCTGACCTTGACGCAAATGAAATCGAACCTCTTTATCTTGCCATTAAGGCTACGTACGAACAAATCCACACCCCCCAGCTCAGTGCAGAATTTTATTATGTTTTGAGCTCATTATAACTAGATTGCCTCATTATAAAAATTCTGCAGAAGCTGCTAGAAATGATTAGAGTTATTCATTTGGAAATCCATCAACGTATCCTTCGCCGGATAGAGAAATAATTACGAAAACAAAGCCCCAACTTTTAAGAATGTTTTCCTTATGTGCATGTATTCCCTGCTCTTAATACTCTAAGGAGAAAGGATTGTTTATTTTTTTAAAAAAAAAGGAGGAAGAGGAAGCAAAATAAGAAATCAATGTGTTTTTTTGGTGTGTGTGTCATCATAAAATTTTTAGTCACTTTAACGATGCCTCGCTCTTTCTTTGAGAAAAAGAATCTATAACGGTCATTGTTTTGATGGGCGATTCTTTTTTAAGTAAAGAAGTAGTACTTCCATAGTAGAATTAGCTTGATATGAAAACATTGAGTTAAATACGAGGAGTTAACCAATATTCACGCAATGTACAAGGACACGAGGGACCATCTTATAGCCACAGGTAACGAGGCATAAGTGAAACGGTGAAAAATATTGCTAAGAAGGCCATTGCGAGGTGGTGTAGACAGAAATATGTGTGTGTGTGTGTGTGTGTGTGTGTGTGTGTGTGTGAAGCTAAGGGCCAGGGACTTACACATATGAAGAAAGAAGAAATTGAAATAGCTCCCAGGTAGCACCAGGGCTGTGACCACAAGCCTGCGATGTTTGAGGTCCTACGCATTGTCTTAAAAACATTTTAGAGGACTGCTTAACCATCTCCCGCCCATGTAGCTGCATCCTCCGCTTTCAGGATGACAGGATCACGGATCAGGTCCTATGTCCTGTCACTGTCCATGTTCTCAGTGATGTCAGGAATCATCCTGACTTCCGTGTGCGATGGGAGCTCGTAAACTAGACCCGCAGCCTGAAACATAGGACTCCTGTAGGACTACTGGCCTTGTTGGGTTGTTTAATAAATTAACTGATAGTTCAACGGGGGCCTTTTAAACCCGTGCAGCGGGCCCTTAAATTGCGCTCCGAGTCCGGAAGGCCCCGGGCCCATGTGCTCCCGATTAGGTGCCCGCCTGCCCAGTGGTCGCGCTGGCCCCGGGTCAGTGGTCACAGTTGTCCTGAATTACCCGTCTTTTTTCCCGGGGACCCTCTGCTGCGTCGCACGCTGTAATCTTCTTAATGGCTTCATTCCAATATTCACACATAATATCGGAGATTTATGGACTGTGAGAAATACGACCCTGCCAGTAGCAGTTCCGTTACTCAAGGAATTCAAAATTGGACAAATAAATCAGGGCCAGGCGTCCGGCGACCCTTTGTGTCCCTTAAGGGGGTTGGGGGGCGGGGGGAGAAACTCCCGTTCTGTCTCCTGACACGAACACTTGTTTTTCGATTTCATCATTTCACTACAGATTTGGGGCGCTCAAAGGAAACGGAGCGCAGGTTGGATCGGGAGTGATTTTAACCATATTGATTATTACGTGGGATCGCTTTTAAAAGCTGGGGGTCCCTTCAGAGCGGCCGTCGCCGTGTTGGCCTGTGAGGACATTGTGATTTCAGTTTTAGTGTTTTTTTAAATTTTTGTGTGTGATTTTATTTTTTTTATTGGCTGTGCCAAATATGGAGACTTCCAAACAGATGTAGTTTGAGTGTTTGGAAATTTTTAAAAAGGCCATGTTAGGGCTAGAAACAATACCAGTTGAAGTTCGTGTTACTGTGTTATGTTCTGAAGCGAGGGGTGGGAGAAGAGCCAGTCTGGTTAAACAGAACATGTGAAATCTCAAATGAGGTCACTTTCGTTTAAGAAAATGCACTAGGGAGACACCCCCTGCACCCCCAATTCCAAATATCAACACACATTTCGTGTCAATTATACACTCCCTTAAAATACTGTCTTTCTAAGCTATTACTGCGCATTTTAATTTTTACCGTCGTTGACACTTGGACAAGTACCTGGAACCGTGGTGGTTATTTCAGAAATAAATAGGGCGGCCCGTCTGCTGGGAAATGAAGCGAATAAGAATCATGACGAGATACAGGAGATCCGTCCCCAGGGGACTGTTAAGATACAACCACGGTCAGCTCGCTCTTGTACCTGAAAGCAGGTCAGAGCGGGCATCTGACAGTTACGTGCGCCGGAATGTCCATACTAGGCCGGTGAATTTGGACCTATATTGCTTCCCTGTCTTTCATTTTAACTCAGTAAATCGTAAATAATAATAATAATAATAATAATAATGTACTCTGAGACAGGCCAGGTCTCCTGTTTTGAAGATGAAGGTGCAGAGGCGGTGCCGTTAATGATGTTTTTAGAGCTTTAGGTGATAGAAAATGGGTACATGTAAGAGCCCTCGTGCAGTTCGCTGGGAACCCCGGTGCGTTCCGTACAGGACGGGTGCCTGTGTGTGAACTGCCTGTCGTTCCGGAAACCCTGAAGAGGCCTTGACATAAAATGAATCGTTTAAAATCCCGGGCATCTCCCCTCGAGGCTCGAGGCTGCCCCTGAAGGAGCAGGTTGATGTTTTTATTGTGATGCAAAGAAAAGACACCCTCACCGGTGTGGCCCAGTGCAGTGACCTCTGAACTGGTTCGATTCCCGGCCAAGGGCACGTGTCCAGGTTTCGAGCCTGGTCCCCAATAGGGGGGTACAGGAGGCAGCCGGTCAGTGATTCTCTCTCATCATGGATGTTTCTATCTCTCTCTCCCTCTTCCTTCCTCTCTGAAATCAATTTAAAAAAATATTAAAAGAAAGAAAGGCACGAATTGTCCTCAGTCACCAAAACCTATGAAAAGACTAAAGAGCTAGAAACAACAACAACACTGACTTTAAATAAATTGCTTAGATAGCT
>NW_006295823.1:225292-229194 GCF_000327345.1 Myotis davidii | reverse complement strand
GTGGCCTTTTTCAAAGAGTGTTTTAAATGAGCTTTTTCTAAAAAAAAAACAGTAAGTAGATAAACAAACGGCACTCTCCCAGCTAAAGATAGTCAACAGACTTGGTGAAGTCTTTGGCTCTCTCCTCTAATCCAACAGGAAGGTTTAATAGGTTACGTTGTCATCAAGAAACAAAAACGGGCCCCAGAGAATATTCTGTTCGTCCCAGGTTTGCCACTGTTCCGTTCTGCTAAAGTCCTCATTGTGTCTCTCAGTACATGGAGGCCCCTGAAATTTCTAGGGGAAGCCCCGACGAAATCAGCACAAATTAAGCAGTGATACCCGGCTGGCGTGGCTCAGTGGTTGAGCATCGATCTATGAACCTGGACGTCAGGGTTCGATTCCCTGATCAGGGCACACGCCTGGGTTGGGGGCTGGATCTCCAGTGTGGGGCGTGCAGGAGGCAGCCGGTCCATGATTCTCTCTCATCATGGATGTTTCTTCCTCTCTCTCTCCCTTCCCCTTCGTAATCAATACAACTATATTTTAAACAAGTAAAATAAAATGTTAATCACATCCCATCCCCACCCTGTTCAGATTCACATGTGAAATAAAAGGCAGATTCCTTAAAAAAAAAAAATAAACTTCCATCTGCTCTAGGGGGCTTGGGTAGAATTGGGGAAGATCAGCTATTGGGAGGCAACCCGCACGACACAGGCCTTGCCGCCTAGATGGTGAATATCCCGACTCAATCATTTTCTCCAGACTGTGGGCATAATTGGACCCAGTGGGGTCCCTCCCTTTGATCAGATCAGAGTCACCATGACTTTTCCCTGGAAAATGTCACTCCTATGAAGGTTTGTCACCTGTAGAGCTGGTCTTTCCGTGGACGCTGTGTTCCTCTCTCATTAGCATTATTCAAAGTTGAGTTGTTAATTAGGTTGACCCTTCCGTGACAACCATCATCGACAAGAGGAGTCAGGACCACTTGCGTCAGGAAATAAAAATATTCCTTCTTGCCTGGCCGGTGTGGTTCAGTGGTTGAGCATCGACCTAGGAACCAGGAGGTCACAGTTTGATTCCAGGTCAGGGCTCGATCCCCAGTGTGGGGCGTGTGCAGGAGGCAGCCGATCCATGATGCTCTCTCATCGTTGTTTCTCTCTCTCTCTCCCTCTCCCTTCCTCTCTGACATCAATAAAAACATATTTAAACGAGACCGGGTATACCATTTGCACAACACAGTTCTCTACTCACCGTAGGTTCTCAATAACTTTACCTTCATTCCCCTTTTTTATGTCATAACTAGAGGCCCGGTGCACGAAATTCTGCCGTGGCAGAATTTGTCCGGAAGGAAGGACGTCTGGTCTAATTAGCATATGGCGCTTTGATTATTATAGATGCTCAGAACTATTCAGCAAGGGATCCGCAAATCCCATATGCAGGCGAGGCTTCCAAAAATAAGATTCAATGGGAAGGGACCCAGGAGGACCTGGAACCAGGAGCCTTTTAGGGCAGAAATGGAGGGTACCCCTCACCAGTGTTCCTCTCCACACGGGCAGACACCTGTTGTAATGGCTAAAAAAATGGGCAAGAAGTGGCTCCCGAGCAGTTTCCTGTAAAACAATTAAAGCTCGTTGGTGTCAAGGGGCCTCGGGAGACAGGAGAAGGGAGAGCGCGGAGCCATTTGCATCAGCACGTGACTCTGGGTCCCAGCTTTCCCCTCAGTTAACGGGCCAGCAGGCGCTCCCCGTAATTCAGGGGAGAAGCTGCCGGGAGGAGGCCGAGCTGGGGAGGGGGGAGTGGGGGGGGACCCGCAGCGCCGGGGTCGTCCTGCCGGTGGGGCCCCGTGCCTCCCCAGACCAGCTCCCGAGGTGTTCATGTAACGCAGCGGTTCTCAACCTGTGGGTCGCGACCCCTGTGGCGGGTGAATGACCCTTTCACAGGGGTCGCCTAAGACCATCCTGCATATCAGATATTTGCATGACGATTCATCACAGTAGCAACACGACAGTGATGAAGTAGCAACGAAAATAATTGTATGGTTGGGTCACCATGTGAGGAACTGTATTGAAAGGGCCAGAAGGCTGAGAACGACTGATGTAATGGCTCCTCTCTGTCCCGCAGGTCTCAGCCCTGAAGACGAAGCTGAAGAAGCAGTCCACGGCCACGGGGGACGGGGTGGCCCGGGCCTTCCTCAGGGCGCAGGCCGCTCTGTTCGGATGCTACCGAGACGCGCTGAGATACAAACCCGTGAGCCTGCCTTGCGTCGTGATTTCAATTTGCATTTGCTTTTCTTTAAAAAAATATATTTTTTTTAATTGATTTCAGAGAGGAAGGGAGAGGGAGAGAGAGAGAAACATCCACGATGAGAGAGAATCATGGATCGGCTACCTCCTGCACGCCCCACACTGGGGATCGAGCCCAAAACCCATGTACCCTACTGGGGATTGAGCCCACAACCTGGGCATGTGCCCTGATCCACGAGAATCGACCCAGTGACTTCTTGGTTCTTGGGTTGTTGCTCAACTGTTGAGCTACACCCAACAGGGCCAAATTAGGCCAGCATCTGCCACCTTGACTGCTGGTCTCTGTGGCTCCACCATTGCCCTCTACGGTCTGCTTTCATAAAGCAATCCAGGGGATGTACTAGTAAGTCAGATCTTACCAGTCTCCTGCTTTGTTCCCTTCCTATCTGCTGCAGTACCAACAATCTTCACAGGCTTGGAGCTTCACTTGTCTGTCCCAGCCTGTATCTCCAGTCTCTCAGCTGTTAGCTGTACCCTGGCTCATTGTATTCCTCCCACACTGGTCTCTTTTTCATTCTATAAACATGGTTAGCCATTGCTACCTAAGGACTTTGCACTAGCTGTCTCCATTCCTGGAATGTACTTCCCCATATCATCTCAGGGTGGGCTTCTTGTCATTCACATCCCCACTTACTCTCACTCAGGCATCTCAAACGCAAAGGCTAACATGGGCCAAATCAACAAGGTTTAAGTGTCCATGGACCGCAAAAAACACACAAAAGCTTCCATGTTCGTAGAAACGTGGGTTTATTTCGATAGAGACGTGCTGAATACAAAGGGCTGAAATAAGTGAGCCATCGCTAACATAAAGTAATAGAACATTCTAGTAAAAATGAATATTTGTTCTTGAACATTAACTTACCGGACACTGAGTAACTATACAAATGAATAGGCATCACGCAAATAAACCTATTTTTCTCGTTCTCTGAAAGCAAAATATTTCCTGTTGCGCACACCACACAAGGCAGTCCAAGCGAATGACGTGGCCATCGGCTGCTAGAATATTCGCTGCTGGTATTCGTGGGGAGAAATGGTGCGCCTGCACGTAAGGCGCGAAAGGGAAATGAATGCAACACGATGATAGTCATCAGTCATTAGCAAATGTTGTAGTTCGTTATGAATAATTATGTATAACAGGATGTTGGAAAAATTAAGTTAGGAAATTTTTATTAAAACGCTTCTTGCATACCGTTATATTGGCTGGGTCGCAAAAATCTTCATTGTGGGCCGTATGCTGCCCACGGGCTGCGAGTTTGACATGCTTGATCTAACTGACTCCTTCCCTCTGACCGTCAGAACCCCACCACTAGAGTCTTATCATTAGAGCAAGTTCCGTCCGACGCAATAGGTTTTTCTTTTATATAGTTACAAAAAGCACCTATTTTTAAAAAATACTTTTATTGATTTCAGAGAGAAAGGGAGAGGGAGAGAGAGAAACATCAATGTTGAGAATCATCATCAATCAGCTGCCTCCTGCACGCCCCCCATTGGGGATCGAGCTCGCAACCCCGGCATGTGCCCTGACCAGGAATCGAACCGTGACCTCCTGGTTCATAGGTTGACGCTCAACCACGGAGCCACACCAGCCGGGCCAGTCTCGGTTCAAAGAGCAGCGAG
>NW_006295823.1:210327-225105 GCF_000327345.1 Myotis davidii | reverse complement strand
GAGATGTGCAGGAGGCAGCTGATCGATGTTTCTCTCTCATCGATGTTTCTAACTCTCTATCCCTCTCCCTTCCTCATATATAAAAGACATCATATTTGCAATACATACGAACCATCCAAGAATTTAGAATCTAGAATATAAAAAAATGAACAAACTTCTATGTGTTAGTAAAGAATCATATCCAATCTAATTGTGCAAAAGACTCGAATGAGCACATGCAAATGGAGAAACCTTCTGAATATAAATATATTCCATAAAAAATATTTTTTTTTAAAAAAAAAGGAAAAAAAACCCCTGGTTTTGAACGTTTCTAGATGCGCCAGTCGTGGGCTGTTTTTCTTGACTGTCCACTCCTTAACCTCCTGGGGCCCCTGTAACATGAGTCAGCCTGCGGGGCCACCGCGTCCGAGAGACCTTCCGGCGCGAACATTCCCCGATACCGTGAAATAAACAGAACGCTGGCGGGCGATAGCGGCTCCATTTGGATCGGCTCCTCGTCAGATAATGGACTTGGAAGGCGTCCCAGAAACCGCTGCCTAAGCCCCGGCCCTGACAGCTCCATCTTTCTTTAGCCGCCGCCTCCCGAGGGCCAGGCCTTTCTTTCCAGGCCTCTTACCTGGGGTCCCTCAGCAGCCTCGCACCTGTGTTGGTTTCTTGCCCTTTTTTACTTTTTAAGTATATTTTTATGGATCTCAGACAGGAAGGGAGAGGGGGAGAGAGAGAGAGAAGCATCCATGATGAGAGGGAGTCATGGATCGGCGGCCTCCTGCACGCCCCACACTGGGGATGGAGCCCCCAACCGGGGCCTGTGCCCTGACCGGGAATCAAACCCCGACCTCCTGGTTCATAGGTCGACGCTCACCATTGAGCCACACCGGCCAGGCGTGGTGTCGGTCATGTTAAACCCGGAGCCGTCGCATGAGGACGCGCTGTGCAGAGTGGGAATTCACTGAGATCCACAGCCTTGATGTTTTCTGCTCTGACCCACTTTCTCCGACTTGAATAAGATCCTGGATCAGAGAGACGGGTCAGAAGCCAAACGTGCCCCTTTTATGTTCGCTGGAGATTTGGGGAGATTTTAGAAAGCTTTTAACATAACAATAAATTCTGATAGATCTCCACACCTTCCTATTCATCTTTTTTTTTTTTTTAAAGAAACACGTAGTTCGTTATGTACGGTGGGTAATTTATAGCCGAGATCAGCACACCCATTAGTGGAGCTGCAGATCGCGCCGTTCGGGGGGTGTGAGAACACATCTGCCGCGTGAACGGAGGAGAGGCAAGGCGGCAACTGCTCCCGACACATATTTCACGGCCTGAAAAAGGAGTAAACGTGGAATGTGACCCAGGCGGGCGATGGAGGCCCTGCAGCCGCAAGACTAGCCGCGCGAGGATGCATTTTCGCATTTTTTTATGTTTTACTTATTTTTATTGATTCCAGAGAGGAAGGGAGAGGGGGAGAGAGAGAGATAGAAGCATCCGTGATGAGCGAGAATCATGGATCGGCTGCCTCCTGCACGCCCCACACTGGGGATCGAGCCTGCAACCCGGGCCTGTGCCCTTGATCTGAATCGAACCCGGGACCCTTCAGTCCGCAGGCCGATGCTCTATCCACGGAGCCACACAGGCCAGGGCCCAGCCTCACTATTTGAAATGGAAAGTGCTTGCCTCACAGTCCCAGCCTCCCTCACACAATCTTGAGTTTATTTCCCAACACTCAGCACCTTCTCACGTACTGTTTAATAGATCGCATTATTTCTTGCTACTTCTCTCTCCCACTCCATTCCTCCCCGCCCCCCCCCCCCACCCCCACCAGCTGTTGTAGCATCACCAAGACTTGGATTTGGGTCTGTTTTATTCATTTTCAGTATTTCAGGCGCTTAGAAAAGTGCCCGGTGTGTAGCAGACATGCCATTACGTGTTTATTGAATGATGGAATTCATGGATCCTTCGGGCCGGTGGTCGTGAAGTTCAACAGACTTCGTGCTGGAGAAAATTATTTCATGTCTGTCTGTGGATATTCCTGGGGGGCGCTATTGTCCCATCGATGCTGCTTTTAAATTATTAGGTCTAATAATAAGTAGCGCTGAATGGGCTTCTTATACTCTTCACTTGCTTTTCGGGTCATTATGCCCTGGCAGGCTAATTTAGCATGTGATAGGTTAACTATCACGTGACCATGGAATCTTGGCCAGGAAATAAAAATAACAATATATTTCTACTCCTTCACGTCCTCCGTTCTCTGGATTTAAGCTCGAGACGGGCCCGGCGTGTTCCCACTTGTTACAACAGGCCGTGTGTGTATATACAGCGACTGGCTGAACCTCTCGCCATTAGCAGGTGCCCATAAGTAGCTGATGACTTAATTTATTATAACACTTTAGTGTAGTTTTCACTAAGCTGTCAAGGTTTACGGAGCATTTATAAGGTGAAATATTTAAATCGGGCTACCTGGTTCTTTTTTAGCCCCGAAGAAAGGGAAATGTAGAGACCCCTAAGAAATGAATATATTTTAAAAGTAGTTTAGTTTTTTTAGAATGTTTTTTTAAATTGTGAGTGATCTCTGGTTCGCTTAAAATGTCTTTTTCTCCAACCCTCGAGGCTTGGATTTTTTAAAAAAATATATTTTATTGATTTTTTTACAGTGAGGAAGGGAGAGGGATAGTTAGAAACATTGATGAGAGAGAAACATCGATCACCTGCCTCCTGCACACTCCCTACTGGAGATGTGCCTGCAACATGTATGTATACAAGATACATGCCCTTGACCAGAATCGAACCTGGGACCCTTGAGTCCACAGGCCGACGCTCTATCCACTGAGCCAAACCGGCCAGGGCGAGGCTTGGATTTTATTAGCTTAGTTATCTTCATGTCCAAGAAGGGCTGCCAATAGATCATTTTTTGCAACACGGCCATTTTTCCTCCGGACTGAAAACGCGTTTGGGTGTGTGGTTGTGTCTAGTGTGTCACTTCTGGGGGTTGGCTTCTGTGCTTTAGGTTAGCACACAAAAGAGCACCCCGACTTCCTGTTCCCCAGCCGGCAAAGAGGTGCTCCACTGACCCCCTCTGCCCCGAACAATCTTTTTGAGCGTTTATTATTACTAGTTTTAATTCTCACCCGAAGATATTTTTTCATGTTGATTTTTAGAGAGAGAGGGAGGGAGGAAGGAAGAGAGAGAGAAAGAGAGACATTGAGGTGAGAGAGACACATCGATTGGTTGCCTCCCACATGCACCTGCAACCCGGGTACGTGCCCTTGACTGGGGATCAGACCAGCGTGCGACCCTACCGTGCTCTGGACTAAAAAGCCAAATAGGAAGATTGACGTAAACCCATCATCTTAGCGCACTCCTGCCTTCCTTTAAAAACCTGCTGCCGTCTCATTTTCTGTGCTGTCTCGGGCACTTTCGTTTTTATTCGCAGTGTTTCTTGTCATTCCTCTCAATACCAAGTCACTCTTTCAAAACTCATGACCTAGGCCAGTGGTCGGCAAACTCATTAGTCAACAGAGCCAAATACCAACAGGACAACGATTGAAATTTCTTCTGAGAGCCAAATTTTTTAAACTTAAACTCTATAGGTAGGTACATGGTTATTCACTGAATTAGGGTCCTCCTAAGGCTTAGGAAGAGCCACACTCAAGGGGCCAGAGAGCCGCACGTGGCTCGCGAGCCGCGGTTTGCCCACCACGGAGCTAGGGATGTGTGTTTGCTAACAGTTACCCAAGGTTAAGGCCCTTACAAAACCGTCGCTTTCCAACACAGGCTGTTTTCTCGTTCGCAGTTTATTTCTCTGCCCCGGTAGCCAAACCTGTTCTTATCTTTTTCTCTTTTTTTTCTTTTTCTCACTGTGAAATGCGAGGGAGTTATTGGAGGGGAGGTGTGGCCGGGAACCAACTCCACTTGGAAGGTAAAAGAAGCTGTTGTTGAAGCAAAAATAGAAAAAGGGAGTTGGGAGAACTCTTGCCCTTCAGCATTCCCGCCGTGAGTCCCACGGCCCAGCTCCCCCCGGGGGCGCCTGTGTTTGTGTGGGCGCTCATACGACGTGGGGGTGCACGGACCCCCAGACCCATCCTCATGAAGCATGTGGCTGAGCTGTGTCCGGCCGTCCCTGGTGGGCTTGGCGGCCCGGTCGGCGATAACACGAGGCATTTAGGCGGGTGATGGATGGCCATTGGGTCACACAGCAGGGCCGTCACCCCCAACGCTCACTCACCCCCAGAAACGCGTCATCAGGGGATGGTCGGGGATTTATCTCTCTCCGGACCTGAGCCGTCCCACTCCACGTAAAATAGGGGGATTATTTCCAGTAAACACAGAGATGGAAACCTTTTAGAAAGTTCCGCAGTCTTAATCTCTTCAGGCGAGGGGAGGCCTTTAAAAGGATGCCTTCCCTGGGCCCGATCGTCAGGGACAGATGGCTTTAAATTTATCTCTCTGCCTCGCCTTGTTTTTTTTTGTGGTTTTTTTTTCAAAAGGATGCTTTGCCCGTCACATTCGATCCCTCTGGCTTGATGGATAATTCTGGGCTGGAAATGGGTGCAGGCCGAATTTTGAAAGCACTTTCAACTGCTTTTCTTACGAATTAGCCATTCATTCTGTGGATCAGGGATGCCCACTTTAGAAGTGACTGCCTCTGACCTAAGGGAGGATGGAATGAATAATTCTACACATGACAGCCCAGCCAGGATGGTGAGCGTCGACCTAGGAACCAGGAGGTCATGTTTCGATTCCCTGTCAGGGCACAGGCCCGGGTTGCGGGCTCGATCCCCAGTGTTGGGCGTGCGGGAGGCAGTCGATCGATGAGTCTCTCTCACCATGGATTTTTCTATGTCTCTCCCTCTCCCTTCCTCTCTGAAATCGATACAAGTATATTTTTAAAAAAGAGAGGTGTACTTACTTGTTGGTAAGCGGTTCGAATCACCTCTGCTGTGTTATACTTCGGGACAGGACGGGTTAGATGAGGGTGCTGAATTTTGCTGGAGGAATTTGATCTTCATGGGACAGGGGTCTGACACTCGTTGGATGCTGCCTGTGTCAGTGACTGTGCAATGAAGCGCATCCATCAGGTTAAGTTCATGTAAGGTTTGCGGCTACGCCCCGAGCGGATACTGTGGCCACAGAGGCCGGGAGGGGCCAGCAGGCCTCCATGCAGACTCCTGTGCACTAAGCAAGCTGCCCAGAGCCTGGATCGTTCTTCCTGCACTGTCCATATGTCTATACATTGATTGATTGATTGATTGATTTCAGAGAGGGGGAAAGAGAGAGATAAAAACATCAATGATGAGAGAGAATCATGGACCAGTCGCCTCCTGCACGCCTCACACTGGGAATGGAGCCTGCAACCCGGGCATGTGCCCCGACCGGGAATCGAACTGTGATCTCCTGGTTGCTAGGTTGATGCTCAACCACTGAGCCACGCCCGCCAGGCCCTCCTGCAGTTCCCGATTCCCATTCGTGAAGTTCGTCTGTGCATTTATATTTAAATAATGAGCTGCTGTTCCTGAGTCCTGGCTATTGCAATTCTGGGAGCATTTTCTTGTCCTGTGTGTGTGTGTGTGTGTGTGTGTGTATATACACACACTAGAGGCCTGTTGCATGAAGATTTGCACAATAGGCCTTCCTTCCCCTGGCTGCCGGCACCGGTTTCCCTCCGGTACCTGGGACCCAGGCCTCTGGTCCGGCCGCAGCGGAGAAGCCACACCTCTTCAGCTTCAGTCATCTTTAGTATTCATTTGGCCAGAGCCTTCAGTCTTCGCTCTGCGCCTGTGTCTGCACATTAACCCGCCATCTCTGTTGGGTTAATTTGCATACTCATCCTGATTGACTGGAGGGCGTAGCGGAGTGACGACCAATTTACATATTTCTCTTTTATTGGTGTAGGTGTGTGTGCGTGTGCATAATTATGTTTCTGTGAGTGTCTGCTGCTCATGTCTTTGATATACGTGAGCCTTTACTCTGAGGAGAGCTATGACGATGAACCCATCCGACTCTCTTCCATTTCAGTTCATCGACGGGCGGCTGGTGAAACTGAACTCAGGAAAGGGCTTCTCCGACGCCTTCGAGGAGGAGATCACCTCCGGGGGCTTTTCTGGAGGTAAAGACAACGTCCCCGGGCGAGGACCCGTCTTCCAGGGGATCCTCTCCCCTGTGTCTGGCAGCAGCGGCTTGATGCCCCGCTGTTTCCCCCTAAACGGGTGATGTGTCAGAGGCATCCTCTCGCCTCAGCGGGGCCGCACCATCCACTTCCTTCGCCTGTTCCCGCGACTCACAGCCTTGGGGTGGAGGGGCTCCCCAAGGGGTGATGGTTTGGGTCACCACCTGCTGTTTCTGGACATAAACACACAGAGAGGCAGGTGCTGGCCGCTCCCTGCCCGTCCTCCCGGCCAGCGCTGTCTGCTCGGACGTACGAGGGATGCTATTGCCCAGGGGACAGGCCACAGACAGGGCACAAGGCCGTGCCCTCTGAAAAGAGGGTGGAATGCCACATAGCTTCTGGATGCTCAGTGAGTCGATTTTGTAGAGGTTCGACCTTCTTTTGTTGTTGTTAATCCTCACCCGAGGATCTTTCCCACTGCTTTTTTTTTTTTTTCAGAGAGAGTGGAAGGGAAGGGGAGAGACACAGAGAGAGAAACGTTGATGTGAGAGATGTCACCATCGATGGGTTGCCTCCCGCGCACATCCGTCCTGACCAGGGCCAGGGATGGAGCCTGCCGCCTAGGGACGTACTGATGGGTTGCCTCCCGCGCACATCCGTCCTGACCTGGGCCAGGGATGGAGCCTGCCACCGAGGGACATGCTCTTGACCCGACTTGAACCCAGGACCCTTCAGTCCGCAGGCTGACGCTCTATGCACTGAGCCACACCGGCCAGGGCTCATCATGGATGTTTCTCGCTCTCTGTCCCTCTCCCTTCCTCTCTGAAATCGATAAAAATATATTTTTAAAGAAGACGTGAAAAGACAAATAGCACTCTTCTAAAGATGCCCCCACGCTGAATTTTACTCTTAAATGAGATCTATTTATGCAGCCTGGAAACAGAAAAGCCATCGCCGTCATCTGTCCGTTTGTTAAAGACGTACAGGGGAGCCCAGCGCGGTGGGCCTTGGCCCAAAGGAAGACAGAATTTCCCTGGAAGCACTTATTTTTGGGGAAAAACTTAGCGGACTTGACTCTGCAGGTGCCGAGCCCGAGTCCCCCACCTCCCGGCTCCCCTCAGCTCACTGGGAGGAATTTAGCTTCAATGGGACTTCTGTGTTAAAATAAGACTTTTTATTTTTTATACTTTTCACCTCAGACAAGCAAAGCATTGTCAGCTCCTGGACAAATGGCTGGAGGCATCGATTGGGTATTTACATAACTGCTGTCTCATTATCTCTGTGACCCGTGGGGCTGGCGGCACCCCCGGAAGGGAAGGTGACATGGGTGACAGTAATAGGGCGTGAGCCTTTCATGTGGATGGATTGTGAGTGGGTCCCCATTCCACGGCGATGGAGCGGGGCCCGGTGGCTTTGGTGGCTTTTCCGAGGGGCGGTTCCTGCCGATGTCACTGTCGGTCTTATTGTTTGAAAAAAGGATGGGGGGATAGCGGCCCCCAGCGGGCACCTGACTTGGGGACTGCATTTTCAGTCCGACTTCATGCCAGCCACCTTGTTCTTGAAAAACGCAAAAGGTTTTGGATTCTTCTTTTTTTGGTCTATTTTTTTTTTTAATTGATTTTAGAGAGGAAGGGAGAGGGAGAGAGAGAGAGAAACATCAGTGATGAGAGAGAATCATGGACCGGCTGCCTCCTGCACGCCCCACCCTGGGGATCGGCCCGCAATCTGGGCACGTGCCCTTGACCAGGAATCGAACCCTGACCTCCCGGTTCCTAGGTCGACGCTCAGCCCCTGAGCCACGCCGGCCGGGCTGTCCTGTTTCCCTTCTTACTGACGAAGGGAGCGGAGGAATTTGAAGGGGTGGTAACCGATCATCAGTTTTAGTGTCATTTTTTTGGCCGCACCAAGCAATTTAGACCGATTTACATGTTTGGGGGATAAGACGCTACAAATGACTGGAATTTAGACAAATACGTTAGGAGAGACGGGCTTGGCGCAGGCCAGAGAGAGAGTCTGTCCTTGAGTGTGAGAAAAATCGCTGTTTTGATGAACAAGAACAATGTGAAGAATTTTCTCAAAAAATGCTGATTCTTCCCATAATCCTGTTGCTCGAACAGAAGGTCTTGGGGATTTTTTTCCCCTTCTTTTTTCTTTCATTTTTGGCATCCAGATGCATTTTTTAAGGAGAAAAACAGCCTTTAAAAAAGAACATTTTCAAAGAATAATGTGCTTGTCTCTTCAATTTTGTGCTAATAGGAGCCTTGGATCTTAAAAGCACGAAATTTAAAGAGACAAGCATCCTTTAGACTTTTTTTTAAATACCCACAGGTTTCTACCTAAATTATACAGCATGTTTTCCTATCATCTTAGGCAGTTTTCTTAGGGACTTCTAGTTTGCCCTGCGACACATAATTCCAGATTCTTTTTTTAAAAAATATATATTTTTATTGATTTCAGAGAGGAAGGGAGAGGCAGAGAGAGAGAGAGAGAGAAACATCAGTGATGAGAGAGAATCAGGGATCAGCTGCCTCCTGCACGCCCCACCCTGGGGACCGAGCCGGCAACCCGGGCATGTGCCCTGACCGGGGAATTGAACGGTGACTCCCTGGCTCATAGGTCGACGCTCAACCCACTGAGCCACACCGGCTGGGCCCAATTTTAGAGTTGAAAAGTACAACTCCAATAATGCCATGGAGGTAAAAAACAAAATTTGAGAACAAAATTGGAAAGGGCTGAATGTGAGCTATAGATATAATGTTATTTATGTCAATTTTGTCTCAATTTTAAAAAGATGAGCTGTTTTAGGGATTCTGTGTACCAGATACTCGCTGGGTAGCCGTTGGGACATTGCTTTCTTAAGCATTTAAACAGCCAGGAAGGCAGCCTGGCCGGCGTGGCTCAGTGGATTGAGCGTCGACCTATGAACCAGGAGGTCACGGTTTGATTCCCGGTCAGGGCACATGCCCAGGTTGTGGGCTCCATCCCCAGTAGGGAGCGTGAAGGAGGCAGCCGATCCATGATTCTCTCTCATCATGGATGTTTCTCTCTCCCTCTTCCTTCCTCTCTGAAATCAATAAAAAAATATATTTGAAAAAATTAAACAACCAGGAAGGCCGATGAAACCTGACTCAGTCAGTTGCTATCGGGCAGTGATGGCGAACCTATGACACGCGTGTCAGGTGACACGCGAACTCATTTTTTGGGTTGATTTTTCTTTGTTAAATGGCATTTAAATATATAAAATAAATATCAAAAATGTAAGTTTTACTATGGTTGCAAAGATCAAAAAATTTCTATCTGTGACACGGCACCAGAGTGAAGTTAGGGTTTTTCAGAATGCTGACACGCCGAGCTCAAAAGGTTCCCATCACTGCTGTAGGGCGTGCCTTCCGGTGAGCTGTGGGGCTTCTGATGTCTTTTTATCGACTAAATGGCCATCTTAGGAGCCGGATATGCGGTCACTGGTGTTATTGGCACTGGATTTGCCTGCCTCCGAGCTTTCCAGCGACTGTGATGACCAGCGGCCTAGAAGCCGCCACCACTACACTCTTCCTGGCGTGAATCTCTCACACTTGGGTTCTCAACTAGAGACTTTTCCAACGGGAGCAGCAGTTGAATTGCATTGAAATCAAATTTGTTGTCCATGAAAATTCACATCGAACATCCATAGAGAATCTTTTTGGTTCTCAAGGTCCTCTGCATGTCTCAATTTGCTTATAGTTGTTTTTTGTTGTTGTTTTTTTGTTTTTTTAAATATATTTTATTGATTTTTTACAGAGAGGAAGGGAGAGAGACAGAGAGCTAGAAACATCGATGAGAGAGAAACATCGATCAGCTGCCTCCTGCACACCCCCTACTGGGGATGTGCCCGCAACCCAGGCACATGCCCTTGACCGGAATCGAACCTGGGACCTTTCAGTCCGCAGGCCGACGCTCTATCCACTGAGCCAAACCGGTTTCGGCTATAGTTGTTTTTTTATCTTATCCACTTGAAATATTATCTTAAGACGAACCTGATTGTGTTAAAGAGGCAAAAAAAAAAAAAAGGTAAAAAAGACACGAAACATTGAAAAATCAGTTTTTAAAAGATGCGGACATCTTGGCTTTCGAAAGAGAAAGATTGTATTTTTCCCTCTCTGAAGACACTATTAAAAAATGCATGACTCCATCCACTGTATTTTGGGGAATTGTGTGTGTGTTTTATTTCTTGGAAGGCTGATAGGAACTTGGGTCTTGACCAAAAAGTCAACATGTACTTATAAAAATCTTGATATGTGATACACCGACTAAAGTGAAGTTTATGATTTTCTTCGAGTTGACTTTGCTACTGTGCAATGAAAGCTTTAAATAAATGCATAATTATTAAGAATGAAAAAAAAAAAGAAAGACGGCAGCATATTTTAACGTCTCGGCTTCATCTGTGAGCGAAGAAAAAGTGTCTGTGCTTAAAAATGGTGGTGATTGTTCGAAGAATTAGAACAGTTTCTTCTTTCTTACGGCATTTCGTTGCTGCTTCCACCGCGGTGCAGAAAAGTAGAAGTTGCTTGCTAAATTCCCGGCAGTACTCGCTCTTGATAAATTTTGGCCTGTGGATTTATTTCTGCTCAAATATTCCTGACATCTTACTTTTGCCTCTCCCAGGGAGCCCGAGGTCGTATCAGCAGTGGGTACACACGGTCAAGGTAATGATAGCCTCCCAGAATTTCTTCTCCTTCCACTCTCTGTCTCTGGGTTAGGTTCAGCCAAAGTATGCAGTGTTTTGGCGGCCTTCTCAATGTGTGTGTTCTCACATTTCAGCATCTTTGTTTCATGCTGAGAGCTTGCTTGGATTTATGAATACAATTCCCAATGGAACTCTTTTGTCCTGAGAGAGATGGCTTCTTTTGAAAAAGCAAGATTTCACTGCCACCTTGAATTCTATTCCAAAACAGGGAATTGGGTGGAATAGTGAGATTTGGGGGGTGGGGGGGGAGACTTTTTCCCTTTCCGGTACAGTTTTCTTTTTTGTTAATACAGTTTTTTCAAATATATAAAGCCCCTCTTCCACATATCTAGACTTTATTACCCAATGTAAAAATAGTCGTGTTTCTTTTTTATGATGTTTAAATATACACCTGTTACTGGCCATATTGCTGCAGTAGGCTTCATCTTCCAGGGTGAGCCCGGCTGGCGTGGCTCAGTGGTTGAGCGTCGACCTATGAACCAGGAGGTCACGGTTAGATTCCCAGCCAAGGGCACAGGCCTGGGTTGTGGGCTCCATCCGCAGTGGGGGGTGTGCAGGAGGCAGCCGGTCCATAAGTCCCTCTCATTGTTGCTGTTTTGTAGGCCTTCGTTTGACCTGTGACTAAAGCTTTTTTTCTGCCCTATCACCCGTGCTTGTTTCCAGGGCCACCTGGTCGACCGTATTTGGAAATGAGTGTCTGTGTTTCCTTTGCAGAAAGGAGGCGCCCTGTTCAACTCCGCGATGACCAGAGCGACCCCCGCGGTGCGGACAGCGTATAAATACGTGAGCCTTCATTGGATACTTAAAAACCCCACCGGTAAAATTTTACGGCATGGTTTTAGGCAAGAGACCTGTCAGTCTCGATGTTCCCTACTTTCCTTTTAAATACAATGGTGAAAAATCAGAAATAACACTGACCAAAAGAAATCCAAGTGCTCGAATGGTGTCATTATATAGAGAGGCTATCTATAATAATAAAAGGGTAATATGCTAATTAGACCGGACGTCATTCCGGATGTCATTCCGGATATCCTTCCTGACGAAGCTGGGTCTGGAGGGAAGCCAGCCGGGTCCCAGGTACCTGCGGGTAGCCCAGGGGAAGCCAGCCTGGATCCTGGGTGCTGGAGGGAAGCCAGTGCCAGCAGCCGGGGGAAGAAGCCCTACTCTTGCATGAATTTTCACGCATCGGACCTCTAGTTTTATTTATAAAAGCTAACAATGGCTCCTCATTGTGTTATTTTTAAACATATTTGTATTGATTTCAGAGAGGCTGGGAGAGGGAGAGAGAGAAAAAAACATCAGTGGTGACAGAGAATCATGGATCGGCTGCCTCCTGCGCACCCCACACTGGGGATCGAGCCCCCAACCCACCCAGGCACGTGCCCTGACCGGGAATCGGACCCAGTCTGCAGGCCGACGCTCTACCCACTGAGCCAAACCGGCCAGGGCTGGGGGACTCGTTCTTCACGCGGCAAAAGGAGCGTTCTGAGCCCGACACTCGGATTCATGTTTTCCAGGCAAAAAGCCACGCCAAGCAGGGCATCAAGGAAGTGAAGAGCAAGCTGAAACACAAGGTGAGCCTCCTCCTCCCGCTCGCGCAAGGCTGGTGCTCAGACCTCGCAGACCACACGGGATGTGTGCTTTTAATGACTTTGAAGTGTGCTTAGCCCTGTGTCCGGGAATGGATTTTTCATAACAAGCCCCCTGGAAACCGCCTGCCGGGCTGTGCGCGCCCACGGAGCCCTCTCTTTATCGCTTGCATATTTTATCACAGGGCTCCCGAGATCTTCAAAGATGCTCGAACAGGAGGTGTTGTTCCCGTAAAGTTCATGGCCTTGATATAGCTACCCCTCCCAAAATGCTTTGCTGCAAGCCGATCATTTTTTATGTATTTAAGAAAAAATTGGTTTTAAGTAGGTATTTTTATTGATTTCAGAGAGGAAGGGACAGGCAGAGAGGGAGAGAAACATGAATGATGAGAGGGAGTCATCGATTGGCTGCCTCCTGCACGCCCCCCTACTGGGGATGGAGCCTGCAACCCGGGCCTGTGCCCTGACCGGTAATCGAACCATGACCATAGGTCGACGCTCAACCACTGAGCCACGCCAGCCGGCCGGGTGAAGCTAACGATTTTTTAAAAGAAGATGATTTGGGGTGCAGGATTAAGCCATGAATGCCCTCCTTTGGTCTATGACAGCGGTTCTCAACCTGTGGGTCGCGACCCCTTTGAGGGTCGAACGACCCTTTCACAGGGGTCGCCAAAGACCATAGGAAGGCCATCCCCTCCCTGCGTGAAGCCCTGTGGGTTAGTCTAGGGCAGCGGTTCTCAACCTGTGGGTCGCGAACAATGAAAATACATCTTGCATATCAGATATTTACATTATGATTCATAACAATAGCAAAATTACAGTTTTGAAATAATTTTATGGTTGGGGGTCACCACAACATGAGGAACTGTATGTATTAAAGGGTCGCGGTGTTAGGAAGGTTGAGTAACAGTAGCAACATTACAGTGATGAAGTAGCAACGAAAATAATTTTATGGTTGGGGGTCACCACAACATGAGGAACTGTATGTATTAAAGGGTCGCGGTGTTAGGAGGAAGGTTGAGAACCACTGGTCTGTGAGCTCTTTCCAATAGTAGCTGCTTTACACTACATTTGTCCTTCATTGACAAAGGTTTGTGTGTGAGGTTGTGTACTGGACTCTGCGAACATCGCATATATATGCATATTTATGCGTCTGTGTGTATGTCTGTTTGATTTGATTACACATTACAGCTCAGTAGATTTTTTTATCGGTTCTCTTTTGAAATTGTACCTTCGGAGACCAATAATCCCACTCAGAACTTCCATGGTCGCGACGGAGGGTGAATGATCCTCGTACGCGTTTGACTCAAATTACTCAAAATAGAGATTATTCTGGAAATGGTTCATTCACGACACAGAACAATGCAGGGGGGCCTACTCTTCTAAATAGAGCCTTTACGTGCAGCCTGGGTGTTCTTCTGTTATTTACGTCTGTGTCGGACGGATGCTCGGCTGAGGAACCCAAGGGCGTCCATCAGTCATCCGAGCAGCGTTGTGACATCACTGCTCGTCTCTCTCCACGTGCAGGAGACGGAGGACGACTGTGGGGCCTACTCCGGTTTTGTGCAGTACACCCCGGTCTACACCTTACACAACGACCAGGGGCCAAGCCGGGAGAAGCGCAGGCTCACCCAGGTACGGCTGCCCGCCCGCGGGCCTCCGGGAGGGGGTGTGCGGGAGGCAGCAATCGATGTTTCTTCTCTCTTTGCTTCTTCCTTCCTCTCTCTCTAAAAAACAAAATAAAGTAAAAATTATAAACTATATTTAAATAACTAGTTAACAATGTTAAATAATGATGATGATGATGATGATGATGATGATGATGATTCCGCCAGTGAGGCAACCTCTTCTACCCACTGCCATCAGCTGGGAAACATTTACAGCGGGGCCTTGACTTATGCGTTTAATTCGTTCCGAGACCAAGCTCGTTAAGGAGCTCGTTAACTCAAATTACTCTATCAACTCAATGCAAAAAATCGGCCGAGAGACAGCTGGTATCTCAAAAAACTCGTTAGCGGGAGCACTCGTAAGTCAAGACCCCACTGTAGTTGCTTTCCTCCTCAGTCCTTTACTCATGTTTTCCTAGAGCTATTCCTAAATAGAAGCTGTTTAGAAGGCACACTTACTAAAAAGGGATCCTAGAATGGGACCATTAACCTTTCCAACAGAGCTAAGGACCCCATTACTGTTGGTAAATGGGACGATAATCATCTCTGGCAGGCAGTTACCAAAACTCTTACCCATGCGAGATTACACTGTGATGCCAGTGAAACTAAAACATTGCCTTGTGTCAGTGTTTATTAATAGGGGTGATTTTACCCCCCAGGGGACATTTAGCAATGACTGAAAACATTTTTATTTTTTAAAAA